>NC_057807.1:350536071-350874838 GCF_018294505.1 Triticum aestivum | reverse complement strand
TTTTCTATTTTGCAGGTTTGTTTTGAATTTGGTTTTGAAACCAATTCAATTTATTTTGCTTCTGACAATATTTTTAGGAGCTAAAAGAATTAAAACAATGCTCCACAAAAATATTTCAGAATTATTGGACCTATATTTATTTAATAGTAGATATAAATCCAATTCAAATAATTATTGCTTTAATTCAAATGCCCAAATTAAATGTTTCTGAGACACCAAAATTATTGGTTTGGATTTTACCTCTTGCCAATATTTCCAGAGGATATCAGGAACATTTTCTTGGACACATTTGAGAAGATTTAATTGTTGGTTATTTTTAGAGGTTTCTGAGGCTTGAAAATTCCTCAATTCAAATTTCATTTGAATTTAAACATGATGCAGCAAGAGGTCTAGCCTAGTGCATTACCAGAAGCTAGGGATGTGACAACTCACCCCCACTAAACAAGAATCTCGTCTCGAGATTCAAGCGTAGGGTAGAGTGAAAGGTAAACGCAACTAGTATAATCTTCACGATCCAGGTTGCACTTCAACTGAACGTTGAGTTGTTCACCATCATTTTCTCGAAGTCTTGCTCTGAGAACTCCAACTAACATAACAACGAGAGGAAAGGAAAGACCCTAAAAGAATCGTTCTTCTCGGAGGTCGAACAACTCAGGATTAACTCACGGAATGAGACATAGCAACATCTCTCGAGCTGAGGGACGAAGCACACATCCATAAGGATGGAATGAGGCAGATGACGAAGGTTCACTAGGTAGACAATAATTCCACACTTAAGAAGGTGGTAATCGATTGTTAACGTAGCGAGGAGTTGAATTGCCATGATACCACGACGAAACATCCTGGAGGAGGGTGATCGTAGGGTATTATCTTAAGTGGCAAAAAGAATTACCTTTGATTCAAAGATCATTGAAACTCTTCATACCACCATAAGGCAATTCACAACGATCGTTTGGAGGGGGTCTGTAGAATGGCATACTCGGACTTGGATGATGTGGATTACCTTGTTGAAGACAACGTAATGGATGAATTTGCTTATCACCGGAAATGGAAGAGACCCATGGTAGAATGGCACATTGGCGGTGCAAGCTGGGAACAAAATGCAAATGCTGGGAATGATTCTAGTAACTGGGGAAGAACCCAACAATAGAGAGTGAATTCACTGTTGGAGTGGTTATAGCATAACCGAGGAAATCTGGGGCAATCCCAGCTAGTGCCGATGATAAGACGTAGCGCTTGTGCGTGCTCTCAAGAACTTGAGCATTTCCACAATCATCAAGGTTTTATCAACAACCGCGTCAAGGGTGCTGACAACACAACATACTACCATGATGAATAGCGATGGACGATGCAGATGCGAAGGAGGATAACACTTTCTCAGATTTCACCTTAGCGAGGCCAAGCAAATAAAATCTGGATGATCGACCGAGAGACATTTAGCACTCCGCTTCTAATGTTCTCCTTGATGTGCTAGTATAACCCATTCATAGATATGGTTTGATATCTAAAACATCAAGTAAAAGGTCGGACTTCGGGAACACAAAAATCCATAGGGGCAACTAGGGAGTAAATCCTACGAAATCCTTAGGGGAGGTGGCCAACTTCATCAATCAAGATATTATAATAACAGGTCTTCCGGCTGGGTGTGTTGGCCACGACATCCACTTTACCGGTTATCGCGCGACCAATATTATAATTCTTGGGAAATATTCCAACCATCATATCTGCCTGAGATTCAGATCTGGTTGGTGTCAGGATATTCCAGACTCATCGAGTCTAGGAAGAAAAACGGAAGTTTGCAACACAAATCGACGAGATGACGTTGCGAGATTCTCGGGAGATGAATTACGATAGCAAGCTCCAAAACATGAGCTGGTTCTGCTACAACATGTGAACACGTTGTCCCAGACAAGCATGACCACAAAGTAGTCTTATAATAAAACACTACCGAGTTCAGGAGGGGAACCATCATCGAGGATATCGAAGTCCTTGCATAAGGTATACTCTTAAGAAGGAACTTCTTCTCCTTGAACAAATCAATCAGTGGCTTGGTGTGCTAGGGACACATATAGATTGAAGGTTGCAAGTCTTCAAACCACAGAATTCTTCGCACGTGTGCATGACTGATTTGGAATGATTCCAAGAAAACAACATTGACTTTCTCGAATCCACGGCGGCAACTTGCATCAGATGCACATGAATTAAAGGAAGTCACTACCTTCATCCAAACATATGCTTCATGAGCTAGCATGAACAAATGCTTTCAAAAGTTTCCAACACTAGCTTAATGTTCAGCAAAATTATGGAGAAGACAAGGATGTTGTCAATGGGCACAACAACAATTCATCTGGGTTTCCTTTTAAAAGGAATTCCATAGTTAAGTGAACAAGTGATAGCATTGGTCAGACCTAAAAGATATAATGGTGTATGCTCGAGGGATCAACCACGAATAAGACAACATTACGAGCATCGTTGGTACTGATTTGATTTGACGATAGCCCACACTCAAATCAAAGGATTGATAAGACAATAGGTCCAGCAACTGATCACAAGGACCAATTGATGAAGATATCATCTTTCTTCAACACACACTACACAAGAATATCCCTTTGGAACGAACTAAGTCAGACAAGCTTTTATCTTCCAACTCTCCAAGTTGTTGTCTAGCTTAACCAACTAGCTCAGGGATATCTAACACCGATTCTTGGAGAGAAGGTGGTTCACAAGAAACCAACTTGATCACGAACTCAACATAGCGGTCAGGTGACAACCCGGTAACACCTCCAAGAAGATATTTGGAAAGTCACGAACCACCGGTATGTTACTAAGCTCGAGAACAATCTTGCTTTTGAGGGCAAGACGATATGATCAAATGAGTGAGGACTTGACAAGATCCTAACTCATCAATCGAAGGGTGCACCGAAATAAGGACTAGGTAGCACGATCAGTCTTAGAAGGATGATTCGAAAACCAACATACTAAGAATGAAATTATTATCCTTTAACTACCAAGCAACAGAGTTGCTAGCAGTATTGATTTCACACACCACAACTCATTTGTCGGTATTCCGGTTGCATCAACACGAGGGCCGAGGAATGACTAATGATGGTGAGAAGTATCACTGTACCAAGAGTTCATAGGATGGTGTGCAATTCCTATAACAATCTCGATATAGAATAAGGTAATACTCCAAGGTAGAACAGAACCAAAAGCTGGATTAGCAATTTGATCTGCGGAGCACAACTTCTTTGACCCAATCCTGGATATGGAAGAGGTACTGGAGTTTGTTTCTCCAAGTCATTCAGGACAGAATGGCTTGACGGACCACAAGAGTAATAGACATCGATGAACGAATGCATGCATACTCTTGACCATCAATTGATAGACGAGGGTCAGAATGCAACTAAAGAGAACAACTCAAAGGAACATATAATTTTTTTGAGTTGTGGATGCATAGATTAGTATGTCGAACCAAGTTCAACATATTTCTTCCGGATAACCCATGCAGAAAGGTAGAACTGGCAGAGTCACGATTTATGAATGGAGAACTCCTCAAGAGTACTCTAATTGTGATCTTTTGATCCAATAAACATCTGCCATAAGCGGTTCATAGTATTTGGAAGAAGGAAATACCACGGACCTCGAGGACTATCGCAAAGTTACTAATATCCTAAAGGAACTAGCAATTACTATCAACATGAAGTAAGTAGGGTGAATCTCGGGTTCAAACCCAGGAGTAGAATACCTACTACTAAGTAGCATCACAGGATGCTTTCGAGAATGATGGCCAGAATCATCACACTGGGAACACAAATCCTGGCTAATTACTAGATGATCCCCTAAGACACCTAGGGTCATAATAGTAACTCCAATATAATGTCAAGGCAATAGAATACCTCAACTCAACAATTAGCGTGATTGAGCTGGCATAAAGGAACATCGAAACCAGAGGGAAAGGATTTTGCAAATGCATCAGACTATTTAGAAACCTGGGATGACTCGGACAGCATAACGGCTGTAAATGCTCAGAAAAGATTTGAGACATTCACAAAAATGGTGGCATAACCACTCAGAAGCACAATATCAAGGTTTCGAGATCAACAATTAACATACGGAAATAGTAGGAACTGAACTGAGACTTAAATCCAACAATCTTATAAGTCTACGGACTAGTAATACGTAATCCTGATAGAAAGAAGAGAAAGCCTAGTTCTTAATCCCCGCAGGAAAGATAGGATGACTCAGATCAGAAGGCATAAGGTATAAGGAGTAAAAAGAGCCTTACGTTCCATCCCTCAATCAATTCCCTTATATAACTAAAGAATTTCTAGACTCAACTTCGACCAGTTTGGCTTGGTAATCCTACAGGCAGTCAAGCTCTGATACCAACGCTGTCAGGACCCCGACTCAATGCCACATCGATCTAGCATGTAACACCTCATATCACTTTGCGGCCTCACGCACGGTATTCCCACGGGTGTCGCCTTACCTTTGCCCGGGACCGTTTGTGCCTTTTGGCACACGTATATGACAGTGTCGCTAGCATCCATATGATAAGGAGCCCGGGCTGACATGGCTAGTCGTAAACCCAAAGAGGCACAGACTTACAGGGACAGGCATCCATGACCCAGCATCGAACGTGTCGGTCATCAGCGAGTGAATCCAGGCTGTAGCACTGGGCTAGCAGGACTCCGGTGAACCGGGCTGTAGCGGGCTAACAGGACTCCGGTATTCACCGCGTGACATTTCCCCGAAGGGACAGACACAGGAACGAAGAAGGACACATGCCGGCCAGCCTAAGTGTTCCGGAGCAGTAGCAAGCTACCATGGCTCGGTGGAAACACTAGGAGACATTTCCCCGTAAGAGAGGCTACTAAAGATAAACAACTAGATGGTCAGATCCCACACATACCAAGCATTTCAATAACATACACACAATATGCTCGATATGTGCAAATACAACATGGCATCACAACATGACTCTACGACTCAAGTAATCTATTCAATAGGCTCCGAGGAGCGAGATATTACAAACATGGGTCTCATGACCCAACATTCAGAGCATACAAATCAAGCACAAGCGGAAGCTATCATGTCTGAGTACAGACATCTATAAATGAAAAAGGCTGAGAAGCCTGACTATCTACCAAATCCTGCCGAGGCACAAGATCGTAGCTGAGGTAACAAGCTAAACGTCGAAGACCACGTGGAAATACTAGTGAGACTGAAGTCTCTCTGCAAAAACATAAAATAGGCAAACGTGAGTACAAATGTACCCAGCAAGACTTACATCAGAACTATCTACATATGCATCATTATCAACAAAGGGGATGGTGGGGTTTAACTGCAGCAAGCCAGCTTTGACTCGGTGGCTATCCTAAACTACGACTGCAAGCGACTCTTTTGAGGTGGCGCACACGAGTCCACATATTCACCATATCAATACACCACTATGGATCCGCTCCCGTCTCCCTACGAGAACGCCATCCATAGCACTCACGCTTATCTTGCGTATTTTAGAGTATCCACTTTCACTTGTCTATGAACTAATATAAGCAACCCAGAAGTCCTTTTCCGCGGACACGGCTATTCGAATAGATTAGGTTAACCCTGCAGGGGTATACTTCTTCACACACGCTCTCACCACTTACCGCCGTTTACACGACATGTACTCGGCAACCTTCAAGCAGAAGCCCAACGTGGGTGTCGGCCACGACCTACCTAATCACCTAAGTCTCTAGTCCAGGTTTATCGCCTATTCGGGTTCCATCCATGAGGAGATCCGGCCGGAGTTTCGCTCACAGCCCCAAACGATGTGAACAGGGTTCCCGAGACACCAAACGGGCGCCCGGTACACCGTGCCACGTGCCTACCGCATCACAGCCCACCCCTACGGTCAGCGCTGCGCACGGCCTCCAGCATACTACAAACACCAGAAACTACTTGCAACTCCTGGACAGAGGACAAGGGTGATCAAGAAGCCGAGAGGGTCCATTGGTTTCGGGCCCAATGCGTGGTAGTAGCTGAATCATGGATCACAAACACAGAACTCAGTTCCTGAGGACGGCTGCAGTGAGACAACCCACCATGTACTCCTACATGGCCTCTCACCGCTACCTTTACCAAATCGTGTTCACACACTTATCTCACACACAGTAGGACATGTTCACACGCCTCTGATTCATCCCCGATGAATCAGACCTGACTCAACTCTAAGCAGTAGCAGGCATGATAAACAAACATGAATGAGTAGGCACAACAGGGCTCAAACAACTCCTACTCATGCTAGTGGGTTTCATCTAATTACTGTGGAATGACAGGTCATGCAGAGGATAAAGGGGTTCAGCTACCGCAGCAAGTAACAGATGAATCGATGTTGTCCTAATGCAGTAAAAGAGAGCAGGAGCGAGAGAGTAGGATTGTATCGGAATGAACAAGGGGGTTTTGCTTGCCTGGCACTTCTGAAGATAACATTGAGTCTTCATCAGTGTCAACGATCACATCATCGGTATCGCGTCTATCGAGAGGGGACAAATACCGGCAACACAGAAAAACACCATCAATGCAATGCACAATATGATGCATGATCATGACATGGCAAAATGAATGTGTTTTGAGCTAATGCAACTAGCAACAGATTAAATGAAGTTGGTTTGAATACAAAATTCAAATTCAAACTCCATATGTGATTATTTAAATGCCCTTTAATTGATTTGTGCTAAACAGCAGCTATAAGTTGTTCTAACATGCATGAAAATGGTACAGATGGATTCCTTGAATTTTTCTGATAATTTTTCATATATAAATTATTTAATTTGGAGTTACGGTTGTATTTCTATGATTTTTAGAAGTTTATACAATTTTCTAGAATTTCAGAATTAAATTAAATCCAGAAAACACTTATTGCGTCAGCCCCACGTCACAGTGACGTCAGCAGGTCAACAGGGCGCCTCCAGGTCAAACCTGACCTGTGGGACCCATATGTCAGCGTCACAGGTTAAACAGGGGGGGGTTTATTTTAGTTTGATTAAGGATTAAGGCACTAGGGCCCACATGTCAGTGGCTCTGGGGTTAGATTAGGTGGTGATTAGCTTAAGCTAATCACCTGATGGCGGGGGCCCACCTGTCAGTGTCAGCAGAGGGGGTAGTTAAAATAAAATAACTAACTAATTAACAGGGGGGGCTGGCCCCACCTGTCATCGACCCAGAGGGGGGGGGGTCCCGCCGTGGTCAACGTGGGTCAGACCCACCGGCGGCTTGACGCCGGCGAGGCCAGACGCGGTGGTGCGCGTCGGAAACCAACTACAGGGGCTCTTTTGGCGCGCAGGGAGCAGCTACGAGGAGAGGGTGGAGTGGCGCATCCAACGGTGGCAGTGGCGGAGGCTGGGGTGGCCGGAGCTGCCGGCGGCGAGCTCCTTTGCGGCTGCCGGAGTTCGGGCAATCTCGGGGTCGGGGTTAGGGAGCACGGCAGGAGGAGCTGGGGCGTGCTACGGACTCCTGAGATCACGGTGAGCACGTCAGTGGGCTCGGATACGAGCTGGGGTGGCTGTGGCCACGGCCACGCCATGGCCGGCGGCGAGAGATTCTCGGGCAAAGTGGTGGGGCTAGCTAGAGAGGGAGGTGGGGCACGGGGAGAGGGGGAATCGGGTCGAGGGCTCACCGCGGTTCTTCTGGTGCTTCTGGCGAGGCAGGGGAGGCACGGGGTCCGGCGAATCGACGGAGGGGAGCTTCGGTGGCCGGCGACGGAACGGCGATGGTGACGGCGTTGCAGGGCTTTCGGAGGGCCGTGGGTCGGTGGGGAGGAAGGAGGGGGTCGAGGCGGAGCTCCCTGGGGCGTCGGTGAGGCGTGGGGAGCACGGTGGCTGCGGCAATCGGCGCCGGTGGCGACGGCTGCGCTCGGCACGAGAGGGAGAGAGAAACAGAGGAGGGGGAGAGCTCGGGAGAGAGTGAGGGGCGGTCGGGGAGGCCGCGTGTCGACGTCCAGGGCGTCCAGAGCGTCGGGGGAGTG
Source organism: Triticum aestivum (assembly GCF_018294505.1). Taxonomy (NCBI): domain Eukaryota; kingdom Viridiplantae; phylum Streptophyta; class Magnoliopsida; order Poales; family Poaceae; genus Triticum; species Triticum aestivum. The sequence continues at coordinate 350,866,830 of NC_057807.1, read as the reverse complement.
CGGTAAGCAGGAGCTGGCGAGGCGCGTGGCCAGCGCGCGGCGGGCACGCGCTCGTCCTCCTGTCCAGGGAGGAAGATGACAGGGAAGGCGCTGGTGGGCTGGGCCGGCCCTGGTGGCTGCGCGGGTAAGGCCAGGTGGGCTTGCTCTTTTTTTTTATTTTTTTGTTCTCTGTTTTGTTTTAACTCTGTTTTCTATTTTGCAGGTTTGTTTTGAATTTGGTTTTGAAACCAATTCAATTTATTTTGCTTCTGACAATATTTTTAGGAGCTAAAAGAATTAAAACAATGCTCCACAAAAATATTTCAGAATTATTGGACCTATATTTATTTAATAGTAGATATAAATCCAATTCAAATAATTATTGCTTTAATTCAAATGCCCAAATTAAATGTTTCTGAGACACCAAAATTATTGGTTTGGATTTTACCTCTTGCCAATATTTCCAGAGGATATCAGGAACATTTTCTTGGACACATTTGAGAAGATTTAATTGTTGGTTATTTTTAGAGGCTTCTGAGGCTTGAAAATTCCTCAATTCAAATTTCATTTGAATTTAAACATGATGCAGCAAGAGGTCTAGCCTAGTGCATTACCAGAAGCTAGGGATGTGACAATGTGAGCTATACAAAAATGACAAAATGGTGTTTTCCAAATAGTGAATAATGCATGCATTGTTCATCTTTCCAAAATCACAATTTTGTCTTCTTCGTGTAACTCACATGGTTACTTATTTCAACATCAAAATTTGTACATGTGTAATCCACATCCATATAAATGTGTTGATTTATTTTCAGAAATTTTTGAAAGTTCAAAAAAGCATTTTGGCACTATTCAAAATACAGTGCTCCAATGCTCCCGTCCTCCAAAGTGTCTTTTGGATTCCGAATAGGCTTCCCTTCCAAGGAACTCCTGATAGGCTAGCCAATTTTCTTACCTAAGAAGTCCGAGTGGGTCTGGTAGAAGAGAGCCGGAAAACCATCCGGAACGAGAGCTTTCGTAGGCCCCATTCGAAAAAGTGCAGTCTTGATTTCCTCATTAGTGTATGGCTTACAAAGATCGTCATTCATCTCATCAGAAATCTTGTGAGAAATAGCATCAAAGTGAGAGAGCAAGAGATTTAGAATTACATGTGCTGCATATATTTTTTGCCACACTTTTTTTTGGCAGCTACAGTAGTCGTGACTCGTGACAGTGTAAAAAATCAGAGCAGACTGCCGGACACATACATTCGAGAAAAGAAAAAATTGCCGGACACACCCATGTCCGACCGTGGTCCGGCGGAACCTGCTCGCGCCTCTACCTCCGTTCCGACCCGAACCTAGAAGAAGGTGCGAAGGCGGAGACGCGAAACAAGCAGCGAGCCAACGAAGCACAGCACAGGCGGCGAACCTGCAAAGGAACACAGGACAGGAGTGGGCCGCATCACATCGCACCGCACCCGCGTGTTGGGATGGAGCGGGGATGCACCGCCGCGCTCGCCTGCACCTTCCGCTCCTCCTCCTCCCCCTCTCCGGTTTCCCACTGCCCGCCTCTCCTCCGCCCCCGTGGACGCCCGCCCGCGGCCGCCGGGGCTCCTCACTTCCTCCCGCCAACCGGCCGGCGCTTCAGGTAACGAAACAGTTGCCTTCTATCCTCTCCACGCTTGCTTGCCTTTTCCATCCTTTGCGTTGATGTGGGAGGAGGTCTCGCTTCCCATGCGTCTGCGCGCGCAAGCTGTTCGACAGAACGCTTGAACTGCCGGCCGTTCGTGACAGGTGGTGATACCTACACCGTTGGTGTAGAATTATAACTGTTTTAACATATTTTATTTATATCTTTCGGTTAGGATGAGCAGCTCGGATTTTAATTAGCAGTCTTCTAAAATAAAATTTTAGGTTGGGCTTAAGCCGGGGAAGGGACAGCTTATTTCCACAGCCAGCCATAAGCCTCAAAAGAACTGGTCCTTAAACGCCTTCCCAAACCGTGGACTTGTGAGATTTAGACTTTGTATCCTTGAGGGTGCTGCTAGATTTTGCTGGGGTTATGTTGGTTTGGAGAATATAGCTCGTTGGACAGTTATTTATGGCTGGGTTGTCGAGTTACAAGTTTACCCACGTTCATGATGATCCATAACCAAGCCCTACAAAGGTGAAGAATCCCTATGCCTGGAATTATAGTAGTTGATGGGCGAGAGCAAGAATGTTGGGTAAGATTTAGCGAGTGTGAGTTGAACTTAGCTAGCTTCTTTCATTTCCAACTTCATATCGTCGATTTGCATGTAGCTTGTTTTCAAGTTATTAATATAGTAAGCGACAGGTTCGAGCTAGTTCTGTGTCACTGCACCCAAGCTAGGTTGTTTGGCAGGTGTGGTCTACCAACGGGGATGGAGGCAAAGGGGATTGAAATTTCAAAATGACGGTCTACCAACACGTTTGATGTGCTCCTGACATTAATGCTTATTAACCCCTTACTTCTTGCTGATGCTGTGATGCAAATAGACCGTCATGACAGATAAGTGAGCGCTTATTGTTTTCATCTCCTATAAGATTATGACGTATGACCGAAAATCAGATTAGTAAAAGTGATAAGGAAACTATCGGTATTTGATTAGTCCTAGGAAAAAGGTGCAAATATTGAGATTATCGTGCTAGAAGATCAGGATTTCTATCGCCCTGTTGAGTACCATATGGGTCATTTTTCGTGCCAACATATAGCATAATTTCAGCCTGGCTGATTGGCCTTTTTGTTTTCAAATTTTGTTAACTTGATTATGCACTGCTAGCTACTGCAGTCAAAATAAGTTTTTAGACACAAGCAAGGGGCTTAAGCGGTACTCATTGAAGACATTCAGCCCATTTGGTCGTCCAGGGGTTAGTCTGAACGATGCAGATTTAGTAAAAGATAAGATGCTAATTGATTGTGGAGAAGAGCAAGACTGTGTGCTTGGTAAGTTCTTTATGCCCTTTCTTCCTCCCGTATTAACAAATTCCAAAATTATGCTGTTAATATGTGTGTAAAACCAGCACCTTAAACTGTTGTGTGCTTGTAATTTCTGTTGCCTGCAAAAATTCATTCTGGCAGCTCAGAAACTTCCTATTCCATAATAATGGCATGTTCTAGTCATTTCCGAGAAACACTGTTCACATACGCCCTCCGTTTGGGCGCATAGGGCGTGAGCGTGTTTCTAGGTTGTCAATTTAACCAACCAAATGTATGCTATATGTCACCAAAATCATATCATTGGATTTGTCTATGGATGAAGTTTCTAAACATATAATTTTTGTCACATATAATACATATTTGTAAAATTGTCACCTAGAAACACACGCACGCCCTTTGCACCCAGACGGAGGGATTACTATTTATGAAGGGCAGTGTGGCGACTAGTCGACGAGTCGCAACGGGCAGGTCGACTCAACATGTTGACTCGACTAGTTGGCTGAGTCGAGTGACTCAATTGACTAGTCGTGGTTTTTGAGTCGAACGAGTCAAATTGGCCCCACCCGCCATCTTTTTTTCTATTTGCTTGCCCAATCGCCCCTGAAAAATCGGCCAGCCCCCCCCCCCCCCCCCGACCCAAACCTCTCCTGCGACCCTCTCCCTTGGTCGCCGGCGCCACCCCACAATCCTGCTGGTCTGCTCCTCCCCTGGTTGCTGCTGCTGCTGGTCTGCTCCTCCCCTCGTTGCTGCGGCTACTGGTCTGCTCCTTCCCTGGTAACTCATGTCTTGACTAGTCGACCATGAGTCTTGACTAGTCAAGAGTCGCTACCCCAGAACGACTCGTCGACTCGAAAACCTTGGTGTGGTGGCAGTTCACTTGCGTGGAAGTTAGCTATCCACGTGCCAGAACCATGACTTGGTTTCAAGGTCTTATGGGTTTCAACTCTTGCCTACCCCAACTTGTTTGGGACTGAAAGGCTTTATTGTTGTTGTGTGGAGGCAGTTCAGAGATTGCAGGTGTCACGCCCAAGATGCGACCCTACCCTAAAGGAACTCGAAGGTCCCACCAAGGAGAAAATGCTCGGATGCATGAGACGAACACGTATGCAAAATGAGATGCACATGATGACATGATAAAATGCAACACGCAAGCACATGACATGGCAACAACGGCAAATAACTGGCAGACACCTGGCGCATCAAATCCGGGGCGTTACAGCAGGCTCAAGAGAAGAAATGTGCAATATTTGTTCCTCATTGTACATGACGTCTTTGTGCAGTGCCATGCGTTGCACCCTTGCTTGGCATGGCACTCTGTTGGGGACATACCGGTGTTGAAGCATCTTGGAATGTGATAAATGTTGGATCTGAGTCAATTTGAATTGTTACAGTCCCAGTCCATAGAACATTGACTTACATACATACCCCTAATAAAAATAATTAACAAAATTGCTTTTATATCTTGCAAATTTCCATGGAAAAGCACTGAAGCACTGCTCAGTTCAGGAAGTTATTCGTTTTCTATGCACCACTATTTGGTGTTTCGTTAGCTTTCCATTTGATTCTTTATTGGTTTGGTTGAATCTCAGTGCTTGCCAGTTTCACATCCAACCACCCTAGTTAACGAAATATGCATATTTTTTCAAGTCATGTTGTGCACAAATAACATGCTTTGACCCCCTCTGATAGAAGCCATGTTTTTAAGACCATTAAGTGGCCCATGCTTTATCTTTACTCCCTTCCAGAAATTGTATGTACATCAGTGGATACAGCACAATTATGGCAGACATTGAATCTTTGTCAGGAGGAACACTAAAAAGGAAATTTGCTACCACATATTCAAAATCCTATTTCCTCAAATAAATATTCCAAGTTCTACACTAGAAATTGGTCGCCGATTTTCACTCTCCTTATGACCTCTTGTCGCACTAACTTCACAGATATTCATTTCATCTGTACAGTTTCACTGAATTTTCAGTGCACATTTCAGATGGGATAGTCGCCTTGGGAAAATTTGATGCCCTTCACATTGGCCACCGGGAACTAGCCATGCATGCTTCTAAATCAGGAAATCCTTTTCTTCTTTCTTTTGTTGGAATGGCTGAAGTTCTTGGCTGGGAGTATAGGTGGGCCTCTTAGAAATTTTCAGTAACTTCCTTGGTAAATTTAGCCCAATATTAAGGAGGACATAGTGAAGTCCTTAACAAATCAGTACTGTTTTCCTTTTGTACAGGCCTCCCATAGTTGCTCATTGTGATCGGAAGCGAGTCCTTTCGTCTTGGGCTCCATATTGTAGAAATGTGGTGCCTCTTGAATATCAAGTTGAGTTTTCAAAGGTCAGATACCTAACTCCACGCCAGTTTGTTGAGAGGTTATCAACGGATCTTAGAATAAAAGGTGTTGTAGCAGGTACAAACATGTTGGTTTACCTTGCAAGGCTCAGTATTGTGCTGCACTACCCTACCTAATATCTTTCTTCATGTACTATGACAGGTGAAAACTACAGATTCGGGTACAAAGCATCTGGTGACGCAGCTGAGTTAGCGAAACTGTGTGAGGAATTCGGTTTAAGTGCATTTATTGTACGGTCTGTCATGGACACCGCAAAGGGATCTTATAATGGAGCAACACCCGCCGTAAATTCAAGCGATAAAGGACAGGTATCTTCTAGTCGTGTTCGCCAAGCTTTGTCGGTCGGTGACATTGAATACGTCTCCAAGTTACTTGGGAGGAAACACCGCCTTGTGCTAACAGTGAGTGAATACTCCATTAAGGAACGGAAAAACATTATAGTCCCGAAATCTTGCATGGTCAACATGCCACCAGCCGACGGGTTCTACGAGAATTGTGAGCTCTTCAATGGAGGGTATCTTGGACTATGCAGGGTGGTCATTAACTCAGAGACCATTGATATTGAGATGAAAGATGAGAGCAGTTTGTCGCCAGACACTTTTCAAGAAGTTCAACAGTTAGGGATTGAGTTCGGGTGATGTTGCAGCTCCTTTCGTGATCAGCGGCTGGTCTTAGTTTGTATACCCGGTCACCTTTTGGACAATTTTGAGTCGAAGCCTTAGGTGGGAGTTTTTTGTTCCCTAGATGGAGGATATATGCCGGAAATGATCAGATGTATTCAGCCTCATCAAGGTTCATCAATCCGAAGTCCACTTCACAGTTTCATGGACCGGAGAAGATTAGACATTTGTGCACACAGCAAGAGAAGCACGGGCACGAAGGCGGCATTCTTTCCTGTGGACTGGCAAATAAAGAGTTGACGGGCTTCGGGCGGCTGTATGTATTGAAACCAAAGAAGAGACTCTTCTTGCAGCATGCCTTAGTCCTAGTACATTGTAGTCTGTACATTTTCAAGGGTTTTTCAGAGTCAGCCCGTTTTCTGTTGCTATAGTTCGCAAGCATGCTCTGTTGCATCGAACAGTGAGGACGATATCTTATTTGTTAGTACTAAATTGCTTAACGGTTAAGCAGGATTTGATTACGAGAAAATACTTGTATCTACCCAGGCTTGTCAAAGAACTTGACCAGCTGGAAACTTACTTTACCATCTGAATATGTTAGTTGTAAGCAGAAAGATGGGAGTCTAAGATTTGTTGTACGCTACAGACGCAGGGAGTGGATGAGCCAAATTACTATTGCCGTGTTTCCGCATTCGTTTCTGCTGTAGCCGCTGACGCTGTCAAGGGGTGTAGGTGCATGTTAGCGTGCCATCGAGGGTGATCGTGCTGTGGATGCGGCGGGACGGCAAAGCTGAGGTTTAGAATTGAGTTTTTCCTTGCCAAAAGTGCGACAAAGATGTGTGCCATTTGGATGGAGACAAAGTAGCGTGCGCGTGCCGAAGTCGGCAACAAATGGCATCCGGTCTCCTGTCTGACCCTATAGTTGCCACGAACATCTTAGTTGTGAAGAAGGTTTATTTATAGATAGATGCACGTGTATGCGCAAAAGATTGAAATTTCAGGTGGGCAACTGCTCGTATCCAGCAAAATGAGAACAATTGTTGTGTACTTATGTTGCGCTCTGATTCACATGGTCCCTTCTTCCTTGCATTGTTTCTTTGAATCACATCGCCGGTGCTTGGGGGAGTGAGCCTAGCTCAACTGGTTGAGGGAGTGGATGTACAACCCAACAACATTGTTTAAATTTTCATGGTGGCGAATTTAGGTTTCTATTTATTCTTGAGGACCAGTAATCGAGATTAAAAATCCTAATACTCGTACATAAAAGGCCGTATGCATCCTTAGTTGGTGTAGGGACCGGGGAAGTAAAATTCTCCCCCAATTTTTAGTAGCTACAGCCAACCGGGAGTCACTTCCAACTCTGCCTCCCGGGTCGCTCCTACAGGCGACTCCGAAGGCCTCCCCAGCCGGCCATCTCCTCCGCCGTCGCCGAAGGAGGCCGTCAGTGCTGACGGCGGCGGCGGGATGCACCTGTTCGGCTATCCTTTCCCTTCATCTCCAAGGTTGGCCAACCTTCATCCGCCCTCAGATCCGATCCACGATGTGCGTGCCACATTGCTCGAGCTCGGTGCTGCTTGTCCAGATTGCTGCTTCGGAGTGGTTCCATGGCTTCTTGAGGATCCTGTTCGTGGATGCTAGGGGGACCATGGGCGGTGTCGGCCTCGTCTGGCTCCAGCCGGCTCTGCTGGATCCGGGCCATGACAGGCAATGCGAGGCGCACCCACGGCCGACGGGAATCCTGTTGGACGGCGGCATGACCTTCTCTCGCCGATGCACGCGGCTCAGGCGAGGGCCCATCCGGCGATGGGCTGGGTCGAGGTGGACCTCCCTTCCATGGTGGTGGCTTGCCCCGATCTGGTTCTGCCGGATCTTGGCCCTAACAATCTTCTTCCGCCAAGTCATCACTCTACCGGATATTGACCTCTTGGATTTGGCTGCTGACGAGTTCCGGTCATCCCTGTCGAAGACATATGGATTGGCGTATGTTGCCCCTGAATATCTAGATCGAAAAGGTTCCGGTCGCGCGCTCATGTTATCAGCCAACAAGGCCTTACGAGGACGGGGCGCGAAGCTTCACTTTCTTATCCATGCCATGAGACATGTCTAAGTCAAGATTCTCAAGGCATTGATAGAGGTGGGGAAAGTCATGGCGGTTGCGATTGGAGGTCATAACCTTCGGTGAAAGGGTGTATTGGATGCTATGAAGATTGTGTGCCAGGTGTATGGTGACTTGTAACAGCAGCCTCGGCAAGCGGGGGCGACAACACTGGAGGACTGCATTTTTGGTGGTGCTCCTCAAGTACCGAGTCTTGATCCTCAGGGTGAAAACCCAAGGTCTGGCCTTTATTGGTTGTACCTGGCAATGGCCTTGTTGAAGGCATTGTTTCGGGTGAACTCGGACTTTCTCTGGGTGAAAACCCGAGATCTTCGATCGGGCAACGACAAAGCTTGTGCATTGTTTCCTTCTTGGATGCGTTGCTTTAGGAGAACCTCTTTTGTATTCCGGGTGTTGTCTTTGGTGGTGGTTAGAGTGCTGCCGCTTCTGCTAGCATTGTTCACCATGGCGGAGTCTTTTTTCTTTCTTCTGTTCTTTTTTTTAGCTGTGTGTATCCTTGATGTCTTTTGACATCTTTTTTTTATTAGCTTGAATTGCTTACAACATATGTCACGTGGTTCTTTGGACATCTTGTTGGTACAGAGGCCGGCCGGGTGTAATTGGTATGTTGATGATATTAATATATTCCCTTTGTTGAAAACATCGTCAGTGCTCCGACAGCTCTCCTTTTAGTTTCTACTCCATCTGTATCTAAATATAAGTTTTTTTAAAGATTTTGATATGGATTATATACAAATGTATATAGACGTAGTTTAGAGTATAGATTCACTCATTTTGCTTTGTATGTAATTCATATTGAAATCTCTAAAAAAGACTTATACTCCCTCCATTCGAAAATATTTGTCGGAGTAATGAATGTATCTAGACATATTTTAGTTATAGATACATCCGTTTTTATGCATTTCTTCGACAAGTAATTCCGGACGGAAGGAGTATTTAGGAAGGGAGGTAAGTTGAGGCTGTACCAGTGGATCGGATTCATGGCCCGCTTCAGTTTGCCAGCGGATTCACGAATCCTATAGTAGCCTTTTTTTAGGAGATATATATAGTGGCCCTTGGTGAACTTGAGGAGGCATGATTATTTCCATCTTCTGAGGGTGCGTGGGGGATGCACATGGTTTGTTAGTTTTGTTTGATTGTGCGTATGAGAAGGCTCCATCCCATGGCTGCATTGAGACAGTGAAGGCCGGCACTCTCTAGTAATAACATCGATTTTCTAATGACGAGAAGCTTAGGTTCGTTCTCGTAGAGTAAGATATACACCTAAGTAGCTAGAAAATGCATTTAAAAGAAAAGCTAGCTAGACAATGCCTGGATTTCTTTTCAGGAGTTGTTGTTGTTGCTTGGACTTACATGAGGTCGATACGCAGGACCAAAAAAAAAAAAATACACTGCAGGATAAGATCGAATCCAAATCGTCTGCTAGTTGATCCTTTGCATGTGTACGTCGTTTTATAGTGCAAAGACTAGTCTAGTTGTTTATCTAGGGATTCTAAGATATGGTTGACATGTCATTTGCTTATTTATACATTTTGCATCCCTTGATTCCCTCGAAGGATCACTCTCGTGAATAATCAATAGGCCACAAAACATTTCTTTCAAATGAGCAACTCTAAACACCCCCTAAATTTTGCCTTCCTAGTGGCTTTTTTTTTGAACTGGCCAGCCATGGTTGGTGTTTCATTGATTAAGCAGGGAGCAGATGACAAAGTGGCAAAGGCGATGATCCAGGGATCAAGGAGTAAAGAAAAACTGCCAAAAAGAGAGAAAAAAAACAAAGGCGGAGGTGCCTGCGACACCGAAAGCTAGAACCCTAAAATCTCACGGCAGATCCCCGAAGGGGCTCTGAATGTGCTTGAATCCTCCCTGTTGCCAAAGACAGAACTCTCTCCTGATGGCCTTGATGACATCTTGCTCCGTCGTCTCGTGATTCCTGAAGACCCGGCTGTTGCGCTCCTGCCAAACTTTCCAAAGCACGAGCATAATTAGCAACTTGATCCCTTTGGCATGCGCTGGCTACGTCGCTGCTACCATGGCCTCCATAATTTCCAGCGAGCTGCTGTCGGTGTACTCGCACGCGATGCTGAGCCCCTGGCAGTGCTGCCAGGAGGATAGACTTGCCCAGATTGTCTTCGCAAAGGGGCAGCTCCAGAACAGGTGCCCCGTCGTCTCCAGGTTTCTCAAACACAGCTGGCAAAAGTAGCAGTTTGGCCAGCCCCTGCGCTGGAAGCGATCATTGCACCACAGCCGATTTTGATGGAGGAGCCACGCAAACATCTTCAGCTTGGCCGGAGCCCAGGCTTTCCAGATCATGGCCTGATACAATCCCGACGCCGATCCCAAAAACTGGATGGCATAGGCCGAGCGGGAGCTGTACTGGCCTGACCCCTCCGAGCTCCAGCGTATTTGGTCCCGCTCTTCTACTTGAAGGTTGAGCTGGCGGCGCTGAATGAGTCGATGCAGGGAGACAACCTCGCTGATAAGGTCGACGCTGTTGCCATGCGCTAGGTCCAAAACCCAGCAGTCGCCGTTGATGGCTTGCACCACAGATCTGCCCTTGCGCCTGGAGTGCTTGAAGACAGACGGGAAGCAGAACTTCAGTGGCACCAGCCCTAGCCATGAGCAGTGCCAGAAGCTCGCCGTTTTGCCGTTGCCGACAGTAACGACCGTCGCTGCGTTGAAAAGAGCATGATCCGAGGCGTCGCATGGTGGCTCCGTACCCACCCAAGGCCGAGAGGGGTTTATCCAGCTGTGCCATAGCCATCTCAGCCGTAGCGCGCGGCTGAACTTTGAGAGGTTCAGGACACCAAGTCCGCCGTGCTCAACCGGGGAGCAGACCCGTTCCCAGCTAACCTTGCAGCTGCCGCCCGATAGTTCTTGATCCTTTCCCCAGAGAAAACGTCGCCTGCACTTGTCAATTTCCTTCAGCAGCTTCTTTGGCACTCGAAGCGCTGTAAGAGCGAAGGTGGGCAGGGCCGATAGGACACAGCGGACCAGAACGCGCCTACCTGCCCTGGACAGCATGTGTCCCTTCCACCCCGCTAGCCGGGCACGGATACGATCAAGGATAAACTGCAGGTGAACTAGGCGAAGCCATCCCGTCGACTGGAAGACCTAGGTACCTAATTGGAAAGTGGGCGATCGGGCCGCGAAACGCCTGGAGAACATACTGCAGGTCGATGTTGTTGCAGTGGATCGGCGTGGTCGTGGACTTGGCAAGGTTGGTCTGGAGGCCCGAGGCGTCGCCGAAACTTTGCAGGATATGCATCAGGTGATCTATCTCCTCCTTGTCGGGGTTTGCGAAGATGATCGCGTCGGCGGCGTACATGCTCACCCTGAGCTTTACCTCCCTACGAGGAACTGGCATGATCTCCAGGGCTTCCTCGGCAGCTTGTAGCAGGCGGTGGATGGGGTCGATCGCGAGTATGAAGAGGAGGGGGAACAGTGGGTCTCCCTGCCTGAGGCCCCGTCGATGGAGGATGCGCGCGCCTGGTGACCCATTGAGGAGGATGGCCGATGATGAGGTGGCGAGGAGGAGCGAAATCCAATCCCGCCAGCGTGCACTAAACCCTAGTCTTGTGAGCAATTCTAGTAGATACTCCCAGGAGACATTGTCAAAGGCTCTCGAGATGTCAAGTTTCAGAAGGACTGCCGGTGTTTTACTATGGTGCAGGCTCTTGACGCAGTTCTGGACGTATACAAAGCTGTCGTGCAGACATCTGGTCTTCAGGAAAGCCGTCTGCGCAGGCGAGACGATAGACTGCACCATAGAGGCCAGACGGAGCGAGAGAACTTTGGAGATCAACTTGGCAATTGAATGGATCAGGATAATTGGTCTGTAGTCAGCAATGCAGCTTGCCCCGTCTTTTTTGGGGATGAGCGCGATGATCGCAGTGTTCAGAGCCCCGAAATTTTGCCCGGCCAGGTGGTAGAACTGCTGAAACGCGTGCATGATGTCCTCTTTGATGATGCTCCAGCAGCTACGGAAGAACATCCCGCAGAAACCGTCAGGCCCAGGCGATTTTTCCGCCGGTGAATCCTTGATCGCCGTCCAAACCTCATCTTTAGAGAACGGATTGTCCAGACCGTTTGCTTGCAGCGTGGGCATATGCAGCTCATCCCAGTTGATTGACGTGGCTCGATGTTGAGTGGATCCTAGGGTGCAGTTGAAGTGCTCGTGGATTGCCTCTTGCTTCTCTGCATGTGCAGTCACAATGATGTCTCCCACTTTCAGGGCGTTGATGAAGTTCTTGCGTCTTCTCGAGCTGATCTTGGCCATGAAAAACTTGGTAGGGGCGTCTCCCGCACGCAGCCAGGTGAGCCGGGAGGCCTGCCTCTTTCTGCAGCGTTCGATCGCCACAAGACCTAGCAGCTTGATCTTTAGGCCCTTCCTTAGCTCCGCCTCTGCCGTCGAGAGCCGCTGGCTCTCTTGGGCCACATCCAGGCGCAGAATGACTTCACAGGCGATGTGTAACTGAATCCTCGTGTCCCCGATCAGGCTGCTCCTCCAGATTTTCAGGTCCTTGGCCACACGACTCATTTTGGTGCGCAGCCAGGCGAAGGCGCAGGTGGTGGCCGTCGGGCGTGACCAAGCAGCCAAGACCGTGTCGTGGAAGCGCTGGAGCCACGGCCAGAAGGATTCAAATTTGAATCCTCCCCGTCGACGAGGAGCGGAAGCGTTCGTAAGCAGAAGCGGGCAGTGATCGAAGCACGCGGTGGACGCAGCCATCAGCATCGCGCGCGGGAACAGGGCTTCCCAGGGCGAGGAGCAGAAGAACTTGTTAATGCTAACTAGTGTAGGATTTTCCCTCTCGCTGCTCCATGTGTACCTACGGTTGTTACACTTGATCTGGCGAAGGCCTGCCCCGTCGATCGCAGCTCTAAAACGGCCCATTAGCCTCCTGTTCAGGTTGTGGTTGTTCTTGTCTCTCGCCTCGTAGATTAAGTTAAAATCTCCATTGATGAGCCAGGGCTCGGCAGCGGGCGGCACAGTCCTAGCTAACTCTGCGAGGAAATCTTCCTTGTTCGCGTCATCGGTCGGTCCATACACCGTAGTGAGCCAGAAAGAAGAGGGGTTGCATACTAGGGTCACCTTTGCTGTGATCGCAAATTGCCCAATGGCATGAGTGGCTACGGTGACTACATCCTTGTTCCATAAGATGGCAGCTCCGCCGCGCGTGCCGATTGTCGACAGCACAGCGCAGCCCTGCATCATGCCTCCACCTATGTCGCGAACGATCTCTGGTGACCAAACATCTAACTTCGTCTCCTGGAGGCACAAAATCGCAGTTTTATGGGTCGCGGCTACCTCTCGTACTACCTCCCTCTTCGCCGGCAAGTTCAGCCCGCGCACATTCCAGCTCATGATCGGGGGGGTGGAGGGACCGTCAATCATGGGAAAACATGAGGCATCTCCGGCGACTACTGAAACTATGATAAGCAGAACACTGGTACACCACCCACCACTCCGGGGGGCGCCGTCGACCACCATTAGGCCCCAAACTACGACGGCGCAACTCGAACCACTGCCTACAACTAACACAACAGAAGGGGACGACACGAGACACGGGCCGGCCGAACGCTGGCCGTCGCCGGAAGCAACTACTAGCCCTAAGACTACAAAGCGATGGGCTTGCTAACATGATCACACCGCGGCCTCGTCGGCGACTCTGTCAGGGCCGTTGAGCCCCGCTGCGATGCGGAGCGCGGCCTTGTCCATCTTTGTGAGCTTCGAGATGATGGCGATGTCGTCATCGGAGAGGGGCTCGTCGAACTTGCGGATGAGAGCTTCTGTCGCCTTCTTTGTCATCCTCTCCTTCAGGCCGAGGAGCCCGAGACCTTGCACCAGCCTGAGCGAGCCGCGTTGCGCCACTGGCACCTTGCAGTTTTGAGCTGCTTGCCGCGCGCTCTGACGTGGAGGAGGGACCGATGTCGCCCTAGACTTTGGCGGGGCAGAGCCTAGTGGCTCTTTGGTTTGGAGGAATTTTTGTAGGATACCAATTGATACAATTTTTTTATATGAAGATCATTTGGTTCAAGAAATTAACCGTATAAAATCCTACAGATTGCTTTCCTACACTACAGTTTTATAGGGATTGTAGCAAAATTTGAGATCTCTTGGAAATTTTCTTTGTGTCTATGACAACTATGTCATGCATTGCATCTATAAATTTCATGTAGTAGAGCCAAACAACTCCTAATACTAATTCCCTTGTTTCAGTAGAATTCAACATGGTATCACATTATGTTCCTACGCTTTTCCTATTCCTATGTATTCAAATATCTAAGAACCAAATAGACTCTATATGACTTGGGGACCCCACCCTCTCCCTTGTTATTTCCTTCTACTTTCACATTTAAAAAACAAAAAATAGCGGTTGACGAGATCTGTAAGCGGCAACTGCCTGTTGTCCTTACTGACGACCCCTCAGTTGCCGGAGCCACCGCCCCGCATGTCATGGTTCACAAGCCACCTCTCTTCTGCATCTATATGTCCGCCTGCTGGTGCCATTCTTCTATCTATTTTTTTCTTGTTGGAATTGTGGTGTTCCTAAGTGGTCTGAAGCAAGAGGTGAAAAGTGTGAAGGCGGCGGTAATATGATGGTCTTTATTTTTGGAGAAACGCAAAAGTCTTGTGTTTTGATTCATTGATAGAAGAAGAGTTTGTACAAGCTCATTACGAGCACACTCGATGTTACAACACAACGCCACTAAAGACTAGCCATATCAGCAGCCAGGAGCAACGCAGGTACTCGCTCGCGCCCACAGTAGCCCAGTGCTTGACTTCCGTCCTAATCGTGTCAAGGAGGCTGGATAGGCTGAGTTGTGCGCCATCAAAGATGATCGTATAGTGCTGTTTGGTTAGAGCCAATGTTCACCCTAACAAATATTTGGCTAGCTAGAACTTTGGTCAAGGTTTTGCTTGCCCATGATTTGGCTAATATTGTCTCAAAGGTGAATTATCCATGATAAGTCTGCATGGATACATGCCAAAATTTTGACAATCATCCAAACAAATACTCGTACTAAATTTTTTTGCTATGACAATCTTTTTTTTTGAAAGAGTGGACTCCCTTGGGTCATTCACCAATTAGCCGACCTCACAATTCTGTGTGTTTCTTAACACGGTACAGTTGATGTTTACATGTATGCACATATATTTACCCCTATAAATGAAATGCACACATGCACACCCCATGTCTATGAATACCGAGCGGCCGGGCACAACATCTTAAGATTGACCAAGTAACTATGGACGCCTGGCATTCGATAGACGTACGTTCACTCTGGTACTCTACAAGTTACATTATATGTTGATTTGACAAATATAATGACAACTTTTGCATGTACAACAACTTACAATTCAAGTCGAGCAGTACATAGTATCCGAGCCTACACCAAATAAACATGCAATAATGCTAGACATACAAAGAGTTACACGCAATTATACACTGACTAGGATTTTTTTCATCTACTTGTTGGGGAACGTTGCAGAAAATTAAAATTTTTCCTACGGTTTCACCAAGATCCATCTATGAGTTCATCTAAGCAACGAGTCAAGGGAGAGAGTTTGCATCTACATACCACTTGTAGATCGCGTGCGGAAGCTTGCAAGGTGATGATGGAGTCGTACTCGACGTGATTCGAATCACCGATGACCAAGTGCTGAATGGACAGCACCTCCGCGTTCAACACACGTACGGGACGGGAGACGTCTCCTCCTTCTTGATCCAGCAAGGGGAAGGAGAGGTTGAGGAAGACAGCTCCACCGGCAGCACGACGGCGTGGTGATGGTGGAGAGGCAGTACTCCGACAGGGCTTCGCCAAGCACACAACGGAGGAGGAGAGGTGTTGGGGAGGGGAGGGCTGCGCCTTGGAGGGTGGTCGGCTGCCCTCCCCTCACCCCTCTATTTATAGGGGGAAGGGAGAAGGGGGCCGGCCCCCTAGAACCCATCTAGGGGGGTGCGGCGGCCAAGGGGAGAGGGGGAGAGGGTGGCTTGCCCCCCAAGCCAAGGGGGCGCCCCCTCTAGGGTTCCCCCCTCAACCCTAGGCGCAAGGGCCCAAGGGAGGGGGTGCGCCCAGCCCACCAGGGGCTGGCTCCCTGCCCCACGCAGCCCATGTGGCCCCCCGGGAGGGGTGGCCCCTCCCGGTGGACCCCCGGAACCCTTCCGGTGGCCCCGGTACAATACCGGTATGACCCCGAAACTTCCCGGTGTCCGTTTGACAACTTCCCATATATAAATCTTTACCTCCGGACCCTTCCGGAGCTCCTCGTGACGTCCAGGATCCCATCCGGGACTCCGAACAACATTCGGTAGTCACATACTAGTCTTCCTAATAACCCTAGCGTCACCGAACCTTAAGTGTGTAGACCCTACGGGTTCGGGAGACATGCAGACATGACCGAGACGCTCTCAGGTCAATAACCAACAGCGGGATCTGGATACCCATGATGGCTCCCACATGCTCCTCGATGTTGTCATCGGATGAACCACGATGTCGAGGATTCGATCAAACCCTGTATACAATTCCCTTTGTCAATCGGTACGTTACTTGCCCGAGACTCGATCGTCGGTATCCCAATACCTTGTTCAGTCTCGTTACCGGCAAGTCACTTTACTCGTACCGTAATGCATGATCCCGTGTCCAACACCTTGGTCACATTGAGCTCATTATGATGATGCATTACCGAGTGGGCCCAGAGATACCTCTCCGTCATACGGAGTGACAAATCCCAGTCTCGATCCGTGTCAACCCAACAGATACTTTCGGAGATACCTGTAATGCACCTTTATAGTCACCCAGTTACGTTGTGACGTTTGATACACCCAAGGCACTCTTACGGTATCCGGGAGTTACACGATCTCATGGTCGAAGGAAGAGATACTTGACATTGGCAAAGCTCTAGCAAAACGAACTACACGATCTTTTATGCTATGCTTAGGATTGGGTCTTGTCCATCACATCATTCTCCTAATGATGTGATCCCGTTATCAACGACATCCAATGTCCATAGTCAGGAAACCATGACTATCTGTTGATCACAACGAGCTAGTCAACTAGAGGCTCACCAGGGACATATTGTGGTCTAAGTATTCACACGTGTATTACGATTTCCGGATAATACAGTTATAGCATGAATAAAAGACATTTATCATGAACATTGAAATATAATAATACTTTTATTATTGCCTCTAGGGCATATTTCCAACAGTCTCCCACTTGCACTAGAGTCACCAATCTAGTTACATTGTGATGAATCGAACACCCATAGAGTTCTGGTGTTGATCATGTTTTGCACGCGAGAGAGGTTTAGTCAGCGGATCTGCGACATTCAGATCCGTGTGCACTTTGCAAATCTCTATGTCTCCATCTTGAACATTTTCACGGATGGAGTTGAAACGACGCTTGATGTGCCTGGTCTTCTTGTGAAACCTGGGCTCCTTGGCGAGGGCAATAGCTCCAGTGTTGTCACAGAAGAGTTTGATCGGCCCCGACGCATTGGGTATGACTCCTAGGTCGGTGATGAACTCCTTCACCCAAATCGCTTCATGCGCTGCCTCCGAGGCTGCCATGTACTCCGCTTCACACGTAGATCCCGCCACGACGCTCTGCTTGCAGCTGCACCAGCTTACTGCTCCACCATTCAACATATACACGTATCCGGTTTGTGACTTAGAGTCATCCAGATCTGAGTCGAAGCTAGCGTCGACGTAACCCTTTACGACGAGCTCTTCGTCTCCTCCATAAACGAGAAACATGTCCTTCGTCCTTTTCAGGTACTTCAGGATATTCTTGACCGCTGTCCAGTGTTCCTTGCCGGGATTACTTTGGTATCTTGCTACCAAACTTACGGCAAGGTTTACATCGGGTCTGGTACACAGCATGGCATACATAATAGATCCTATGGCTGAAGCATAGGGGATGACACTCATCTCTTCTTTATCTTTTGCCGTGGTCGGTGACTGAGCCGAGCTCAGTCTCACACCTTGTAACATAGGCAAGAACCCCTTCTTGGACTGATCCATTTTGAACCTCTTCAAAATCTTATCAAGGTATGTGCTTTGTGAAAGACCTATGAGGCGTCTCGATCTATCTCTATAGATCTTGATGCCTAATATATAAGCAGCTTCTCCAAGGTCCTTCATTGAAAAACACTTATTCAAGTAGGCCTTAATGCTGTCCAGAAATTCTATATTATTTCCCATCAAGAGTATGTCATCTACATATAATATGAGAAATGCTACAGAGCTCCCACTCACTTTCTTGTAAACGCAGGCTTCTCCATAAGTCTGCATAAACCCAAACGCTTTGATCATCTCATCAAAGCGAATGTTCCAACTCCGAGATGCTTGCACCAGTCCATAAATGGATCGCTGGAGCTTGCATACTTTGTTAGCGTTCCGAGGATCGACAAAACCTTCCGGCTGCATCATATACAGTTCTTCCTTAAGATGCCCGTTAAGGAATGCTGTTTTGACGTCCATCTGCCATATCTCATAATCATAGTATGCGGCAATTGCTAACATGATTCGGACGGACTTCAGCTTCGCTACGGGAGAGAAAGTCTCGTCGTAGTCAATCCCTTGAACTTGTCGATAACCCTTAGCGACAAGTCGAGCCTTATAGATTGTAACATTACCATCCGCGTCCGTCTTCTTCTTAAAAATCCATTTGTTTTCTATCGCTCGCCGATCATCGGGCAAGTCTGTCAAAGTCCATACTTTGTTTTCATACATGGATTCTATCTCGGATTTCATGGCTTCAAGCCATTTGTTGGAATCCGGGCCCGCCATCGCTTCTTCATAGTTCGAAGGTTCATTGTTGTCTAACAACATGATTTCCAGGACAGGGTTGCCGTACCACTCTGGTGCGGAACGTGTCCTTGTGGACCTACGAAGTTCAGTAGTAACTTGATCCGAAGTACCTTGATCATCATCATTGTTTTCCTCTTCAGTTGGTGTGGGCATCACAGGAACGGTTTCCTGCGCTGCGCCACTTTCCCGCTCAAGAGGTAGTACTTCATCGAGTTCTACTTTCCTCCCACTTACTTCTTTCGAGAGAAACTCTTTTTCCAGAAAGCATCCGTTCTTGGCAACAAAGATCTTGCCTTCGGATCTTAAGTAGAAGGTATACCCGACAGTTTCCTTAGGGTATCCTATGAATACGCATTTTTCCGACTTGGGTTCGAGCTTTTCAGGTTGAAGTTTCTTGACATAAGCATCGCATCCCCAAACTTTTAGAAACGACAGCTTAGGTTTCTTTCCAAACCATAATTCATACGGTGTCGTCTCAACGGATTTAGACGGTGCCCTATTTAAAGTGAATGTAGCTGTCTCTAGAGCGTATCCCCAAAATGATAGCGGTAAATCGGTAAGAGACATCATAGACCGCACCATATCCAATAGAGTGCGATTACGACGTTCGGACACACCGTTTCGCTGAGGTGTTCCAGGCGGCGTGAGTTGTGAAACGATTCCACATTTCCTTAAGTGTGTACCAAATTCGTGACTTAAGTATTCTCCTCCACGATCTGATCGTAAGAATTTTATCTTTCGGTCACGTTGATTCTCTACCTCATTCTGAAATTCTTTGAACTTTTCAAAGGTCTCAGACTTGTGTTTCATTAAGTAGACATACCCATATCTACTCAAGTCATCAGTGAGAGTGAGAACATAACGATATCCTCCGCGAGCCTCAACGCTCATTGGACCGCACACATCGGTATGTATGATTTCCAACAAGTTGGTTGCTCGCTCCATTGTTCCGGAGAACGGAGTCTTGGTCATTTTGCCCAAGAGGCATGGTTCGCACGTGTCAAACGATTCATAATCAAGAGACTCTAAAAGTCCATCGGCATGGAGCTTCTTCATGCGCTTGACACCAATGTGACCAAGGCGGCAGTGCCACAAGTATGTGGGACTATCGTTATCAACTTTAAATCTTTTGGCATCTACACTATGAACATGTGTAATATTACGCTCGAGATTCATTAAGAATAAACCATTGACCATCGGAGCATGACCATAAAACATATCTCTCATATAAATCGAACAACCATTATTCTCAGACTTAAATGAGTAGCCATCTCGTATTAAACGAGATCCAGATACAATGTTCATGCTCAAACTTGGCACTAAATAACAATTATTAAGGTTCAAAACTAATCCCGTAGGTAAATGTAGAGGCAGCGTGCCGACGGCGATCACATCGACTCTGGAACCATTCCCGACGCGCATCGTCACCTCGTCCTTCGCCAGTCTCCGTTTATTCCGCAGCTCCTGCTGTGAGTTACAAATATGAGCAACGGCACCGGTATCAAATACCCAGGAGTTACTACGAGTACTGGTAAGGTACACATCAATCACATGTATATCAAATATACCTTTGGTGTTGCCGGCCTTCTTATCCGCTAAGTATTTGGGGCAGTTCCGCTTCTAGTGACCCTTCCCCTTGCAATAAAAGCACTCAGTCTCAGGCTTAGGTCCATTCTTTGACTTCTTCCCGGTAACTGGCTTACCAGGCGCGGCAACCTCCTTGCCGTCCTTCTTGAAGTTCTTCTTACCCTTGCCCTTCTTGAACTTAGTGGTCTTATTGACCATCAACACTTGATGTTCTTTCTTGATTTCAGCCTCTGCTGACTTCAGCATCGAGAACACTTCAGGAATGGTCTTTTCCATCCCCTGCATGTTGTAGTTCATCACAAAGCTCTTGTAGCTTGGTGGGAGCGACTGGAGGATTCTGTCAATGACCGCCTCATCTGGGAGGTTAATGTTCAGCTGGGTCATACGGTTGTGCAACCCAGACATCTTCAGGATGTGCTCACTGACAGAACTATTTTCCTCCATCTTACAACTGTAAAACTTGTCGGAGACATCATATCTCTCGACCCGGGCATGAGCTTGAAAAACTAGTTTCAGCTCTTTGAACATCTCATATGCTCCGTGGTGCTCAAAACGCTTTTGGAGCCCCGGTTCTAAGCTGTAAAGCATGCCGCACTGAACGAGGGAGTAATCATCAGCACGAGACTGCCAAGCAAGGTCCTTCTAGGACATATTGTTTCCTGGCAGCTATGAGGATGATCCTCAGGTTCCGGACCCAGTCCGTATAGTTGCTGCCATCATCTTTCAGCTTGGTTTTCTCTAGAAACGCGTTGAAGTTCATGTTGACATTAGCGTTGGCCATTGATCTACAAGACATATTTGCAAAGGTTTTAGACTAAGTTCATGATAATAAAGTTCTAATCAAATTATGAACTCCCACTTAGATTAGACATCCCTCTAGTCATCTAAGTGTTACACGATCCGAGTCGACTAGCCCGTGTCCGATCATCACGTGAGACGGACTAGTCATCGTCGGTGAACATTCTCATGTTGACCGTATCTTCCATACGATTCGTGTTCGACCTTTCGGTCTCCGTGTTCCGAGGCCATGTCTGCACATGCTAGGCTCGTCAAGTTAACCCTAAGTGTTTTCGCTGTGTAAAACTGTCTTACACCCGTTGTATGTGAACGTAAGAATCCATCACACCCGATCATCACGTGGTGCTTAGAAGCGACGAACTGTAGCAACGGTGCACAATTAGGGGAGAACACTTCTTGAAATTTTTGTAAGGGATCATCTTATTTACTACCGTCGTCCTAAGTAAACAAGATGCATAAACATAATAAACATCACATGCAATTATATAGTTGTGACATGATATGGCCAATATCATACAGCTCCATTGATCTTCATCTTCGGGGCTCCATGATCATCTTGTCACCGGCTTGACACCATGATCTCCATCATCATGATCTCCATCATCGTGTCTTCATGAAGTTGTCACGCCAACGACTACTTCTACTTCTATGACTAACATTTAGCAATAAAGTAAAGTAGTTTACATGGCGTTATTCAATGACACGCAGGTCATACAAAAAATAAAGACAACTCCTATGGCTCCTGCCGGTTGTCATACTCATCGACATGCAAGTCGTGAATCCTATTACAAAGAACATGATCTCATACATCACAATTCATCATTCATCACAACTTCTGGCCATATCACATCACATGATCAATCGCTGCAAAAACAAGTTAGACGTCCTCTAATTGTTGTTGCATCTTTTACGTGGCTGCAATTGGGTTCTAGCAAGAACGTTTTCTTACCTACGAATCACCACAACGTGATTTTTGTCAACTTCTATTTACCCTTCATAAGGGCCCTGTTCATCGATTCCGCTCCAACTAAAGTGGGAGAGACAGACACCCGCCAGCCACCTTATGCAACTAGTGCATGTCAGTCGGTGGAACCGGTCTCACGTAAGCGTACGTGTAAGGTTGGTCCGGGCCGCTTCATCCCACAATACCGTTGATCAAGAAAAGACTAGTAGAGGCAAGTAAGATGACAAAATCCACGCACACAACAAAATTGTGTTCTACTCGTGCAAAGAGAACTACGCATAGACCTAGCTCATGATGCCACTATTGGGGAACGTTGCAGAAAATTAAAATTTTTCCTACGGTTTCACCAAGATCCATCTATGAGTTCATCTAAGCAACGAGTCAAGGGAGAGAGTTTGCATCTACATACCACTTGTAGATCGCGTGCGGAAGCTTGCAAGGTGATGATGGAGTCGTACTCGACGTGATTCGAATCACCGATGACCAAGTGCTGAACGGACAGCACCTCCGCGTTCAACACACGTACGGGACGGGAGACGTCTCCTCCTTCTTGATCCAGCAAGGGGAAGGAGAGGTTGAGGAAGACAGCTCCACCGGCAGCACGACGGCGTGGTGATGGTGGAGAGGCAGTACTCCGACAGGGCTTCGCCAAGCACACAACGGAGGAGGAGAGGTGTTGGGGAGGGGAGGGCTGCGCCTTGGAGGGTGGTACGGCTGCCCTCCCCTCACCCCTCTATTTATAGGGGGAAGGGAGAAGGGGGCCGGCCCCCTAGAACCCATCTAGGGGGGGTGCGGCGGCCAAGGGGAGAGGGGGAGAGGGTGGCTTGCCCCCCAAGCCAAGGGGGCGCCCCCTCTAGGGTTCCCCCCTCAACCCTAGGCGCAAGGGCCCAAGGGAGGGGGTGCGCCCAGCCCACCAGGGGCTGGCTCCCTGCCCCACGCAGCCCATGTGGCCCCCCGGGAGGGGTAGCCCCTCCCGGTGGACCCCCGGAACCCTTCCGGTGGCCCCGGTACACTACCGGTATGACCCCGAAACTTCCCGGTGTCCGTTTGACAACTTCCCATATATAAATCTTTACCTCCGGAACCTTCCGGAGCTCCTCGTGACGTCCGGGATCCCATCCGGGACTCCGAATAACATTCGGTAGTCACATACTAGTCTTCCTAATAACCCTAGCGTCACCGAACCTTAAGTGTGTAGACCCTACGGGTTCGGGAGACATGCAGACATGACCGAGACGCTCTCAGGTCAATAACCAACAGCGGGATCTGGATACCCATGATGGCTCCCACATGCTCCTCGATGTTGTCATCGGATGAACCACGATGTCGAGGATTCGATCAAACCCTGTATACAATTCCCTTTGTCAATCGGTACGTTACTTGCCCGAGACTCGATCGTCGGTATCCCAATACCTTGTTCAGTCTCGTTACCGGCAAGTCACTTTACTCGTACCGTAATGCATGATCCCGTGTCCAACACCTTGGTCACATTGAGCTCATTATGATGATGCATTACCGAGTGGGCCCAGAGATACCTCTCCGTCATACGGAGTGACAAATCCCAGTCTCGATCCGTGTCAACCCAACAGATACTTTTGGAGATACCTGTAATGCACCTTTATAGTCACCCAGTTACGTTGTGACGTTTGATACACCCAAGGCACTCTTACGGTATCCGGGAGTTACACGATCTCATGGTCGAAGGAAGAGATACTTGACATTGGCAAAGCTCTAGCAAAACGAACTACACGATCTTTTATGCTATGCTTAGGATTGGGTCTTGTCCATCACATCATTCTCCTAATGATGTGATCCCGTTATCAACGACATCCAATGTCCATAGTCAGGAAACCATGACTATCTGTTGATCACAACGAGCTAGTCAACTAGAGGCTCACCAGGGACATATTGTGGTCTAAGTATTCACACGTGTATTACGATTTTCGGATAATACAGTTATAGCATGAACAAAAGACATTTATCATGAACATTGAAATATAATAATACTTTTATTATTGCCTCTAGGGCATATTTCCAACACTACTAACCAATCACAAACTTGCTCCCCTGATTTTTAGGGAGGGTGGGCCGCCTCCCCATGTATTGACCAATCAAATTAACCCTGTTTGTAAAACCTTGTAACTCGTTTGTACGTGTAGCATTACTCATAAACATGCATACACAATATTTAACGCCCCAGACTGGGGTATGTCACCGTCAAAGAATCAATGAAACCACAGCCAGACTGGGGTATGTTCACTCCGTTCAAGTCTAGAACCGTCGGCCGCTGCACCTCCTTCCATTCTGCCGCCGTTCGGACCTCTCCCGCAGCACGGACAACTGGGCTTCCCATACGTCCCTGGCGAACCCATCTGGCCTCGTCGACGCCCGGCCGGTCAGCTGAGCGTCGTACTGCACCCTCGTGGCAGGGTCGGACAGCGTCTCGTAGGCGCGCTGGAGCTCGACGAAGAGCTCCGTGGACTCGGCCCGGCGCGACGGAGGGCACACGTCTGGGTGGTACTGCAGCGCCAGCCGCCGGTACGCGCGCTTGACCTCCTCCGCGCCCACGTCCGCCGAGTGCTCCAGGGACAGCACCTTGTAGTAGTCGCCCCTGCTCGGCGAGCGGACACCCGCGCTCGCGGCCGCCGCCGCCTTCACCCTGCAGTTGCAGTGGCCGCTCCTCCGGCCAAAGCCGGCGCCGAAGCTAGCAGGCTTGCCCGCGCACCTCAGCGTGGCGGAACTGGAGCTGGCGGTGTTCATGGACGGCTAGCTGATGAAACAGCGGAGGAGGAAGAAGAAACCTCTTGCTGGTCAGGTGATCGTGATCAGAGCGAGCTGTGTTGTGGCGGATGGCGATGTTGGAGAACGAACGGAGATACCCATAATATATAGGCGATTGGAAACCGATCGAGGATGAGACAAACGAGGCGTGCCGTTGGTTTGCTGTACGCGTGCGTTTGTTGCACGGGCGCCCGCGGTTATTAACGTCGCCGTCGCCGGCGATCGAGCCGCAGTGCAACTTGCAAGGTGGTGGTGGACCGGTGAAGTGGCGCCTTGCGGAGCCAGGGGACATGCTGGGCCGGACGGTAAGGTTTAAACGTTAATTCTTTTTTCAGACCGCTGTTTATGAATCAGTTTCTTCGGGAAAGTTCGACGAAGGTCATCAGCTTGGATGCATGGTGTCATGGTGACGATGGAAGAAGCGCCCGGCCGTGTGCATGCACCACCCATACTTTAAGGTGGGCTGAGGCTCAGGCCTGCCCGACGTTTAGGCTCGATAAACGGATTTGACTTTCCTTCCTACCCTCGTCTCGATGGTTCACCCCAACCTCCGCTTCGCGGCCGCCTCCGGGCGGCCGCCACCTGATTTTTCATCGTCGCCGCATGGATCTTGGGGACCAATGCAACTCTAATAAAACGACTAGCTGTGAGATGGCAGTATAATCAGCCAATGTCAAATGGCACCCCAGCCCCTTGTTTTGTTGGGATTCATGTCTTATCTTGTGAAATTCACATGACACATGGCGCGGTGAACACATCTTCAGTCGACCGCTTTCAGAAAAAGAAAATGTATTGTTTTTCGACCTACACGGTTACACCTAACCAGAATTAGGTCACTCAGGTTCAAAAAAAAAGGTCACCCCAAGGCGAATTACCAGGCACAAAACTTGTAATCTGTCCATGATGAGTTGATGACTTGTATCCTAGAAGGGAAAAAAATGATTTGCTTGTTCGTCTTGGACTTGGGAAGGGTGTTCGTATTTTTCTCGATTCCACTCAATCTTCATATGTTCTCATAGGATAAAGTGTGCATGTTTATTCGATAAGTGTTTGTGTTTCTACACCAAGGTGCATGTCCTCTAGCATTAAGCTTACCTAGCTAATGGATGCATGGTCTGTTCGTCGGTGGGTATCAACAACTCTTGATGAATATTGTTTCTGTTTGCTATTTGGCACGGCCTGAGTTTTATTTTTGAAACAAGGCAAAAAGCTTGCCATTTTCATTAAATAAGGGAGAAGGTTAAGAAAGAAAGGTCATCACTCAAACCCCAAGTATTTAGCCCCGCGAGTGCCTACAATAATTTTCTCGTTGATGTTGTGCGCGAGGAACGTGAAGGGAGACGTAGTGTTGCAGAAGACCCTCACACTGCGCTCCTTCCAGAGCTCCCAGGATATCAACGTGAGCATGGAGGACATGGCCTTTCACGAACAGCCTCTAGCTTGGGCAACTCCAACCCACCGCTCATTAACACTCCATCGAGCTCCATTCCCGGGGTTTGATATCCGGAAGGCCAAGCGAGCCAACAATGTCACACCAAACTCTCACCGAGAAGCGGCAGTGACAGAGAGATGAGTCGAAGTTTCTTGGGTTTGCGTACAAAGAAGACACGGCCTGAGAATAGCACTTTGAACTTTGCTCGAATAACAAATTAACAATGAATAATGTTGATTCACCTTCTGCATATTATATGAGATTCGATGGCTGCATTTAGATAGTGAAGGCCGGCGATGATCTATGTTAATCAGTCACGGGTTCAGGTTTGCTTGCCGACCCTAACTAGAAATATGCAGCTTCCTATGTATAGTAGAATATCTACCTTCTTTCCAGCTTACCTAAAGCTTGACCAATATGTAAGACAAGAGTGACGATAAGATGCAAACTACTAGATCGTATCCGCATACGTTGCATTTGCAAAATAAATAAATAAAATGATAATCCTAGTGCACGAATGATGTGCACCATGGATGCGATACAGCCACATACAGGCCTCCTCACCAAAAGCTCAGTATTGTCGTGTCCCGCCGCAAATTGACATGCTCGTCTGCTCGACGTGATCAAGAGCTTTATATTGACTATTTCCCCCCGGAAAAAGAGAGAGCTTAATTGAATATTTGTATCTTTCATGTGTAGGTTATAGTGTTTATGTGCACACTGGTTTCATACCTGGACTAGCTTTCAACCTAGAAGAGTTGGTGTTGACGGTTCATCTTGAGCCTCAGTGGCATTGTGGTTCTTTTTATATTTTATATCTCTACTAGTACCATTGTGCTTGTGTCGTGGTGGTTTTCTGCATTTATAGTACAGTTTAGAGACCGGAAGCCGATCTCTTTTGTGGTTGTATAATTTGAATATTAAGTGACAAATCAATAAAGGGTTACATTTTTTTTATAGAAATGAAGGAGGACCCCGGCCTCTGCATCTGGACGATGCATGCGGTCACTTTATTAATAATTCACACAGGACCTTACAAAGTCGTACAACAATAAGATTAAAGCCACCGTCTAAGCAGCATCTGTCGCTACTCATATCCAGTTGATGAAGAGATGCTGATAGTCCGGGCCTAATATTAAACAGACATCGTAACCAAACCTAAACATCTAAGACCTGAGGCCACATCCAGGACGTCTGCCGGGTATGGGGCACCTACTAGTCCAGCGCACTCCTCAACCAGGACGCCTACCGGGTATGAGGCCGCCGCAGCCACCTGCCACCAATCCATCTTCAGAGTTGTATTGTTGCATCAACCGCGTTAGGTCTCTCTGCCATCGACGCCACCACGACGCCAGACAGCGTCGTCCTCCTGCGCGAGTCCATCCTCGCACATCAAACGCCGAATCTGCACTGCGCCACGCCGTCGAGATCCGTCGCCATCAATGTGTAGGATGAAGTACGGCTCCACCAAAGATGCTGTCCGCTGGTCCCGCGAGGCCGAGTGCACCTCCAAGAATGCCGCCCCCAAGGGGGTAACGGCACATGATTGCCGCCAACATCCGATCAGTTGATCTAGGGTTTCCTCCGGAGGTATTGAGTGGAGTTGGGAGCTTCACCTCGATGATGCCTCTATGAAGGAAACAATGATAAGGGCATCGTCATCACTGGCTCCGGCCATCGACCGAAGACCAGGTTTTCACCCGAATCTGTCCCAAGTAATCCACCCGACAACCTGTGCATCGTCTCGACCGCCTTCAAAGCCCCAGATCTAGCCGCCTAGATCCGGCGACCAACCGCAACAGCAGTGCCACCATAGGAGCCCTGGCGTACCGGCCACTGCCTGAGTATGCCACCACTGGAGCCTAGGAGGAGGGCTCCCACCCCACCCCGCCTCGCCAAGCCGCGAGAGCTGTCGAGATGGATCCCGCGCACTCGTCACCGTCTCTGATCCGAACCAATCCGTAGATCAGATCATCGTCACATATCCGCCTTGGACTGGGACTGCACCATGCCATCCCGTCACGGGAAGCCCTAGCTTCACCAGCCGCCACCATCTAGGGCCGTTGCCCCGGGATCCGGATAGAACATCGCCGCTGCCACCGGCCATGTTCCGCCGCTGCCGACCGGCGAAGCCACCAGTCACTGCGACCTTCGCCGCCATGACCATGCAAGCCCACCGAGCAGCCGTCACCACCAGATCTTCCACGAAGCCCGCAGCTCCATCGCCTCCTCCCATCACCACGCCGCCACTGCGCCGTCGCCGAAAATGGCCGCGCCGCCGCGACTCAGATTGGGAGGAGGGCCCCTACGCCACGGATGACCCACCTCACCCAATGCATCGCGGGAGGGAAGGGGGCCTCCGCCTCCGCTGTCAGCCGCCCGGGGCTTTGCCCGGCGACCTCCTCCAACGACGGCGGAGGGGAGGGAGATGTTGGTTGAGCCCGGCGGCGGTGGGGCCTAAGGGGTTACATTTATTAAAGAAAACTTGTCTATGACTTGAAAATACTTTAAAAAAAAAGGAGGATTAGCCCGGCTATGCATCAATCGATGCATACAGCCTGACTTGAAAATAACTAGGGAGCAACAGTCTTGTTATTCGCTTGGTGAAAATGAAATGCAATGGAGATGTCACGTACTGCATCGAAAATTCAACCATGTTCATCCACGTACGTTCATACATCATTATCGGGAAATAAATAACGCTTATACTTTAAAAAAAATCTTAAACTAATTGTGAAACTAAAATAGCCGGCTCACCAAGTCCTTGACTAGACTCCTAGCCATGTTCTGCAATTAATGGTGCTTGTTCCTCTTCCATTCAGGCCAATCCTTTGTTATGCTAGTCCATACTTAACCTTCAGAAATGAAGAAATCGGTGGGTATTTTGAGGGAGTAGTAGCTTTCAGGGCAGCTGCACCTCTCCTTGCTGTGGATTTCTAGAACTCTATCAAATACAGAACCTGAAGCTTCATTTCCTTGCTTGCGGTTAGCCCTTGACCATCAGCCATAAAGGCACATCTTTTTAGAAGAGATGAGAATGGCTTATGTGCTTGTTAGGCTGTTTTAACTTGCTTGTCCATGTCGATATCAAGGGAAAAAAACTTGCTTGGCCATGTCAATCCTGTGCAAATTGTCTTTAACATTACTCCTCCGAGTTCGGTCGGGTCGTTATTTGGAACGTGGCTGGATGGGATAGAGTCCGATACAGCTAGACATATTCGTGTAGGAGTTTGTGCGTTGTTATGGGCAATTTGGAACTGCAGAAATGATTTTCCTTTTAACAGATTAACTACTATCATTTTTTGCAGGTTGTATTCCGTGCTACGGCGCTGATCCGTATGTGGTCCTTACTCACTCCGACGGAGGCCAGGGAGCGTTTGGTTACTGGATCTGTCCGGTGGGAGATGGTAGCGCGGGATATTTTCAACCGGTTTGGATGGCGGTCATGTAATAGGATAGACAATTAGTTTTCCTATCTTTATTTTGCTAGCCGGTTGTGGCTTTATGGCCTTTTCTTGTTTTGGCGTCGAGGCTCTATGTGAGCTCGCATTTATTTTGTTTCAAGACTCTATGACATTGTTGAACCTATTTTATTTATTTAAGTGGCCGTATGCATCGTTTTGATGCAGAGGCCGGGGAGTCCCACTTTTCGAAAAAAAAATATCAATCCAGACTGAAGTTAAATATTTTTCTTATCCCGGTAAAAAGAAAGGGGTGCAACGAAGCAAATGTTCTCACATATAGTTATCACAAACACAAGTATCTGATTACTGGTACAATGGGACCTCTTATCTGAACCCCGATTATAGCAAGGAAAGGAAGATAACGTTTGCAGCGCTGCACTTGCCCGCGTCGGACGAGGGCTACGGACAAGCAGGGAAAGAAGGATAATCTCCACCCGTCATGGTCGATCCAGATCGTGTAAATTAAACCAGCAGCAACACAGTTTTCCCGATCGAGGCCATTCAGATTCAGACGATAGGATGGGTTGGCCTCCACTAATTAATCTCACACCCGCACATGGGAGCATATAGTATTTGGTGGCTGCAGACATTCATGCATTAGAAAACCCGGTTGACGCTCGACAGTGAAAGGCCGGCAACCTCCATACCCGGCCGCATGAACACGCATTGCTAGCTGGTTTTCCCGTTAGTTTACTTCGTCTCCGTGAGTCGCGCGTTCGTTAGTTGCATACTCCACGGTGAATTCTACTCAACGTACTCTGAATGAGTACGTCCGTCCGTCTCCGTCCAGTGCATAAGACAAAGTGCACGGCCAGTCGACCAGATACACACCGGACATATTTTATTTACAACAACTGACGCACGAATGCTCCATTGACTGGCCGATCGATCGGTAGGTATATTTTGTTTGTACGAGACTCCAGAGATCATTGCTTGAAAGTTTCACGAACCGGTAGGTGTGGCCTGCGTGCTTGAAAGTTTTGCTTGTGCAGCTGACCAGATCAAATACTCCTACTACCACGAAGGCCATGTCATGTGAGAAGAGGCAGCCACGGACAAATAGACCCTGACAAATGTGTGTTCAAGGTAGATAGCGCAATGCAAATCAAAGACTGCCAAAAAGTTCAGTCTTTTGACTCTTTTCTGCCGTGATCGATCAAGTCTGCTGCAATTGCTTAGAGCTCCAAAAAAGATAAATCCGATATGCTTGCGAAGATTAAAACCTTGCTTGTTTCCCGCGGCAATCCTTGGAATCTGACTGTTCCGTGATGATCTAAAGTGGTTGAATGTTAATTCTCACTTCTCTCTTCTTTCTTTGCCGGAATCATAGGGCATTTATTTCAAATTTATAGAACTACAATCTTCAGCGACTAGCTCACTGACACATGGATGGGGGTGGTTTAGCCAGCACACAATGCTATCCCCTTTCCATCCATCTTTCGCTAAACAATGTGCAACTCTATTTTAAAATCGAGATTTTTTTACTGGAACAACTAGCCTATCATTCATGGAACGTTTAATCTCAGTAATTAAATGACCATATGCCAATCTGTCCAAGGAATCATCCGTGAGCGCTTTAAGAGCAACTACGCAATCGGATTGAAGTTGTATAGGTAAGCTTGCTCATTGCTTGGATTTCCGTTTCTAAGGCATCATTGCAATGGAAGAGTCTTCTATATGCTGCGAAGATAAGGGCCCCAGGGTCTCCTCCTCCCAACCCCCTCCCAACCCTAGCCGCCTCCTCCTCCCAACCCTAGCCGCCCCTCTCCTCACCCCCTCACCTCCATCCTCCCTCGCCTCTGCCTGAGGCAGCCGCCGGGCAAGCCGGGGGCGCCAAGGATGGTGGCGGTGGGGCCTCGGTTTCCCTGCTCCTTTGTGGGGAACCCCCGGATCTGGAGCGGCGGCTTCATTGTCAAGGCACGGCCGGTAACAGCCGTGCGGGTGGTGGATCCGGTGTCCCGGCCGCGCGGGCGGCGGGATCCGATGGTCGTTGGCGGCCGGCGGCGGCTTCTGTAGCGGTCGATGTGTGCGATCTAGTGCCTCCCTTCCTCCCCTGTTCGGCGTGCAGGCCAGCATGGTCGGGCCGCGCTTCCTCTTTGTCGCCGGTTCTGTACAAGAGATGTTGTTGGTGGCCGAGATCTAGTTCGAGCGAAATCTCTGGCCGGCCATGACCGGCCGCGCCGACGGCAACGCCTGAGGGCGTCGTTTCCCTCTTGAAGGCGTCGGTATGGACTGATCTCTTCATTTCATCTTCCCCTAGGTCTCCCAGGCGAAAGCCCTAACTCTGTTGGGCGGCGGCGGCGCTCGCGGCGCTGTTCCCTTCTTGAAGGCGCCGCTTTGGGAACCTTGGGGTTGGGTGGCGCTTGTGGGTGGTTGGCGACGGCGGTGGTGCGGCCCTTTCCTAGCATGGATTTATGTCCGTTGCTTGAAGATGGACTCGCGTAGGTGGAGGTCGTCTGTTGGCGTCGTGGTGGCGTCAATGGCGGAGGACCTATCAAGGCTCGCGTAGGTGGAGGTCGTCGTTTGGCGTGGTCGTGGCGTCGATGGCGGAGGACCTGCCAAGATTGTCACCTCAATCTGCTCTGAAGATGGACCAGTGGAAGATGACAGCAACGACACATGTGAGTGCGTCAGACCAGTTTGAGCTCGGACCAGGCAGATGGCTCGGTCGGGGCCTCTGGCTTTAGATGTTACACTTAGGTGAGAGGTATGGGTATGTGGCCCAATTTGCACCCCTTCACCATTTGGATATAAGTAGTGATAGATGCTGCCAAGATGGCGGATCCAGGCATATTGTTGTTATACTTTGTAAGGTCCTCGAGAATAATCAATAAAATGACCATATGCATCTTTCAAATGCAGAGGCAGGGGGTTATCCTCCCTTTAAAAAACTGCTGCGAAGATCATCTTGCCGTTATTATCTCGTAAAATCATCCATGTGCCAGCATTGCCATCATGTGCGTGTAAGAACCATCGACTGATAAGGTGACCGAACACTGAGTTGGGTTCGGCAATGGTGTGTTTGCGGGGGTACAGCATCAGACGCTAGATTATTCGTCACCACATCCAGGACCATCGAAGATTTTTCCTTTAATAATTTCTTCTACACTAGATAAAATTTGGCAATACGAATTATAGTAGCTACTCAGAAAAGAGCATGACATCTCCACACCTGGTATATATTTGCCAATGTGAAAGTTCATTACGGAGATGCCATGTGCGCCATAGCACCATGGTCAAGGTGATCATTACTTCTCGGCCTTCCCCGCGTCGTCCTTCCTGGGCGACTCGGGGGTGAAACCCTAAGCCGCCGTCACAGGACCTCCGTCCTGCTCTCCCTCCCCCGCCGCTGCCGGCAGCCATCGCCGGGCTTGGCCCGCGCGGTGGTCGGTGGCGGCGGGGCGTCCTCCTCGCGCCATCTGCACTGGTCTGCCCCCCGCCCCCCGCGCCCCTGGCCGTCGGCCTGGCTCCCGTTTCTCCTCTTTCTGCGGTGGCGCCCTTCCTCGACTCGGGCTTCGGCGGTCCTCGTCAGTTTCCCCTGCCGCCGCCCCATCCGCCGGATCCGGCGCTGGTGGTGGTTTCGGTGGCGGCGGGCCAGGGTGGTAGTCCTGCGCCTGCTCAGGCTTGCCGCGGCCGCCCTAGAGTCGTCGGATCCGAGGCTCTGGCGGCTGCTGGCCTTCGTTTCCGGGCGGATCTGGCTGGTGAGGACGCTGCAGACACTTCCACGTTCTTTGGGAAGGTGATTGGTGGCTTCGGTGGTATTCCTGGTGGTGCTGGCGGGGCTGTCGGCGGGCTGCAGATGTGATGTGCCTGGTGGTTGGATGCCGGGGTGGCGGCCCCGGAACGTGTGGACGACGTTGTCTCTGCGGCGAGCGCCATCTGTGGGTGCTAGTCCGTGACTTCGGCCGTGTGGGCGGCGAGGTTGCGACGGACGTGTACTGTGGTAGCAGGGCGCCCCGTCGGCCGATGTTCCTGCTTTTGATGAAGACCTCCGTCCTTCTCAGTTGGCTTGCGCTCCTCTGGTCTGATCTGTGGCCGTGTGGGCGGGGTCTGGAGCGGGACCGGGGGAAACTCTTGGTCATCGACGGCGGCCACAACATTGACCGCACCATTTTCTTGGTGTCGGCTCCCTCCTTGGAGGCCTTGTCGAGGTCCCCTCCCACTGGCCACCTTGCATCCTTGTGGCAAAAGCTCTTGTTCCCCTTGCGGATGTGTCGTCCAGGGTGGATGCGTCGTCCAGGGTGCGTGGATGCAAGGTTGGCGCTTGCTGCTTGTTTGTGGGCGGATGGTGGTGGCTTCACGTTCATCTTCTTGTGTCGGTCTTCGTCTTGTGGTATCGTTCTTCAACTCGTGTCTAGATGGGCGGTTCGCGGTGCTCTGTGGTGAGGTCACGGGAGTCCCGCGGAGGTGGTTCGAGCTCTGGTTCCTGGAGTGTTTGACAAAAAACTACCACTTTAAAGGTTTGCGTCCCACAGAACTACCACTTTAAAAAAAGTGACCGAAAACTATCAAAATTTTCTAATTTTGTGACTTAAAACAACCATTTTCAGATAATGACCAGTTTAGCCGATTTAAACGTGTTTATGACCTATCTGTCAGCGCTGACGTGGCGTCAAAGTCAACTTCGCATGAGAGCGGACACCGGTCGCCTCGCCTATCCCCGAGATCTGGGGCGTCAATGGAGTTTCGCCAGCGTTCCACCCGGCTGCGACGACCGGACCGCATCAGGGCCCTCCCCGACGACCTGCTCCTCGTCCTTGCCCGCTTCCACTGCGCCTGAGCCGCCGCGGGCACCGGCCTCATCTGGCGTCGGTGGCGCGCCCTCGCGGCCCGCCCGCGTCAACTCGCTGCTCCGCGCCGCCGCGCGGCTTGAGCAGGAGGAGCTCGTCTTCGACCTCCGCTCTGATCTGGTCAACGACTCCCTCGTAGTCGACCTGCCCTGCCTGCGCCGCGCCACCTCCTCGTCCTTGCCCGCTCCCGCTGCGCCCGGACCGCCGCGGGCACCGGCCTCATCTGGCGTCGGTGGCGCGCCCCCGCGGCCCGCATGCGTCAACTCGCTGCTCCGCGCCGCCGCGCGGCTCAAGCCGAAGGAGATCATCTTCGACGTCCGCTCCGATCTGGTCGACGGCTCCCTCGTAGTCGACCTGCCCTGCCTGCGCAGCGCCACCTCTTCCTCATCCTCCGTGTGCCCGACGGCGCAGAATTCGGGCAGCAGCAATCTCGCCCAACAGCAAGGGCTCGCCGCGATGGTGGCCTCCCTTCGAGCTGGAGCTCGTGGTCAGCGGCAAGAAGCAGCAGCACCATGGCTCCGGCCTCCCTCTCACCTACGGCAACGACCGCCGGGGAGCCGGGATGCACAGAAGCTGTTTGTGAAAATGCCACAGAAAGATAGAGAGAGGAGGAAGAACAATGACGTGTGGGTCCCACCTATAATAATGGTCAACTGAACGGTCAACATGTTTAAGTCGGCTAAATTGGTCATTATCTGAAAGTGGTAGTTTTTAGTCACAAAATTAAAATTTTTTGGTAGTTTTTGGTCACTTTTTTAAGTGGTACTTCTGTGGGACGCGAACCCCTAAAGTGGTAGTTTTTTGTCAAACACTCCTGGTTCCTGCCCAGGATGCTCTGTTGGTTTTGTCCATGCGGCTCTCGGCGAGCTTTCTACCGACCGACGGTTCGGCGCCCTTCGAGCCAGGGCGAGAGGATTGTGGTCCTCTTCGGAGGTTGAAGCGGATGGCATGCTGGCAGGCTCTGCGGGAGTAGGCGATGGTGATGGTCACCGATGTGGGTGCTGCTTGTTGTTTTCACTCTGATGCTGGTGTAGCCGCAATTCTAGTCATTTGGCCTTGGTATTTCAGGCTGGGCTCGTTCTCCTATTCGGTTGCCCGTAATGCTATTAGGTTCCGAGTTGTTCTAGCACTTTGTATCTTTGCCGTTTCCCTTGTAAGTCGTTCGTTGTAATCCTACTCGGTTGATGGCTTTGTTAATTTAAAATCAGGCTAGGTTCGAATCTTTTCTCGGCTCGGCCGTCGCCTTTTCTTTAAAAAAATCATTACTTCTCGGCCATTACTTGTTGCCGCACGCCCCTTCATGGCTAACTGAATAGGGTTGCTAGGAAGAATAGTGCGTTCACTCAAGAAGTTAAGATTGATGAGCTAGAGGCAGACTCCCATATGCTGTCGGAGGTAAGAGATTAAATAAAAATGGTGAATTCGTTTTAATTCCACGAGGCTCGGTAGTTTTGGGAGTGCTTTCCAGATTTGTTTGACCACATGGCCAGCGCCATGCCTATTGACCTGTATTCAGCACTCTGTTTATATCCTCGCAAAAAAAAAAAAAACATTCTGTTTGTATGTTTGGAACGATTCTAGTCAATATATAAGTAGGGTGTGTTTGGCCTTCTAATCACAAGCCGACTTTAGCTCAGTTGGTAGAGCGGAGGACTGTAGTGTTGCAGATAAATCCTTAGGTCGCTGGTTCGAATCCGGCAAGTCGGACTTTTTCATGTTCTTCTGAACAATTTTTTTTTAAAGTCGCATTGCTGAAGGTCGACATTTTGTATCCATATATGCTTGTGGGAAGATTGTACTCAGCAAGGTTCGTATAGATTTTTTTTTGTTTATCTTCTGCTTAAGCTGTGTATCATGATCAGCTCAACAAAAAATGATGTTGCTTTGTGTCTTCACAAGAAAAATATAAACATATGCATGCATTAGAGCATTTGTGACCGAATCCTCTATAATGGGTTAGAGGAGGATAAATCCGTTTTTCCCTGCTCTGACCACGAACTAACCGAACCCCTAAAATCGTTAGGGGAGTAAGAGCAACTCCAATAGCTCCCTGAAAAACTTTCCATAAAAGTCGTTTTATGGGATGACCGTATAATTTATGAAAAGTTTTCTGATGACCACTGTTCTTAGTTCTCGTAAAAATCTTCCTGAATTTTTTACTTTTTTCCATTAAAAAAACTAGCTAATAGCTGAGGGGCCTCAAGTGACAGGGCCACAGGGGCTAGTGGCGGTGTGCCAAGCGTCAGCGAGCGCATATCAGCGGCGGCACGTGGCAGCGGCGGCGACGAGGCAGTATACTCGTGAAGTTTCAGTCGGTTATCCGCCCGCCAAAATTTTACATGAAAACTTTTCTTCCATAAACTTGTTGGACAAAGGACGTGATTATATGGGATCCTATAAAAAGTCGGGTTTAACGGAGCTGTTGGAAGTGTTTTTTGCCCCATCTTCCTGTCAGTGGTAGTCTTTTTAGGATACAGGAGCTATTGGAGTTGCTCTAAATTTTTTACTCCTAGCCACTCGCGGCTCTTAAAGTTACTCGTCCTCGCGGCTTCAGAGTAAAAATCCAACACGTCACTTTGCCTCGCCTCCTCAGAATCCCCACCGACGCGCCCCCAACCTTAACTACACCCTCTCCAGCGCTGGTCTGCCATTGATAATGGCCGGATCAGACGACCGTCGCTCCCCGTCGCCCATCCGCAGTGAAGATCCGCGCCGCCACAAACGCTCCTGAGCCCGTGGCCGTGGTGGTGCTTCTTCCTCCCGTGTCTGCCTGTCCAGCTACCCGACCTCCCACCGTTGTCGCCACCACAAAGGCAATACATTAGCGTGCGACAATGACTTGGGGAACATGGTGGCGGAGATAACTGTCCGCCACACCCACGAGAAGATATGGGTCGTCTCCTTCCAGTCCGCCGTGTAGGCCGTGCGGGGGTACGACATCATGTCAGTCCTCATGCACGGTGTCGACGCCTGCCTCAATTTCCTGGAGGGATTATTGTGGTTGGAGCCCGTCGACCTGACAGTGCCACTGGACCGGAGAGGATGGAAGACCGGGAGGCCCGCGAACGCCTTAAGGCGTCCCATGCGGACGAGGACTACATGGCAGAGCTCCGACACCGCTACCCAGAGCGTGTCGAGGCCGAGCGCCAGCTATACAAGCAGTACACAGTTGGGGTGACGACGGTCATTGATCTCTCCAGTGACTCCGTTGGCGGGTGCGACGACGACGGTGGCAATAGTGCACGGCAGGACCCTATGATCGAAGGGATGATCGAATCGGGTTGGGAGAGGCTCGAGACCGAGACCGATAACGAGTAATTTTACTACGTTCTAGTCTAAATTTCAGTTAAGTTGTCTAAAATCTAGACCAAATTTGTGTTTATGTGCATCGAATTTGTGTTTACGTACCACTCAATGTTTTTACTCCGCTAAGTATTGAGGATCGGTTAGAAACGAAGGAAATGTAGTCCTCTAAAGGATACTCGATCTTTGCTCCTCTAAATTTTGAGGGATCGGTTAGAGTTGCTCTTAGAGCATCTATAGCGAGACTTCACAAATCCAGGCACTATATGTTCGCGGACAATGACCGGTCACCCTTATATTTTGGACATTGCAATCATAGTCTTCACTTCTGGATCCCAAATTCATACTAGTACATGCAATGTAAAATTCATCTATGTACATAGCTAGCCTATCTACTCGTCATCGGATATACGTTCTTGTCTGCACAATCGGCCTCATGGTCAATGGCAGTGGGGTAAAACTCCAGTGCGTCCTCCTTGTCCTCCTCCTCGGCGAAGAGCTCCTCAAACGCCACGTGTGCCTCGTGGATATAGCAACGGTTTGCCTCGACCTCGAGCTTTGAATGGATGGACTTGAGGATGGCCTGCTGCTCCACCACCTTCTTC
Organism: Triticum aestivum; assembly: GCF_018294505.1. Lineage (NCBI taxonomy): Eukaryota > Viridiplantae > Streptophyta > Magnoliopsida > Poales > Poaceae > Triticum > Triticum aestivum. The sequence continues at coordinate 350,828,282 of NC_057807.1, read as the reverse complement.
GCTTGTGCGACCTTGAATCCCGCCAGCGCGTCCTCCATGGCAAATTTGGCCTGCTTCGGCGCCGAATCTGCCTCGCCCTCCTCATCCTCCTCTTTGTCCAACAACTCCACCTCCTACATCTCCGTGCTTGGCACCTCCTGCTCTCGAGCCTCATACTGCTTGTCCCTCTCCTCCTCTAGCGAGTCCAGAGGCAAGCCGCCTGCAATGCCAGTGGCGCGCCATGCGTCCATTTCCACCAGGACCCCCCCTGCGACGTTACAGGGTCAGCGGGCTACTAGCGGACGACGAGCTCAATGCTTAAAAGAAGGGGTGTAGGTGGGGTATGGTGGCAGTATGGTAGGGAGGGGAAGTGTGGAAATGGGGGTAGCTAGGGTTGAGGTCGTCATCCATCTTAAATAGTCGGGTTTGGCCCCTCGGGCGGCGCGCCGGAGCGTTCACATGAATGCACACAAATGAGCTTCTATCGGATCGATGGATTTCTCTATGTTTCCTCATGGGTCCTACATGTGAGCCCGACGTGACGGACGCATCTTGATGTAGGGTAGAACCCTAGGTGCCCGATCTTTCACGATTGGAGTGGATCCCATGAAGAACACGAAGAACACGAGGGGAAACGCGAGGGAAATCACGAGGGGAATCACTCAAACCAACAAGATTCGATTATAAATGTGGTAGATCCTCGAAACACAAAGAGATACACGATCCACGATTAACAAAGGACGATACAAGTAGCAAGTTCTTCTCCATGAGGAGGTCTTGAAGGTCTTCCCGCGAGGGGTCTTGAATCCAAGATGGATCTTCTCCATAGAGGCCGAGGTCTCTCTCGGTGGAGTAGATCCGGATGTATGAGCAAAGCTCTATCTCTCAAATGAGCAAAACCAATGCTAACCCTAATAAGAGGAAGGAGGAGGAGTATATATATAGTCTAGTGTCACGAAAGGGTAAGTGGGCTTCGGTCCAACACGCGGTGCATGCACAGGTGTCGGACGTCCGACAACTATCGATCGTCCGGCATCTCGCGGGGGACCGGACATCCGGTAAGTGTCGGACTTCCGACATTTTGGCTCTGTTGGGGCTCTGTTGGATGTGCGGTCGTGGTCGGTCGTCCGGTGCCTCGGTCGTCCGGTGGGTCTTGGACTTCTAATGTTTTGGCTCTGTCCCGGAGGTGGCAGGCGTCCGGAGGGCGTCGGCCATCCGGTGGCTGGAGGGCGTCTGTTGTCCGGCGCTTGTCGGTCATCCGACCGTTGGAGTCTTCACTAGCTGGTGCTTGTGCTCACCGGTAGACGCTCCAGGCGTTGGACGTCCGACGAGGACCAGTCGTCCGATGACTATCAACTTCATGGAGCCTCTTCACTTGGTCCTTGTACTTGGTGTACTCGTCGTCTTGTCTGTTGGGTGTAGTTGTCCCATGGTTTTCCTTGAAGTACCGGATCACACATAGGGTCTCCGCTTGAGGTAGTAGCCATGTCTCATATGTAGAAAGTGGTAGTTCGGAGAGGAGCGAGTTCACCTTATCTTCGATAGCCTTTGCTCAAGCTCTTGCCATAGTCCAAGCTGTGTCGTGGGAGATGTAGGTAGGTCCATGGGGATGACCGTGGGATTCTCCGCATCATCTCCCCCCCTTAGGAAAGATCCGACCTCGGATCGAAATCCTCATCACCATGGTAGGGCGAGAGATCTTTGATGTTGAAGATATCTCTCACGTTGTACTTGTCGCGCGGGAGATCGATCGTGTATGCATTATTGGTGTGGCGTGCTAGCACCTTGAAGGGTCCGTTGGCTCGAGGAAGGAGCTTGGATTTGTGTTCGTTGGGGAAGCGGTCCTTGCGAAGGTGTAGCCACACAAGATCTCTGATAACCCACAAGTATAGGGGATCACAACAGTTTTCGAGGGTAGAGTATTCAATCCAAATTTATTGATTCGACACAAGGGGATCCAAAGAATATTCTCAAGTATTAGCAGCTAAGTTGTCAATTCAACCACACCTGGAAACTTAGTATCTGCAGCAAAGTGTTTAGTAGCAAAGTAATATAATAGTGGTGGTAGCGGTAACAAAAGCAAAGACAACAAAAGTAATGTTTTTGGTATTTTGTAGTGATTGTAACAGTAGCAACGGAAAAGTAAATAAGCAAGAACTAGTATATGGAAAACTCGTAGGCACCAGATCAGTGATGGATAATTATGCCGGATGTGGTTCGTCATGTGACAGTCATAACATAGGGTGACACAGAACTAGCTCCAATTCATCAATGTAATGTAGGCATGTATTCCAAATATAGTCATACGTGCTTATGGAAAAGAACTTGCATGACATCTTTTGTCCTACCCTCCCGTGGCAGCGGGGTCCTATTGGAAACTAAGGGATATTAAGGCCTCCTTTTAATAGAGAACCGGAATAAAGCATTAGCACATAGTGAATACATGAACTCCTCAAACTATGGTCATCACCGGGAGTGGTCCCGATTATTGTCACTCCGGGGTTGCCGGATCATAACACATAGTAGGTGACTATAGACTTGCAAGATAGGATCAAGAACACACATATATTCATGAAAACATAATAGGTTCAGATCTGAAATCATGGCACTCGGGCCCTAGTGACAAGCATTAAGCATAGCAAAGTCATAGCAACATCAATCTCAGAACATAGTGGATACTAGGGATCAAACCCTAACAAAGCTAACTCGATTACATGATAAATCTGATCCAACCCTTCACCGTCCAGCAAGCCTACGATGGAATTACTCACGCACGGCGGTGAGCATCATGAAATTGGTGATGGAGGATGGTTGATGATGACGACGGCGATGAATCCCCCTCTCCGGAGCCCCAAACGGACTCCAGATCAGCCCTCCCGAGAGAGATTAGGGCTTGGCGGTGGCTCCGTATCGTAAAATGTGATGATTTCTTCTCTCTGTTTTTTTCTCTCTGAAAGCCAATAAATAGAGTTGGAGTTGGCGTCGAACGTGTCCAGGGGGCCCACGAGGTAGGGGGCGCGCCCAGGAGGGGGGGGGGGGGCGCCCCCACCCTCATGAACAGGGTGTGGGCCCCCTGGTCTTCATCTTTGGTGAGGATTTTTTATTATTTATTCTAAGATATTCCGTGGAGTTTCAAGTCATTTCGAGAACTTTTATTTTCTGCACAAAAACAACATCATGGCAATTCTGCTGAAAACATCATTAGTCCGGGTTAGAGTCCAAAACAAGGGCAAAAGTGTTTGGAAAAGTAGATATGACGGAGACGTATCAACTCCCACAAGCTTAAACCCTTGCTTGTCCTCAAGCAATTCAGTTGACAAACTGAAAGAGAAAAAGAAAAACTTTTACAAACTCTATTTGCTCTTGTTGTTGTAACATGAAAAGCCAGCATTCAAGTTTCAGCAAATATTATGAACTAACCATACTAACAATAACACATAGGTCTCACAATTACTCATATCAATAGCATAATCAACTAGCGAGCTATAATAACAAAACTCGGATGACAACACTTTCTCAAAATAATCATAACATGATATAACAAAATGGTATCTCGCTAGCCCTTTCTGAGACCGCAAAACATAAATGCAGAGCACCTTTAAAGATCAAGGACCGACTAAACATTGTAATTCATGGTAAAAGAGATCCACTCAAGTCATACCCAATATAAACCAATTATAATGAATGCAAACGACAGTGTGCTCTCTAGCGGGTGCTTTTAATAAGAGGGATGATGACTCAACATAAAAGTAAATGGATAGGCCCTTCGCAGAGGGAAGCAGGGATTTGTAGAGGTGCCAGAGCTCGATTTTAAAATAGAGATTGAATAACATTTTGAGCGGCATACTTTTGCTGTCAACGCAACAACTATGAGATGACGATATCTTCCATGCTAAACAAATTATAGGCGGTTCCCAAACAGAATGGTAAAGTTTATACTCCCCCTCCTCCACAAGCATCAATCCATGGCTTGCTCGAAACAACGAGTGCCTCCAACATTCAACGGGTCCCAGAGGGAGTTTTGTTTGCAATTATTTTGATTTAGTTTGCATAAAGCATGGGACTGGGCATCCCGGTGACCAGCCATTTTCTTGTGAATGAGGAGCGGAGTCCACTCCTCTTAAGAATAACCCGCCTAACATGGAAGATAAGGGCAGCCCTAGTTGAAGCATGAGCTGCTCGAGCATACAAAACATAATTTCATTTGAAGGTTTGGAGTTTGGCACATACAAATTTACTTGGAACGGCAGGTAAATACCGCATATAGGAAGGTATAGTGGACTCATATGGAATAACTTTGGGGTTTAAGGAGTTTGGATGCACAAGCAGTATTCTCGCTTAGTATAGGTGAAGGCTAGCAAAAGATTGGGAAGCAACCAACTGAGAGAGCGACAATAGTCATAAACATGCATTAAAATTAATTTACACCGAATACAAGCATGAGTAGGATATAATCTACCATGAACATAAATATCATGAAGGCTATGTTGATTTGATTCAACTACATGCGTGAACATGTGCCAAGTCTAGTCACTCAATTCATTTAAAGGAGGATGCCATCCCATCATACCACATCATAATCATTCTAATAGCATGTTGGCACGCAAGGTAAACCATTATAACTCATAGCTAATCAAGCATGGCACAAGCAACTATAATATCTAAATGTCATTGCAAATATGTTTACTTCATGATAGCTGACTCGGGAACGATGAATCATCATATTTACAAAAACAAGAGAGGTCGAGTTCATGCCGGATTTTCTCATCCCAATAAGTCCATCATATATCATCATTATTGCCTTTCACTTGCACGACCGAACGATGTGAATAATAATAAGAGTGCACGTGCATTGGACTAAGCTGGAATCTGCAAGCATTCAACTCAAGAGAGAAGACAAGTAATATGGGCTCTAAGTTAAATCAACAATGATGCATATAAGAGCCACTTCAACAATTTAATTATGGTCTTCTCCTACTGACCCCCAAAGAAAAGAAAAGAAATAAAAACTATTTACACGGGAAAGCTCCCAACAAGCAAAAGAAGAACGGGAAATATTTTTGGGTTTTCCTTTTTAATTACTACAACAAAGAAATAAACTACTACTAATTTTTTTTTCTTAAGGTTTATTAAACACACAAGAAGAAGGCAGGAAAAAGAAATTAATCTAGCATGGATATTACAGTGAAAGAGTATGATCACCGACATCTAGCAATGAGTGTGTGAACATTAATGTAATGTCGGTGGGAAATACGTACTCCCCCAAGCTTAGGCTTTTGGCCTAAGTTGGTCTATTGCCAGGGATAGCCTGGCGGATACTCATGCATGAAGCTGGGCTCGTACTGCGATGCAGAAGACTCTGACTGCCACTGGCTGGCAACCATCTCTGAATCCCAAGAATAAACAAACTGTCGTGGAGGCCCATCTTGTGGCTTCGGCTCCGGGGCTGGTGCAGGATTTTGATAGGCTTGAATGGCTGCCCACGAAACGATGTGAGGACCTGCAGACAAGTTAAACAAAGAGGGAGCAGGCAAAGTAATAGTCTCAGGGTGATGTTTATCAAAGTACAATTTATATTTGAGCTCCCCTTCACGACTCTTAACAAGAAAATCATGCGCTAGCATACTCTTATAATCTAAATAAGCACGGGGCAACGATGTTTCCTCTTTCTCCTCATGCCTAATAGGTATTTCAAAATATTCAGCTAGGCGTGAAGCATAAATGCCTCCAAAGACGGGGCCCTTAGTACGGTTCAGACTTAACCGTCTAGCAACAATTCCACCCATACTAACAGAGTTATTGCGGTATAAACCATGGAACAAAATGATAACATCAGGAACACTAAGGTTTCCACAATTCCCACGACAAATCAAGCAACGACTAGCAAATAAGGCAAAGTAGCGTAAAATAGGAAAATGTATGCTAGTAATTCTTGCATCAAAAACCTTCTTGGTTTCTCCCACCGTGATAGTGTTAATAAAAGCTTCTACTTCGTTACGGTGTGGTTCATCCAAGGTGCCCTCAAAGGGTTTTTGCAAACCTCGCAAAATTCAGCTAATGGTATCTCCTTAACAACGTCATATAAATGAAACTCTACTGATGGATGTCACATCCTAGCTAGTCCATGCATTAGAGTGTTGCATCATGTTTACCTTTCATCAGAAATTTGAAATGGGGAAGACAGAACCCCCAGAACCCTCTGAATCCAACTAGGGTTTACTAAAAATATTTTCAATGAACCTGAAATGCCCTTCTAAAATGTTCATCACCTTTGCCTTGGTCCTAAACCACCGTCAGAAGTGATGCATAGATTTCTAGGTCACTCTAAGGTCACTGGATTAAATCTCTAACTATTTGAATTTGGGCATTTAAATTATATAAAATATTTCAAATGCTCAAATAATCCCAAACTAAAATGTTCCATGCTGGAAATATTCCAACTAAGGACCAGGTGCAGTTTGGTGATTTTTGGAGTTGCCTAGATATTTTTAGAAATGCAACAAACCTACAGAATTAAAAAAAAACAGAAACAAAAGAGGGAGAGCTTACTTGGCGCTCACCTGGCAGCCCAGCCGGCCCAGCTCCTGCTCCGGCCCAGCCCACCACCGCCTGGCTCTCTGTCGCCTTCCTCCTCGTGCCAGTAGGCAGAGGAGGGACACCGCGACGCCGCCGAGCTCGCCACGCCACCACCCTGCCTGCCTGCCACTCCCCCTCAACGCCCGGACGCTCTGGACGTCGCCACACACTCCTTCTCGACCCCCTGCACCTCTCCCCTCTCTCCCTGCATCTCTCCCTCGTCCTCCCCTGCTATGGCCGACGCGCTCGTCGCCGCCGTTCGTTGCCGCCGTGGCCACCGTCCACCCCACGCCTTTCCGACGCGCCCAGAAGCTTTGCCTCGTCCCTCTCTTCCTCCTCACCGAGCCGCTCGATGCCGGAAGCCCCCTGGATGCCGCAAGCACCGCCGTTCCCCTCGTCGGCCACCGGAGATCGTCGCCATCGATTTGCAGCCTCCGGTGCCTCCCCGAGCTCACCGACTCGCCCGTCGTGATCTACGTGAGCTTCTGATCATCCCCCCCTCTCCGCTCTCTCTTTGGCACGCCGTAGCCGCCACGCCCCTCTCGCCCGACTACGCCGCCGCCCGCACTCGCCGCCGACACGACTTCGGTGACCATTTGGTCCGGGCGTCGTGTCCAACATGCTCGCTGCCTCGCGTAGCTGTTGTAGGTGCCACGAACGCGATACCACGGCCACTGCAGCCCCGTAGCCAGAAACACCCGAACGCCGGCGCCGCCTCGAGCTCGTTTCTGGCGAGCTCCGGCCGTCCCCGCTGCTGCCGCATGCCTCCCTTGATGTGGGCGAGCCCCAGCTCCCCGCGCGTGCTCTTGGCCACCCGTTTGGTCGCCGGAGACGCAAACCCGAGAACCTCCGCCGTCTCTGGCGTCGCCGGCGATGAGCCGTGGACCAAGTCCGGCGAGGTTGACTCGTTTGACCTGGGGTTTGACCCCCCCCCAGGGTCACTGACGCATGGGCCATGCCCCTATTTAGTTTAGGTGTGAGTTTAATTAGCACTAATTAACTTAGCTAATTAGTTGACTCACTGACAAGTGGGCCCAGGCTCTAATTAACCTAGATTAGTGCTAACCTAACGCTAACTAACTCTGTTAGTTAGTTGTTACACTGACATGTGGGTCCCAGCCGTCAGGTTTGACCTGGGCTGGCGCCTTTGACCTGCTGACGTCACCCTGACGCAATACTGACGCAGTAATTGTTTTCTGGATTTAAAATAATTCAGGAAATTCCAAAAAATGCTCTAAACTTCTAAAATTCATAGAAATTCTACTGTAACTCCAAATTAAATAATTTATATATGAAAAATGATCAGAAAAATCCAATCTATCCATCTGCACTGGTTTCATGCATGTTTAAGCTACTTAACCTTGCTGTTCATATCAAAACATGATAATGCACTTTATGAATTCATAGTTTGAGTTTGAATCTGAATCTTTGGTTCAAATAAGCTCAAACCTTCCTGTTCTTAGCTGCATTAGCCCAAACCACAGCATATTGCCATGTCATGATCATGCATCGTATTGTGCATTGCATTGATTGTATTTCTTCTCTATTGCCGGTATTTGCCCCCTCTCGATAGACGTGTTCCGACGATGAGTTCGATGACACCGATGAAGAGCTATATTATCTTCAGAAGTGCCAGGAAAGCAAAACCCCCTTGTTCATTCCGATACAATCCTACTCTCTTGCTCCTGCTCTCTTTTACTGCATTAGGACAACAACGATTCAACTGTTACTTGCTGCGGTAGCTGAACCCCTTTATCCTCTGCATGACCTGTCAGTGCCACAGTAAATAGATGAAACCCACTAGCATGAGTAGGAGTTGTTTGAGCCCTATTGTGCCTACTCATTCATGCTTGTTTGTCATGCCTGCTACTGCTTAGAGTTGAGTCAGGTCTGATTCATCAGGGATGAATCAGAGGTGTATGAACATGTCCTACTGTGTGTGAGCTAAGTGTGTGAATACGATTTGGTAAAGGTAGCGGTGAGAGGTCATGTAGGAGTACATGGTGGGTTGTCTCATTGCAGCCGTCCTCAGGAACTGAGTTCTGTGTTTGTGATCCATGAAACAGATACTACCACGCATTGGGCCCGAAACCAATGGACCCTCTCGGCTTCTTAATCACCCTTGTCCTCTGTCTAGGAGTTGCAAGTAGTTTCTGGTGTTTGTAGTTTGCTGGAGGCCGTGGGAAGCGCTGACTGGAGGGGTGGGCTGTGATGCGGTAGGCACGTGACCGGGTATACCGGGCGCCCGTTTGGTGTCACGGAACCCTGTACACATCGTTTGGGGCTGTGAGCGAAACCCCGGCCGGATCTCCTCACGGATGGAACCCGAATAGGCGATAAACCTGGACTAGAGACTTGAGTGTTTAGGTAGGCCGTGGCCGACACCCACGTTGGGCTTCCGCTTGAAGGTTGCCGAGTACATGTCGTGTAAACAACGGTAAGTGGTGAGAGCGTGTGTGAAGAAGTACACCCCTGCAGGGTTAACATCATCTATTCGAATAGCCGTGTCCGCGGTAAAGGACTTCTGGGTTGCTTGTACAGTTCATAGACAAGTGAAAGTGGATACTCTAAAATGCGCAAGATAAGCGTGAGTGCTATGGATGGCGTTCCCGTAGGGAGACGGGAGCGGATCCATAGTGGTGTATTGGTTGGTGAATATGTGGACTCGTGTGCGCCACCTCAAAAGAGTTACTTGCAGTCGTAGTTTAGGATAGCCACCGAGTCAAAGCCGGCTTGCTGCAGTTAAACCCCACCATCCCCTTTTTTGATAATGATGCATATGTAGTTAGTTCTGATGTAAGTCTTGCTGGGTACATTTGTACTCACGTTGCTTAATTTATGTTTTTGCAGAGAGACTTCAGTCTCGCTAGTAGTACTGTGTGGACTTCGACGTTTAGCTTGTTACCTCAGCTACGATCTTGTGCCCTCGGCAGGATCTGGTAGATAGTCAGGCTTCTTAGCCTTCTTCATTTGTAGATGTCTGTATTCAGACATGTTAAGCTTCCGCTTGTGCTTGACTTGTGTGCTCTGAATGCTGGGTCATGAGACCCATGTCTGTAATATCTCGCTCCTCGGAGCCTATTGAATAAATACTTGAGTTGTAGAGTCATGTTGTGATGCCATGTTGTATTTGCACATATCGAGCATATTGTGTGTATGTTATTGAAATGCTTGGTATGTGTGGGATCTGACTATCTAGTTGTTTATCCTTAGTAGCCTCTCTTACCGGGAAATGTCTCCTAGTGTTTCCACTGAGCCATGGTAGCTTGCTACTGCTCCGGAACACTTAGGCTGGCCGGCATGTGTCCTTCTTCGTTCCTGTGTCTGTCCCTTCGGGGAAATGTCACGCGATGAATACCGGAGTCCTGTTAGCCCGCTACAGCCCGGTTCACCGGAGTCCTGCTAGCCCAGTGCTACAGCCTGGATTCACTCGCTGATGACTGACATGTTCAATGCTGGGTCATGGATGCCTGTCCCTGTAAGTCTATGCCACTTTGGGTTTACGACTAGCCATGTCAGCCCGGGCTCCTTATCATATGGATGCTAGCGACACTGTCATATACGTGTGCCAAAAGGCGCAAACGGTCCCGGGCAAAGGTAAGGCGACACCCGTGGGAATACCGTGCGTGAGGCCGCAAAGTGATATGAGGTGTTACATGCTAGATCGATGTGGCATTGAGTCGGGGTCCTGACAATGGAGGTGATTTCTTAGGGAAAAAGTAGAAGTTTTGCACAAAAGTATTTTTGAGTAAGGGATACTGATGACGTTGGTCGCGGAGGAAGTCGGTGAGGCCAGCATTCTCAATCAATAAATAGAAATCCTCATAAATCCCGGCTCTCCTCAAGAAGTCATCGGAAGGCCATTCACACGGCCGGACCTCCGTGGTGTGAGGCAAAGTAAATTTCGGCTTCTGTTCTTCTTCCTTTTGTTTTTCCTTCGAGCTTCGGCTCGACGAGCCCCTCAAAAGTCTTTTCATTAATTCTGAAGCAACAACAACAACAACAACAACAAAGCCTTTAGTCCCAAACAAGTTGGGGTAGGCTAGAGTTGAAACCCATAAGATCTCGCAACCAACTCATGGCTCTGGCACATGGATAGCAAGCTTCCACGCACCCCTGTCCATAGCTAGCTCTTTGTCGATACTCCAATCCTCCAGGTCTCTCTTAACGGACTCCTCCCATGTCAAATTCGGTCGACCCCGCCCTCTCTTGACATTCTCCGCATGCTTTAGCCGTCCGCTATGCACTGGAGCTTCTGGAGGCCTGCGCTAAATATGCCCAAACCATCTCAAACGATGTTGGACAAGCTTCTCCTCAATTGGTGCTACCCCAACTCTATCTCGTATATCATCATTCCGGACTCGATCCTTCCTCGTGTGGCCACACATCCATCTCAACATACGCATCTCCGTCACACCTAACTGTTGAACATGTCGCCTTTTAGTCGGCCAACACTCCGCGCCATACAACATTGCGGGTCGAACCGCCGTCCTGTAGAACTTGCCTTTTAGCTTTTGTGGCACTCTCTTGTCACAGAGAATGCCAGAAGCTTGGCGCCACTTCATCCATCCGGCTTTGATTCGATGGTTCACATCTTCATCAATACCCCCATCCTCCTGCAACATTGACCCCAAATACCGAAAGGTGTCCTTCCGAGGTACCACCTGGCCATCAAGGCTAACCTCCTCCTCCTCACACCTAGTAGTACTGAAACCGCACATCATGTACTCGGTTTTAGTTCTACTAAGCCTAAACCCTTTCGATTCCAAGGTTTGTCTCCATAACTCTAACTTCCTATTTACCCCCGTCCGACTATCGTCAACTAGCACCACATCATCCGCAAAGAGCATACACCATGGGATATCTCCTTGTATACCCCTTGTGACCTCATCCATCACCAATGCAAAAAGATAAGGGCTCAAAGCTGACCCCTGATGCAGTTCCTATCTTAATCGGGAAGTCATCGGTGTCGACATCACTTGTTCGAACACTTGTCACAACATTATTGTACATGTCCTTGATGAGGGTAATGTACTTTGCTGGGACTTTGTGTTTCTCCAAGGCCCACCACATGACATTCCGCGGTATCTTATCATAGGCCTTCTCCAAGTCAATGAACACCATATGCAAGTCCTTCTTTTGCTCCCTATATCTCTCCATAAGTTGTCGTACCAAGAAAATGGCTTCCATGGTCGACCTCCCAGGCATGAAACCAAACTGATTTTTGGTCACGCTTGTCATTCTTCTTAAGCGGTGCTCAATGACTCTCTCCCATAGCTTCATTGTATGGCTCATCAGCTTAATTCCACGGTAATTAGTACAACTCTGAACATCCCCCTTGTTCTTGAAGATTGGTACTAATATACTCCGTCTCCATTCTTCTGGCATCTTGTTTGCCCGAAAAATGAGGTTGAAAAGCTTGGTTAGCCATACTATCGCTATGTCCCCGAGACCTTTCCACACCTCAATGGGGATACAATCAGGGCCCATCGCCTTGCCTCCTTTCATCCTTTTTAAAGCCTCCTTCACCTCAGACTCCTGGATGCGCCGCACAAAACGCATGCTGGTCTCATCAAAGGAGTCATTCCAGTTCAATGGTAGAACTCTCATTCTCCCCATTGAACAGCTTGTCGAAGTACTCCCGCCATCTATGCTTAATCTCTTCGTCCTTCACCAAGAGTTGGCCTGCTCCGTCCTTGATGCATTTGACTTGGCCAATATCCCTCGTCTTCCTCTCCCGGATCTTAGCCATCTTATAGATGTCCCTTTCACCTTCCTTCGTGCCTAACCGTTGGTAGAGGTCCTCATATGCCCGACCCCTTGCTTCACCAACAGCTCGCTTTGCGGCCTTCTTCGCCATCTTGTACTTCTCTATGTTGTCTGCACTCCTATCCAGGTATAGGCGTCTGAAGCAATCTTTCTTCTCTTTAATCGCCTTCTGGACATCATCATTCCACCACCAGGTATCCTTATCTTCGCTTCTCCTTCCCCTGGACACTCCAAACTCCTCCGAGGCCACCTTACGAATGCAAGTCGCCATCTTCATCCACACATTGTCCGCATCCCCTCCTTCTTCCCAAGGGCCCTCCTTAATTACCCTCTCCTTGAACACCTGAGCTACCTCCCCCTTGAGCTTCCACCACTTCGTTCTAGCGACCTTGGCACGCTTATCCCGCTGGACACGAATCCGAAAGCGGAAGTCAGCAACCACCAGCTTATGCTGGGGTACAACACTCTCCCCAGGTATCACCTTACAGTCTAGGCACGCACGCCTATCTTCTCTTCTCGAGAGGATGAAATCAATCTGGCTAGAGTGTTAGCCACTACTAAAAGTCACCAGATGTGATTCTCTCTTTCTAAAGAGGGTGTTAGCTACAATCATGTTGCAGGCTAGAGCAAAGCTTAAGACATCTTCTCCTTCTTGATTCCTGATGCCATAGCCAAAGCCCCCATGCGCCCCTTCAAAACCTGTGTTAGATGTACCCACGTGGCCATTGAGGTCTCCTCCTATGAAGAGCTTCTCACCAATCGGTACACTCCTAACCATGTCTTCCAAGCCTTCCCAGAACTCCCTCTTGGTGTTCTCATTGTGGCCTACTTGCGGGGCATACGCGCTGATAACATTGAGAACCAAGTCCTCAGCTACCAGCTTGACCAGGATAATCCGGTCCCCACGTCTCCTGACGTCTACCACTCCATACTTGAGGCTCTTGTTGATCAAGATGCCTACGCCATTTCTGTTTGCAGCCGTCCCCGTGTACCACAGCTTGAAGCCGGTATCCTCCACCTCCTTCGCCTTCTGTCCTCTCCATTTGGTTTCATGGACGCAAAGGATATCAACACCTCTCCTCACTGCTGCATCAACTAGCTCCCGAAGCTTCCCTGTCAGAGACCCTACGTTCCAGCTACCTAAGCGAATCCTCCTAGGCTCGGCTAGGTTCCTTACCCTTCGCACTCGTCGAGTCAAATGCAAAGACCCTTGCTCATTTTCCACTACATCTGGGCGCCGATGTAGCGCGCCAGTAAGGATGCGACGACCCGATCCTCCCTCACTTGCCACCATATCTGGATCAAGATACGGCGCGCCACTTGGGGGGTGACGGCCCGGCCCTTGCCCATTTTCCACCACACCCGGGTTCCGATGTGGCGCGTCGCTGAGAGGGTTACGCCCCAACGAAAATCTTTTGGGTTTCATCTCCATAAGAGTGGCTGAGTTTTTACGTTGGCTCGCCAAGCCTATCACAACCCTCCTCCTTTACCCAGGCTTGGGACCGACTATGTTGAGACAACATAGGCGGAGTTTCATTAATTCTGAAACAATCTGAAATTTTTAGTAACTTCAAATAAAAGTGAACCAACTTCAATAAAATTGATAGCAACAACTCCCACAAGTGCCTAGAGCCTATATCAAGCATTAGAACTACTTGGAACCATATAAATTTGACATGCAAGCTCGAGAACATGGTCACCTATGCAACATAAATTTGCAATGAATAAAGCACTAGAACAAAAACTAATTGGACCAATGGAGGAGTCACATACCAAGGAACAATCTCCCCAAGCAATTTTGCGAGAGGTGCTTTGAGCAAGGAGATCGAAAATCACAGCAACGGGGGCTGGAACTCGTGCTTGAGTTGGTTTTTCGTGTTTGTGTGAGACAGAGGAAGAAGATGGGTGCAGGGATAAGTGGAGGAGGGCCACCGTGGGCCCACGAGGTAGGGGGGCATGCCCAGGGGGGTAGGGCGTGCCCTCCACCCTCGTGGCCAGGTGGCAGCTCCCCCCGCGGTAATTTTTGCATAGTAAATCCTCAAATAATCCTGAAAAAATCATATTAAATTGGCATGGCATTCTGAGGACTTTTATTTTCGGGATATTTTTATATTGCACGGATAAATCTGGAGATAGACAGAAAATACTATTTTACTTTATTTCTACTAAATAACAGAAAATATAAAGAGGGTACAAAAGGTAGTGCTTCTAGTTTCATCCATCTCGTGATCATCAAAATGAACCCACTAACAAGGTTGATCAAGTCTTGTTAACAAACTCATTCTGAATAATCACGGAACCGGAGAAATTTCGAATAACACTAAGTTACGTCAACGGGGATATGAAAATCCCCAACAATAAGAATATAATACTTTTTCTTGACAATAGGGAGAGGAAATTCAAAACCTCCAAATATAATCGATGGAATTTTTCCAATAGAGTTGATACTATAAACTTGAGGTTGTTTCCTCGGAAAGTGTACCGTATGCTCGTTACCATTAACATGAAAAGTGACATTGCCTTTGTTGGACTCAATAACAGCCCCTGCAGTATTAAGGAAAGGTCTTCCAAGAATAATAGACATACTATCATCCTCGGGAATATCAAGAATAACAAAGTCCATTAAAATAGTAACGTTTGCAACCACAACAGGAACATCCTCACAAATACCGATAGGTATAGCAGTTGATTTATCAGCCATTTGCAAAGATATTTCAGTAGGTGTCAACTTATTCAAGTCAAGTCTACGATATAAAGAGAGAGGCATAACACTAACACCGGCTCCAAGATGACATAAGGCAGTTTTAACATAATTTCTCTTAATGGAGCATGGTATAGTAGGTACTCCGGGATCTCCAAGTTTCTTTGGTATTCCACCCTTAAAAGTATAATTAGCAAGCATGGTGGCAATTTCAGCTTCCGGTATCTTTCTTTTATTAGTAATGATATCCTTCATATAATTAGCATAAGGATTTGTTTTGAGCACATCAGTTAATCGCATACGCAAAAAGATGGGTCTAATCATTTCAGCAAAGCGCTCAAAATCCTCATCATCCTTTTTCTTGGATGGTTTCGGAGGAAAAGGCATGGGTTTCTGAACCCATGGTTCCCTTTCTTTACCATGTTTCCTAGCAACGAAGTCTCTTTTATCATAACGTTGATTCTTTGATTGTGGGTTATCAAGATCAATAGTAGGTTCAACTTCTACATCATTATCATTACTAGGTTGAGCATCATCATGAACATCATTAACATTTTCACTAGGTTCATGTTCATTACCAGATTGTGTTTCAGCATCAGACATGGAAATGTCATTTGGATTCTCAGGTGGTTCAGTAATAGGTTCACTAGAAGTTTGCAAAGTCCTATCATTTTTCTTTTTCTTCCTTTTAGAAGAACTAGGTACATCGATATTATTTCTCTGAGAATCTTGCTCGATTCTCTTAGGGTGGCCTTCAGTATACAAAGGTTCCTGAATCATTCTACCAGTTCTAGTAGCCACTCTAACATCATAATCATTTTCCTTACTATTCATTTCACCAAGCACTTCTTTCTGAGCTTTAAGTACTTGTTCTACTTGAGTGGTAACCATAGAAGCATGTTTGCTAACAAGTTTAAGCTCACCTCTAATATTAGCCATATAATCACCCAAGCGTTTAATCATATAAGCATCTTGTTTTAATTGTCTACCAAAATAAGCATTAAAGTCATCTTGCTTAAACATAAAGTCATCAAACTCATCCAAGCACTGGCTAGCAATTTTAGTAGGAGGGACTTCAGCTTTATCATATCTATAGAGATAATTTACCTTTACTACATGTGTCGGGATATCGGGATCAGGAGGTTCTTCAGTGAATAAGGAATTGAGATCATATACTTCTTCAACATGCGGTAAATTAAGACCATGTATTTCTTCAATAGGAGGTAATGTCTTAACATCTTTAGCTTTAATACCTTTTTCTTTCATAGATTTCTTTGCCTCTTGCATATCTTCGGGACTGAGAAATAGAACACCTCTCTTCTTCGGAGTTTGTTTAGGAATAGGCTCAGTAATTGGCTCAGGAGCTGGCTCGGGAGTTGGCTCGGGAGGTGCCCAATTATTTTCATTTGTCAACATATTATTCAATAGAATTTCAGCTTCATCCGGTGTTCTTTCCCTGAAAACAGAACCAGCACAACTATCCAGGTAATCTCTGGAAGCATCAGTTAGCCCATTATAAAAGATATCAAGTATTTCAGGTTTCTTAAGAGGATGATCAGGCAAAGCATTAAGTAACTTGAGAAGCCTCCCCCAAGCTTGTGGGAGACTCTCTTCTTCAATTTGCACGAAGTTGTATATTTCCCTCAAAGCAGCTTGTTTCTTATGAGCAGGGAAATATTTAGAAGAGAAGTAATAAATCATATCCTGGGGACTATGCACACAACCATATCTTAGCATCACCCTTTAATGAGAACGGAAATATTTTGAGTAAATAAAGGTAGCGCGATCTCTCATCATTAGTAAACAGGGCGGCTATATCATTTAACTTAGTAAGATGTGCCACAACAGTTTCAGATTCATAGCCATAGGAAGGATCAGATTCAACCAAAGTAATTATATCTGGATCAACAAAAAATTCATAATAATCCTTATCGGGAACACAGATAGGTGAAGTAGCAAAAGCGGGGTCGGGTCTCATTCTATCTCTAAGAGATTCTTTACTCCATTTAACTAGCAACCTCTTAAGTTCGTGTCTATCCTGGCAAGCAAAAATAGCTGCAGAAGATTCTGCATCAAAAAGATAAGCCTCAGGAATAGTAGGCATATTTTCATCATCACTCTCATCATCGTATTCAGATTCAATAATTTCTCTTTCTCTAGACCTAGCAATTTGCTCATCGAAAATTTACCAAGGGGCACAGTATTATCAAACATAGAAGTAGTTTCATCATAAGTATCATGCATAGCAGAAGTGGCATCATCAATAACATGTGACATATCAGAGTTCATAGAAGTAGCAGGTTTAGGTGTCGCAAGCTTACTTATAACGGAAGGAGAATCTAGTGCAGAGCTAGATGGAAGTTCCTTACCTCCCCTCGTAGTTGAGGGCAAAATAGTAGTTCGATCATCTTTCTAGTTCTTCATAGTGTCCAGCAGATATAAATCCCAAATGACTCAAAGAATAGAGCTATGCTCCCCGGCAACAACGCCAGAAAAAGGTCTTGATAACCCACAAGTATAGGGGATCGCAACAGTTTTTGAGGGTAGAGTATTCAACCCAAATTTATTGATTCGACATAAGGGAAGCCAAAGAATATTCTCAAGTATTAGTAGCTGAGTTGTCAATTCAACCACACGTGTAAACTTAGTATCTGCAGCAAAGTGTTTAGTAGCAAAGTAAATGATAGTGGTGGTAGCGGTAACAAAAGCAAAGACAGCAAAAGTAATTTTTTTTGGAATTTTGTAGTGATTGTAACAGTAGCAATGGAAAAGTAAATAAGCGAGAACCAGTATATGGAAAACTCGTAGGCACCGGATCTGTGATGGATAATTATGCCGGATGTGGTTCATCATGTGACAGTCATAACATAGGGTGACACAGAACTAGCTCCAATTCATCAATGTAATGTAGGCATGTATTCCGAATATAGTCATACGTGCTTATGGAAAAGAACTTGCATGACATCTTTTGTCCTACCCTCTCGTGGCAGCGGGGTCCTATTGGAAACTAAGGGATATTAAGGCCTCCTTGTAATAGAGAACCGGAACAAAGCATTAGCACATAGTGAATACATGAACTCCTCAAACTATGGTCATCACCGGGAGTGGTCTCGATTATTGTCACTTCGGGGTTGCCGGATCATAACACATAGTAGGTGACTATAGACTTGCAAGATAGGATCAAGAACACACATATATTCATGAACACATAATAGGTTCAGATCTGAAATCATGGCACTCGGGCCCTAGTGACAAGCATTAAGCACATCAAATTCATAGCAACATCAATCTCAGAACATAGTGGATACTAGGGATCAAACCCTAACAAAGCTAACTCGATTACATGATAAATCTCATCCAACCCATCACCGTCCAGCAAGCCTACGATGGAATTACTCACGCACGGCGGTGAGCATCATGAAATTGGTGATGGAGGATGGTTGATGATGACGACAGCGACGAATCCCCCTCTCCGGAGCCCCGAACGGACTCCAGATCAGCCCTCCCGAGAGAGATTAGGGCTTGGCGGCGGCTCCATATCGTAAAACGTGATGATTTCTTCTCTCTGATTTTTTTCTCCCCGAAAGCCAATAAATAGAGTTGGAGTTGGCGTCGGAAGGTGTCCAGGGGGCCCACGAGGTAGGGGGGGCGCGCCCAGGAGGGGGGGGGGGGGCGCCCCTCCACCCTCGTGAACAGGGTGTGGGCCCCCTGGTCTTCATCTTTGGCGAGGATTTTTTTTATTTATTTTAAGATATTCCGTGGAGTTTCAGGTCATTCGAGAACTTTTATTTTCTGCACAAAAACAACATCATGGCAATTCTGCTGAAAACAACGCCAGTCCGGGTTAGTTCCATTAAAATCATACAAGTTAGAGTCCAAAACAAGGGCAAAAGTGTTTGGAAAAGTAGATATGACGGAGATGTATCAATCTCCAACGTTGAATATCGTGGGTTGCTTGTTGATGTTGAGCTTGGTCGCGAGTTGTTGTACTTGGAGCTCGATGGTGTGCCTTGTATATTCATGCATCTTCTTGAGGTAGCTCACTCGTGCGCTCGCGTCCATGTTGATGCCCCTTGTAATTGTAGAGGAAGAATGTCCAATGGAGACAACGGGTTAACACCATAGACGACCTCGAAGGGGGACTTGCCGGTAGTCGAATGTCTTGCACGGTTGTAGGCGTACTCGATGATGGGTAGACACTCCTCCCACTCCTTGATGTTATTCTTGATAAAAACACATAGTAGAGTGGAGAGTGTCCGGTTCGTGACCTCCGTTTGGCCGTCGATTTGAGGATGGTATGCCGAAGAGAACAAGAGCTTGATTCTGAGCTTAGTGCATAAGGTCTTCCAAAATTAGCTCAAGAGCTTGATGTCGCGGTCTAAGACAATAGTCTTTGGCACTCCATGGAGGCGCAAGATTTCCCTATAAAAAGATTTGCAACATGTGAAGCATCATCTATCTTGTTGCATGGGATGAAATGAGCCTGATACGTCCATTTTGCATCATGTTTACCTACTATTATTTATAATATTTTTATGCATAATAATGCTTTTCGGAGTAATTCTAATGCCTTTTCTCTCATAATATGCAAGGTTCACACAAAGAGGGAGAATACCGACAACTGGAAATATGGACCTGAAAAAGCTACGTCAGGCTACCTATTCTGCACAACTCCAAATGAGTTGAAACTTCACGAGGAATTTTTATGGAATAAATAAGAATTACTGGAGCAAATAACTACCAGAGGGGCCCACTAGGTGGGCACAACCCACTTGGGCGCGCCAGGGAGCCCAGGCGTGCCCTGGTGGGTTATGCCCTCCTCGGCCCACCTCTGATGCCCCTCTTCTAGTATATAAGTCATTTTGACCTAGAAAAAAAATAAAGAGAAGACTTTTGGGACAGAG
Source organism: Triticum aestivum (assembly GCF_018294505.1). Taxonomy (NCBI): domain Eukaryota; kingdom Viridiplantae; phylum Streptophyta; class Magnoliopsida; order Poales; family Poaceae; genus Triticum; species Triticum aestivum. The sequence continues at coordinate 350,808,353 of NC_057807.1, read as the reverse complement.
CGTCACCGTCTCAAGGCGGAACTTGGGCAGGAGCACTTTTGCCCTCCGGCGGAGCAATTCCGCCGGGAGAACTTCGCTCTCGGAGGGGGAAATCATCGTCATCATCATCACCAACAACTCTCCCATCTTGGGGAGGACAATCTCCAACAACATCTTCAACAACACCATCTCCTCTCCAACCCTATTTCATCTCTTGTGTTCAAGCTTTGTACCAGAACTATAGATTGGTGCTTGTGGGTGACTAGTAGTGTTGATTACATCTTGTAGTTGATTACTATATGGTTTATTTGGTGGAAGATTGTATGTTCAGATCCATTATGCTATCTAATACCCCTCTGATCTTGAGCATGATTATCATTTGTGAGTAGTGACTTTTGTTCTTGAGGTCACGAGAGAAATCTTGTTGCAAGTAATCATGTGAATTTTATATGTGTTTGATATTTTGATGGTATGTATGTTGTGATTCCCTTAGTGGTGACATGTGAACATCGACTACATGATACTTCACCATATTTGGGACTAAGGGAATGCACTATGGAGTAGTTATTAGATGATGGGTTACGAGAGTGACAGAATCTTAAACCCTAGTTTATGCGCTATTCCATAAGGGACTGATTTGGATTCAAAAGTTTAATGCTATGGTTAGAATTTATTCTTAATACTTTTCTCATAGTTGCGGATGCTTGCGAGGGGGTTAATCATAAGTAGGAGGCTTGTTCAAGTAAGAATAGCACCTAAGCACTGGTCCACCCACATATCAAATTATCAAAGTAGCGAACACAAATCGAACCAACATGATGAAAGTGACTAGATGAAATTCTCGTGTGTCCTCAAGAACACTTTGCTTATCATAAGAGACCATTTTGGCCTGTTCTTTGCCTCAAAAGGATTGGGCTACCTTGCTTACCATTACTGTTACTTGCTTGTTACAAATTATCTTGCTATCAAACTACTCGTTATTTATAATTTCATTGCTTGCAGACATTACCTTGCTGAAAACCGCTTGTAATTTGCTTCTGCTCCTCGCTGGGTTTGACACTTACTTATCGAAAGGACTACGATTGATCCCCTATACTTGTGGGTCATTAGAGCCATTTCAGAGAATCGGTCAACAACAAACACATAATCTTTGCCATTTTGAGTCCTAGGCAAACCAAGCACAAAGTCCATACTAATATCTTCCCATGGGTGATATGGAATAGGAAGTGGCATATAGAGACCATGGGATTGAGCTTTAGACTTAGCTTTGCGACATGTCGAGCATTGGTTGGTGAACGTGAGACATCGAGGAACATCTTGGGCAAAAAGTAGTTCTTGGAGAGCGTGGAGAATGTCTTGTCACGTCCAAAGTGTCCCATGAGTCCTCCTCCATGAGATTCTTGCAAAAGTAGCAAACGAAGAGACGACTCGGGGATACATAGTTTGTTAGCTCTCATAAGATAATCATATGTAATAGTGTTCCCAAGATGTATGCGTCAAACATTTGGCATAAGGGATAGGAAAAGTAGGATCATGCGCATACAAGTGTTTTATGTGCTCAAAACCAATGACATTCAATTCAAGTTGGGTAACAAACATGCATCTAGGGGAAAGCGCATCCACCACAACATTCTCTTTCCTTTGATGTACTTGATGACATAAGGAAATGACTCAATGAATTCACTCCACTTAGCATGAAGCTTGTTCAACTTAGTTTGACCCTTAAGGTATTTAAGTGTTTCATGATCGGTGTGAATAATGAACTCATGAGGACAGAGATAATACTCCCAAACATGCAAGACTCTCACTAAAGCATATAGTTCTTTTATAGATGGGATAATTGAGTTGCGCTCCCGAAAGTTTCTCACTACAGTAAGCTATGGGATGCTTCTCTTGCATCAACACACCTCCTATGCCGTAACCGCTAGCATCACAATGGACCTCGAAAGGTTTATCAAAGTTGGGTAAAGCAAGCAAAGGAGCATGTGTAAGAAAATTCTTAAGCTCATTGAATGCAGTATCTTGGGATGGTTCCCAAACAAAAGATGCATTCTTCTTACTTAAAGCATGTAAAGGTAAAGTGATGGTGCTAAAATCCTTCACAAATCTATGATAGAAACTGGCTAACCCAAGAAAACTTCGCACTTGTTGCAAATTTGTTGGTTGGGGCCAAGTTTTAATAGCATTGTTCTTAGATTCATCTACACCTTAGAAGATACTACAAAACCCAAGAAAACAAGATTATCAACACTGAAAAGGCATTTGTCCATATTAGCATAAAGGCGCTCTTTCCTAAGGGTTTGCAAAACGGTTCTAAGATGGGTTACATGATCTTTGAGGGATTTGCTAAAGACAAGAATATCATCAAAATAGACCACAACAAATACGCCAATATAGGGTCGGAGAACAAAATGCATGACTCGCATGAAAGTACCAGGTGATTCGGATAAGCCCATTGGCATAACAAGCCATTCATATAATCCAAACTTGGTTTTGAAAGTGGTTTTCCATTCGTCACCCTCTTGGATGCGAATTTGATAATAGCCACTCTTGAGATCAATCTCAGAGAAAATTGTGGCTCTGCTAAGCTCATCTAGCATATCGTCAAGGCGCGGAATGGGGTAACAGTATCTAACGGTGATAGCATTGATATGACGGAAATCGAAACACATGCGATAAGTACCATCTTTCTTGGGAACAAGGATTACTGGTATGACACATGGACTCAAACTTTCTCGTACATGGCCGTTGTCGATGAGTTGTTGTACTTGCCGTTGGATCTCCTTGGTTTCCTCGGGGTTGATGCGGTAGGGAGCCTTGTTGGGGAGTGCTCCAGGGATGAGGTCAATGCGGTGTTCGATGCCTCGAAGAGGAGGTAGACCCGGAGGTAGCTCATCGAGGAATACATCTTGGCATTCCTGCAATAAAAAAGACATCACTAAAGGTAGATTGTGAGAAGTGTTAGTTTTGGTTGCCTCGTCCGTGCACAAAAGGACATAGTGCATAACACTTGATGGGTTCTCACACACTTCTCTCATCTCACCTTTGGTGGTAAATAGCACTAAGTTTTTCTTGTCGCTCATCGTGGAGGCACTCATTTTGGGCTTGTGGCTCTCACTCCCTTTTGGGTGGTTTGCTCTCTCACTATTCTCTCCATGATGGGTGGCTTTCTTGTCTGCGATCACTTGACTTGGTGACATAGCTCGTAGCATGTGCCCCTTTCCCTTCATCTTGAAGCTATAGTGATTGGTACGCCTATTGTGGATGATGCCTCGGTCAAATTGCCAAGGTCGTCCAAGAAGGAGGTGGCAAACAGACATTGAAACAACATCATATTCCAACGTGTCTTCATATGCTCCAATCTTGAAGGAACTTGCACCATATGTTCCACTTGGATAGTGTCGGAGTCGCTAAGCACTGGTACAGCGAGGTGCTATACAGACGGGTTTTAACCCCTCTCTGCGACGACATTCTGAACCGTCGCCTAGTGAGAGACTGTGATAGGGGGGTCCTTCCCACACGACCCATAAACCGTCGGGGGATATGCCCTCCTGGCACACACGCTCGGAAAAATAAGGTCGTGTGCGACCGGCAAGCGATCAAATACGGTTATATGTACAGTAGTGCTAAAAATACAATTATACACGTGAAATAGTTTTCGGTCGTAAGTACATCCCACAGTCAGTCCCCGCTAAACGTTTCCATTTGTATATACATCCCACACAACCGCTCCAAGGAAAACGTTTTCGTTCACAGGTACATCACACACAATTTTCCCCATTAAATCGTTTGTGATAGCGTTGCCATTGCACACAATATTAACAATTTTATCGTTTGCATTACTGAATGCATCACACACGGTGCGTAGAAGAAACTGTGTGGCAAAGGTTGTCCATCACACACACTTTTTATGTGGTAAACGTTTGCGCAAGCTGGCCTAATGCAAATAGTTTTCAAGAGGATGTCGTGTGTGATTGTTCATTGATCCAACACGGTTTATTCCTAGAAACTGTGTGCATTGCCTGAGGTCATCGCCCACGGTGTTTTCTCACTAAATGTTTGCAATAGAAAAACTCAATTAGCAGGCTAATTTCCCTATTATAAATAACCCAGTTACTAAACTAATTGACATTTCATATTAAGCAGACAATATATTTCATTTCCATATTAAGGAAGCAAGATTTCATAATTGAAATACATCAGAGTAAAACATCATATACCTTCAGCACTCAAATACCCCCATTACACAACTGCACCAGCACCAAGTTTCACATGCAACATCTACAACCTTTCGAAATTAGCATCATAGATGGAACATAGACAGATGAATCTCATCTGGAAAATTGCTGAAGTGGAAGGTGAATATTGAGCCTTCATTGATGTTGAAGGTCTTTGCAACTTTAGGCCAGCGCCTGTGGATGTTTGACCGTCCATCCTTCGTCCTCTTCAGGAACACTTCAATATTGAACCGTGGGTGTTGTCTGAAAACCTTCCTCGCCTCCTAACCATACATGTGGTTTTAGAGGTAATCATCAGTGAACTGCTTTGGAAAGGCCTGAAAATAAGGATATGCATAAATATCTTCTCCAGATTTGAAATGGCACAAAGGAATTAAAAAGACAAGGTATAACAGTTAGTACCATCCCATAGTGAACTGATGTCTTCTTCATTGTGCACACAAAGATATTGTTGTTTTTTGTCGCTAATTTCTTTACCGTAACAATCTTTCTGTGTGTCTTGACTTGACTGATATTAATGGACAACTCATTTCCACATATGCAAAAGGGGTCAACAATGGGTCAAATCTCTGACAGCAGGACCTACATGTGCAAGACCAAATTGTTAAAAACCTAATATTTAAAAACAAGAAGTGGAAAGGTGTGTTATTAACAGCAACAAGCCTAATATTTAAAAACAAGCAAATGTAGTCATTCAAACTTGTATTGTGCAGGTATAAGTACACTAGTTATTGGGCATGTTTGGATCCATGGGTTAGAGTTAGTTTGAGCTAGTTTGGGCTCAAATAGCCCTAAAGTATCCAAACATGAGGGCTAGTTTGAGCTAGTTGCATCAAATCCACCCAAAAAAACTATCCCACCCAAGAGGTGCTGATTGGGGCTAGTTCTCCTAGTGCATTTATTGCCAATCTAACACTATCATCCAAACACCTCTTTGACTAGAGTTAGTTCAGGGTTAGTCATTGTTGAGTATCATTGTTATTTAGGAAATTTAGGATAGCATAAGATTTATTCTACCTTGACTTGTACTCCAGGATGACCATGTACTCTTATATATATATATATATATATATATATATATATATATATATATATATATGCCCACGAGGCTCAAGCAATACAATCAACTATTTCACCAATCTCTCTCTCTCTCTCTCTCTCTCTCTCTCTCTCTCTTTCTCTCTCTCCCTCTCTCTCTCTCTCTCTCTTAACTGTCATGAGCTAGAAACTAACTCTAACCTCTAGCTAAGTTAGAGTATCCAAACAGTGCCATTGTTAAATCAAATGGAAAGGCGTGTTCAATACTCCCCCGGTCCTTTTTACTCTACATATAAGAATTGTCTGAAGTCAAACTTCATAAAGTTTTACCTTATTTATATGGAAAAATATCAACATCTAGCATGCTAAAGTTATAAAATATGAAAATTTAAGTCATGACACATGTACTGATATTTATTTCATATTGTGAATGTTGGTATTTTGTTCTATAAGGTTGGTCAAACTTTAAGAGGCCCGACTTTAGACAAATCTTATATGTGAACTAAAAATATTCGGAGGGAGTACAACATGCTTAACAGCAACCAAATATAGTCATTCATAGAGCTATTGTTAAATTTGGTATCGATGAAATTGAACCACACAGTTCATACTAGCACATATAGAACATCACACCATTAATAGCTGAAATAAACAAGGCATACTATGAACAACCAAAGATGGCAATTGAAAATAGACATATGCTAACTACAAACAACCGAACAACCATAAACCGTAGAAATAAACAAGGCATAATGCAAACAAGCTAATATAGAAATAAATATTGGATAGGTTCTCACTACGAAAGGGGTTCGAGAAAACAAATAATGGGTTTCCTCACTTGTTACAAATTGGCTCCTCCTCGTGGTCACCGTCGATGAGGTCTGACTTGACAGCTGAGGATCCCAGGCCAGCGTCGCAGAACGTGTCCTTCAAAAATGACAAAAAGGGATCCATGGCAATGAAGGATGGCAAATTGTTCATAACGAGCCGCAGGAGATCAACGGCGGGGCCATCGATGAGATCGACGGCTGTCGAACCCGAACGGTTGGGGGTGGGCAACTTAACCTATGACATAACTAGCGTCAAGCTGTCGGTGTCGACAACCTCGATGTCGTAGCCAGCGTCCGCGACATGCCGGAATACTCTAGCCCGCTGATTGAAAGGCTTAATCCAGGTCCAGTCATCGTCGTCAGCTTCCTCGGCGGTCACCTCACCGAGGTCAGGCAAAGAGGCCGCGGTAATGCTCTTTTGGGCCATTTGCTCCTCGAGCTCCCCGGGAAGCATAGTTGGGCTTACGGTTGCGATGCTCTAGAGTGGGGGAGGGGGTGGGGATGGGGATCTCTGGGAAATGGGGCGTTTCGCATGCGTCATCTAAGAAACTCAGGGCGGCGAGGGTATGTATATCGGTGGGTAAACTGCATGGGCATACCGGCAGAGGTTGACGATGGAGGCGGCAGCGGCGGCAATGACCTAGCTAGGTTTGGAGCGAGGGAGGGGTGGTGTGTATGTGTGTGAGCGGGGGATTTGGGGTGTGTGTGTGTGGAGGGGGTCCAATGTGGTGTTTGAGGAAATGTCGCGGGTACTGACAATTTTACTAGGCGGGAGTAAAATGGCGGGGCTACCGAAAATTTGGATCAGGGGATTGAAGCAGAGCGGGGCGTGATACGTCTCCGTCGTATATATAATGTTTGATTGTTCCATGCCAAAATTATTCAACTTTCATATACTTTTGGCAACTTTTTATACTATTTTTGGGACTAACATATGTATCCAGTGCCCAGTGCCAGTTCCTGTTTGTTGCATGTTTTATTTTTCGCAGAAACCCAATATCAAACGAAGTCCAAACGGGATAAAAATGGATGGAGAATTATTTTGGAATATTTGTGATTTTTGGGAGGAAGAATCAACGTGAGACGGTGCCTGAGGTGGCCACGAGGGTGGCCCACGCCACCTCTCCAGGTGGGCGCACCCCCCACCCTTGGGGGCCCCTCGTAAGGCGGTTCATGCTCTACTTTGGCCGCAAGAAAGTGAATTTTTGGAAAAAGATCTAGGTGAAAGTTTCAACCCAATCGGAGTTACGAATCTCTAGATATAAAAGAAACGGTGTCAGGGCAGAATCCGAGAACGCAGAAACAAAGAGAGACAGAGAGACAGATCCAATCTCGGAGGGGCTCTCGCCCCTCCCACGCCATGGGAGACAAGGACCAGAGGGGAAACCCTTCTCCCATCTAGGTAGAAGGTCAAGGAAGAAGAAGAAGAAGGGGGGCTCTCTCCCCCTTGCTTCCGGTGGCGCCGGAACGCCGCCGGGGGCCATCATCATCACCGCGATCTTCACCAACACCTCCTCCATATTCACCAACATCTCCATCACCTTCCCCCATCTATATTCAGCGTTCCACTCTCCGGCAACCCGTTGTACCCTCTACTTGAACATGGTGCTTTATGCTTCATATTATTATCCAGTGATGTGTTGCCATCCTATGATGTCTGAGTAGATATTCGTTGTCCTATCAGTGATTGATGGATTGCTATGATTGGTTTAATTTGTTTGTGGTTATGTTGCTATCCTATTGTGCCCTCCATGTCGCGCAAGTGTGAGGGATTCCCGCAGTAGGGTGTTGCAATACGTTCATGATTCTCTTATAGTGGGTTGCTAGAGTGACAGAAGCTTAAACCCGAGTAAGGGGATTGTGGCGTATGGGATAAAGGGGACTTGATGCTTTAATGCTATGGTTGGGTTTTACCTTAATGATCTTTAGTAGTTGTGGATGCTTGCTAGAGTTCCAATCATAAGTGCATATGATCCAAGAAGAGAAAGTATGTTAGCTTATGCCTCTCCCACATAAAACTTGCTATCGGTCTAGTAAAGTAGTCAATTGCTTAGGGACAATTTCACAACTCCTAGCACCACTTTTCCACACTCGCTATATTTACTTTATTGCTTCTTTATCTAAACAGCCCTACTTTTTATTTACGTGCTCTTTATTATCTTGCAAACCTATCCAACAACACCTACAAAGTACTTCTAGTTTCATACTTGTTCTAGGTAAAGCGAACGCTAAGCGTGCGTAGAGTCGTATCAGTGGCAGATAGGGCTTGAGAGAATGTTCTAACTTTAGCTCCTCATTGGGTTCGACACTCTTACTTATCAAAAGAGGCTACAATTATCCCCTATATTTGTGGGTTATCAAGACCTTTTTCTGGCGCCGTTGCCGGGGAGTCATAGCATGGGGTGAATATTCTCATGTGTGCTTGTTTGCTTTATCACTAAGTAATTTTTATTTTCTGTTCTAAGTTGTTCTCTATCTTTAGTTATGGATATGGAACACGAAATACCAAAAAAATTAGGTGTACTTGCTGCTCATGGAGATGGGGAACCTCCTAAAACCCTCGATGCTCGTTATGTGAAAGAAATTATGTACTACTTTGATAATCCTGAGAAAACCCCATTCAATTATGTTATGGGAGACACGTTGGATCAATGTGACTACTTTGGGGATTATCGCTTGATACAAAAAGGGAAACTATTATGGGATCAAATTTATATGTTGTGTTGGTATGCTCGGGATCTATGCTTGAGATATGATTATACTTGTTGCTCTAGGATGAAGGCTCCACACCTTCCCTTTTCATGCAAATTTAATGATAATAAAACCTTAGCTTCTTATGCTAATGGTATATACGATTACTATGATGTGGAACAAATAGAAGAATTTGTTGCTTTTATGGGTGCTTATGATGTTGAATCTATGTTTAAAGAGTTTGATGATTTTGATGATTCAGTTTATAGACCTGAAAATTTTGCTATACTTAGATATTGCTATGAAAGTTATGAATAAAATTCCAATATTGATGCATTTATTGAGAAAGTCTCCGCTGTGCAAGAAGAGACTAATATTTTGCAGGAAGCTATGGAAGAAGAAATTGATGAAACTATGAGCTCATTGGATGAAAAAGATGATGAGGAGAGCGAATAACAAAAGGAGGAAGTGCGGATTAGCTACCCATGCCACCTTCTAATGAGAGTAACTCTTCAACTCATACATTGTTTAATTCCCCTTCGAGCTTACCAAAGGATGATTGTTATGATCTCATTGATTCTCTTGAAATATCCCTTTTTGATGATGCTTGTGGCCAAGATGCCAATAAGAATTATGCTTATGGAGATGAACTTGCTATAGTTCCTTATGTTAAACATGAATTGTTGCTATTGCACCCACGCATGATAGTCCTATTATCTTTTTGAATTCTCCAAACTACACTATATCGGAGAAGTTTGTGCTTATTAAGGATTATGTTGATGGGTTGCCTTTTACCATTGCACATGATAATCTTGATGAATATAATATGCATGTGCTTGCTGCTCCTACTTGTAATTATTATGAGAAAGGAACTATATCTCCACCTCTCTATGTTTCCAATATGATAGAATTGCAAGAAACTGCTTATACTATGCATTGGCCTTTACTATGTGTGCATGAATTGTTCTTTTATGACATGCCGATGCATAGGAAGAGAGTTAGACTTCGTTGTTGCATGATATATATGTTACTTTGTGCTCACTACTAAATTACAAATCATTGTTAATTAAAATTGGCTTTGATATACCTTGGGATTCGGGTGGATCCATTACTTGAGCACTATATGCCTAGCTTAATGGCTTTAAAGAAAGCGCTGCCAGGGAGACAACTCGAAAGTTTTAGAGAGTCATTTATTTCTGTTGAGTGCTTTTATATAGTTTTAAAACAAAAAATAAATAAAGAGGGGAACCCAAAACTTTTCAAAAGGGAAAGTGAAAGTGAGAGAGACAAGCATTGTTGAAGTGAGAGAGCTCCTTGAACTTTGTTCATGCTCACGGAAACTTTGCGAATATTGATTACAGAAACTTTTCATCAAAAATAATTATCCCCTTGTACAATTCCATTTTATTATAAAAATAATGTGCTAAGGTTTGCCTTTAGGATGTTTACAATGCTTGTTCGTTTGTACGATGCAGGACAGAAACTTTGGCTGTAGTGCGCGATTTTACATTTTTAACTGGAAAGTCAAACGGTTCTGATTCGTTATGCAATGTCTTTATGTAAAAATTGTTTATTTTTTCTAATTTTGGTAGAATTTGTGGGGTACCAGAAGTATGGTGAATATTCAGATTGCTACAGACTGTTCTGTTTTTGATAGATTCTGTTTTTGATGCATAGTTTGCTTGTTTTGATGAAACTATCAATTTCTATCAGTGGATTAAGCCATGAAAAAGTTATGTTACAGTAGACACAATGCAAAAACAAAATATGAATTGGTTTTCAATAGTACCTATAGTAGTGATTTGCTTTATTATACTAACGGATCTTACCGAGTTTTCTGTTAAAAGTTCTGTGTGGATGAAGTGTATTGATCGAGAAGGTCTCGATATGAGGAAAAGGAAGAGAGGTAAGAGCTCAAGCTTTGGGATGCCCCTGGCACCCCAAATAAATATTCAAGGAGACTCAAGCGTCTAAGCTTGGGGATGCCCCGGAAGGCATCCCCTCTTTCTTCAACAAGTATCGATATGTTTTTGGATTCGTTTCGTTCATGCGATATGTGCAAGTCTTGGAGCGTCTTTTGCATTTAGTTTTCACTTTTATTTTATGCACCATGCTGGTATGAGATAGTCCTTGGTTAATTTATAGAATGCTCATTGCACTTCACTTAAATCTTTTGAGTATGGTGTCAGTGTCAAAACCGGCGGATCTCGGGTAGGGGGTCCCGAACTGTGCGTCTAAGGCTAATGGTAACAGGAGGCAGGGGACACGATGTTTTACCCAGGTTCGGGCCCTCTCGATGGAGGTAATACCCTACTTCCTGCTTGATTGATCTTGATGATATGAGTATAGAGGTTACAAGAGTTGATCTACCCCGAGATCATATGTTGTGGTCTAAACCCTAGAGGTATGATGAGTAATGTCATAATCATCTATCGACTAGCCTGGCCTCGGTTTATATAATGTACCAGAGGCCTAGGATAACAAGAGTCCTAGCCGAATATGCCGGTGGGGAAGGAGTCCTTGTCTTGATCACCAAGTCTTGTGGAATCTTCCTTGTATGCGGCAACTGTCCGAACTGGCCCGTGAGTATACGGCCATGGGGGTCCTCGGCCCAATCTAACTGATCGGGAGACGATGTGGTGAGTACCCCCCTGGTCCAGGACCTTGGTTCAAAAAAGTTGAAGGAGTTTAGCCGAACTTAATGTCGGAAATGCCCGCTATGGAGCCAGCCACTGGCGCCCGAGCTCTATGCCGGACTGCTTTCGAGGTGGTGCACCACCTTGGCCATGGGCTGATTTTTATGAATTTAATTCCGAATTGTGCAATGTAATCTCGGCCAAGATGTATAGCTAGTAGCCCTCAAGGTGCGTGTTGGCCTAATATCCGGGATGCACCAGAAGGAAAAAATCAAACCGCTGACCCTAGTAGCCCTGAGACTCAGGTTGATTCGTAAAATCAGCCTGAGGATCAATTCCCAGCTCGGTAGCATACTTAGGAAAAAACACGGTGTGCGAAGTCCTCGAGACTCAGGTTGGGTGCAGCCGACCAACCTGAGGATAATAATCTCCTTGAAAACTATATTGCACTTTTTCTGCATTGGATAGGCAATGCAGTAGCCCTCGAGACACTGGTCGGGTGGCAACACCAGATTAGGGGATCGATGTGCCCCTTTAATATTTGTAAATAATGAGCGCAAAGCCCAGTAGCCCCCGAGCCTTAATGTGGGCACGGGTGGCCGAATTAAGGATCGATATCTGTTTGACAGAAAATTTTGTTGTGTTTAACACGAACTTCTCGAAAAGAGAATAAAGATCTCTTAAAAGAGTTTAGAGCTGGTTGAAATCCGAGCTCGCCAAGGTAGGCCCCGAGGGGTTTAAAAGATGGATTGCGGTAAATGGATTTTACTCGCAATTTTTATGTGTAATGATTCTATGTATCCAAGTACTCTACATCATAAATGCTCGGATCCGCATTGTACAAAACTTTGTTGACCGACCATCGGCTTCAACCTCCTTGGCTAGCAGCCAAGGAGTGTTTGTCCTACTTTATAAAGCCATTATGAGGGAAAAGATTTACGGCAAACAAGGCAATCCGGCCATACAGTTTTATAAACAAAGGTACGCAGAGAGACATGTTATATTATTGTTTAACATAAGAAACATTGTCCAAAGAAAATAGTCCCACCATCGGTTCCTTTCTTTGGGTTTCCATGCTAAGCATGATCATGAAACCTCACCTCCGATCAATGTGGGAGGAAAATACTGAGGATTTAGTTCGGGGAAAGCTTCTAAACTCTGTGCTCTAAATGAACCCAAATTTTCACTTCCGTTGCGACCGTTTATAATCTGAAAGTGGCCCATCGTCGGCTTCTACCCCCTTGTAGATGCTACGCAGGGTGTTTCCGAAATAACAAAACAACCCATAGCTGATGTCTCGGTGCCCGAAGGCGGTTGTGTTGGCGGAAACGAGGCAATCAGATATGCGGGCTTTTTAACTTTCACTTAGTCATAGGAGATTAAAGTTGGGAGGCCAGCAAGTATCCCCCGGTTAGTGTTCGGCAACAGCCGAGGTCAAGCCGTAAACACTTTGGCCAATGTTATGAACGGCCCGTCATTTAATACAGTCATCGGACTGCTAACCAGTTTACGCTTATTGTGACAGTCAGTTTCGGCTTTCTCCACTGCGGTGCTTAACCATGCGAGCTGGAAGCACAATCGCAGTGGTTCTCCCTTTGCACACCTAGCCGAACAAAGCGGAACATAGGAGGCAAGCACAGGAGCCGGGCAACCCAACTATTGACCGAAGACACCATTCGAAACTGATGCATATATAGCAATATCCGAGAATTTTTTGCCGAATCTCTAAAGGTGTCCGGCGTTGCACGGCGAGACTTATGCAGAAAACACACAAATAGTTGAAAAGTGTCGCAGGATTGGAAAACCAAAAAATGTCAGGAAAAACTCGACGTCCGAACTAGATCAATTGTTCGGTGCCAATCAGAAAATTGGTCTTAGAAAAAAATTGTGCTTCTGTCGTACTTTAACATGACACATCCTATCTCAAGACTTCAAGTAGGTCAGCCTATAGCTTCAACCTCCTATCCCGAAGGCGGAGTACTTCTCATTAGGCCAGTTTAGCAAACTTTAGCGGCTTTGAGAGAGAAATTAGGCTCCCCGGCTATTGACCGCACACTCGCGTCGAACAAAAGGAGTGATAGAAAAAGGACTTTGCAACGACTAAGAAGAAGAACACTTATTATAAAACAGCTCACATAAATTTAAGAGCCCCCAAGTGACTTGGGTAAAAGAATTTTATGTATAATGAATCTGTGTACCGAAGTACTTATATCATATTTGTGTTTACCCAAACTTTATACGCGTCTTAACCGACCGTCGGCTTCTCCCTCTTCGGTCATGGACCAAAAAGTGTTATGTACTCCACCTATCGAGAATATCGACGGTGTTTCCGATAACCAGGCAATCAGGCCATAAGGCTGTAACAGACAAAGCGCGCTCAGGGAACTTATGCTATATTACCAACGGAGTGTAAGAAGCATCTTCAAAGAAAATAGTACCCCCACTGATACCTTTCTTCGGTTGCTCACTATGAGACTTGTGCAATAGATTTTTGTACTCATGAGTTCCGTTGTGTGCCGACCATTATTGAAAACAGTAAGAGCACTAGCTTTTGGCTTCACCCAGTCTGAGGTCCGGCTCGGACGACCCGATCATGACAATCGCAGAGGTGCTCCCTTTACTCCCTAGTCGAACAATCGGGAACGTAGGGGTAAACACAGGAGAAAGGCAACCTAGCTTGCAAATCACTTAGGTCAATATGGTGCATATTCTGGCGTAATACACGAACAAGGAACGAAGTCGTACAAGTATAATCATATGCAAGAGGAAAAACTCCAGCAAGGCCCAAGTAAACAGGGTATTTGAATTTGTGTGTCACAAACAAAGTTTGGACAAGGAAGTTTTTCACAAACAACTTTTTGCTAAAAAAAGTATAATGCTTGGTCGGACCGAACAAAATTTAAAACTGAAAGTTTTTGAGCATGAAAGCAACTTAGCTGGTTAATGTGTTCGGCATTGATGATGCGATCCGAGCTTGATGCGGGACAAGGTTCCATCCTCGAGGCTGGTCCCAAGGTGGCCGAGCAGAGAGTTCGGCACTCCGAGAAGATGAAGCCCCTAGTCTAGCCGTAGTAATGAAGCAGGTTGGCGCGCCAAGGTGACAACATAATTCGGTCGACGGAGGCGACAGCACGGCCCAGTCTGAGTCGATTGGCCGCATAGATAAAATAGTGCAAACCAAAAGTAATGACAAATAAAGATAATAATGTATAAAAAAATTCTTCTACTTATTTAATATAAGTGAAGTAAATAATGAAAGAGATATGGCCTGAACGTCGAGGTCAATGTCGATGCAGGGCGTCGGCATGACGCATTGAAGGCGTGACAAAGCCCGAATTCACAGGTCGGTCCGAGTTCCGGATATGGCGTTTGCCGAGCTATGCGCGGAAACTTACCAAACCACCACGCAATCGTCGTTTAATGCGGCCACCATTTGATAGACCTGTGTATAGATGATGGAACAAAGCAAAGTAATAATTCCTTGGGAAAAATAAACCCAAACAAGCGAAAATTGCTAGGATTAATAGCACTTGGTTTATTTATTGTAGCAGTTCGAAGAAAGGTTAGTCCCAAAATTGGGACTCGATCCGCACACTTCGACGATCCGCACCCCCATTGCCTGATGGGTGATGAAGCGAAGGCATGACGATGCTGGCAAAGGTTGGCTCGCTGAGGCAAAGCCCGTGGTCCAGCTAATGTGATGAAGCTGGTCGGCCGGTGACGCCAAAGTCTCCAAGGTAAGTTCATGAAGGGATGACGAAGCCCCCAGTCCAGGCGAGGAGACGGAGCAGGTCGATGAGGAGATGTTGCAGCTGCCATGTCAGCCGAGGTGTTGAAGTAATTCGGTGTGATGGACATCAGCTCGATGAAGCAACAGTTCGGCCATGCCGATGCAGGTCGTAACTTGTGACGTGGTGAATGCTAGCTTGATGAAGTGACCGTGCGGCGATGCCGGTGTGCCTGCTCCGTGTAATTCGTGGGGCGGCGATATTGGTGATGATTTATCCTTCGTGATGCCGAACTATTGTTCGGCTGGCCGAGATGATGATCCGAAGAAGTTGAGCTCGGCTCAGCAAAGCGACGATGTGTCTAGCACACGTCGGCCGCCGTGGAGTGATGTTGTCGAGCCGGTTTGACACCGGCGCGATGATGAAGATCGTATTGTGAAAATATTTCTAATATTAATGGGATGTGTTTGAGAATAAAACACAATACCCCATACAAAAACTTTCTTCAAAAAGGATGTCCGAAATCCCGTTCATAAAGAAGATTAACTCTGGTCGGATTCGTTCTCGCGTAGAAAATAGATCCGAAAAGTGATGCACTAATCGGAAGGTTCCTGGAGTTTGGACGGTTGGATCGAGGTGGTAGATATAGGAATTCCGCAGCCGATCAACGGTTGGATCTTTCATAGGACGTCCGAGCTTGATGCTGGACACCATGCTCCAAACTTGTCTGGATTCTCGTCCAGACTCAACAGGGCTCCGGTATATCGGAGATTGCCGGAGATTTCTCCATCGGAACTCGACGAAATTTTGTAGGGTTGTTGTAGACTTAATTCCACATAATTACACCGAAGCAATAATTTAAGAGACACTTGAGGAGGCGGTGGCGGCGGATACGAGTTTGTTGTCCAGAAAAACAGCACGGTCGCCCGAGGGCAATGTTGACGTTGAGCCCCCGAGCTCCATGGATGATTCCTCCATGATCTTGATAGAGATCGGAGTTGGTGTTGATGAAGGCCCTCATCCGAACATGACGATCGGAGGCAGGGCATAGTCCTCGGTCAAGCCAAGGTGACCAGTCGAGCCGGTGACAAAGATGTCGATGTCACAGTTAATCTGCGGACAAGCCATTGATCCTTTTGCCGATCACACAGCGGAACTCTCAATGAAAGCACCAATATCGGTGTCAAAACCGGCGGATCTCGGGTAGGGGGGCCCGAACTGTGCGTCTAAGGCTAATGGTAACAGGAGGCAGGGGACACGATGTTTTACCCAGGTTCGAGCCCTCTCGATGGAGGTAATACCCTACTTCCTGCTTGATTGATCTTGATGATATGAGTATAGGGGTTACAAGAGTTGATCTTCCCCGAGATCATATGTTGTGGTCTAAACCCTAGAGGTATGATGAGTAATGTCATAATCATATATCGAACAGCCTGGCCTCGATTTATATAATGTACCAGAGGCCTAGGATAACAAGAGTCCTAGCCGAATACGCCGGTGGGGAAGGAGTCCTTGTCTTGATCACCAAGTCTTGTGGAATCTTCCTTGTATGCAGCAACTGTCCGAACTGGCCCATGAGTATACGACCATGGGGGTCACTCCTCGAGCCGAATACCTGCTCAAAGGAAGACATGACCCAAGTCCCAGACTTAGAACCGGGCGTTGGGCCGAAGAAATTGGGCGGCACTCCGGATCCCGAGCTGTCAGGCTCGGAACCTCCCACGCCCCTGGGTGTTAGATAGGATCAGAATCCGGATTCAGCTAAGAACACCCATTAGGACTTAAGCCGTCTCTCCCGCATCTGGCAAGAGCCCCAGGAGACTGTACATCGTTGCTAGGCCAGATTCCTCCTTGCGCTTAACAAGGTCAAGGACTGCCGCGAGGAGGACATAGTCTTACTCTTCTGCAAAAACTGCACGGACAAAGGACTCCTTAATGCTATAAGCCGCCGTGACATACTACACTTCGCGGATTTGGCAATCATAGTACAGAAGTACTGTGCGATGGAAAGCGCCTGGAAAACCCAAATAGAATTTTGGGACAGTACGGCTCTCACCAAGACCTTTGTCCGAACTAAACAGACAAACTCTCATAAGTTGGCCGATCCTGTCCCCAAGAAACCGAAACACACCCCGGGGTGGGGAAACATATTGGAATAATGGCTCAATAGGCCATGTAAACTCCACAGCACTCCGGGCATGACACCAACTCATAGACTTAGAGCATGTTGGATACTCCGGCAGGTTGCAAAAAGTGGCAAGGATCTTCTTGCAAGCCATAAAGCAGAACAACATCCCGCCAACGAACACAATGCGGTATTAACAGTCTTCGAGACTTTCGCCTCAAACAATAGGCGCAAGCGAGCTCACTGAAGCTCCGCTGAAATTTGCACGTGGCAAAGATAAACCCCTGGAACGACACTGCTATAACTTTCAATGCCAGTGATGAACCTCGATTCCAGACTGCCCGGGCACCGGCCGCTCTGGTCCTTAGCCCGATCATGGACGGCTTCTGGCTCACTAAAGTACTCATGGACGGCGGAAGCAGATTAAACTTGATCTATGAAGAAACGCTCAACAAGATGGAAATTGATAAAGGCCTCATTGAGCAAAGCGGCACCACCTTCAGGGGAATCATCCCTAGTCGGGAAGCGCGGTGTGCGGGAAAAATCACACTCAATGTGGTATTCGGCACCCCGGAAAATTACAGGTCCAAAGAAATCACATTCCAAGTGGCTCCTTTCAGCAGCGGATACCACGCCCTTCTAGGGCGGGACGCGTTTGCAAGCTTTCAAGCTATACCCCATTATGGGTACACGAAGCTTAAAATGCCCGGACCCAATGGAATCATCACTCTAGTTAGTGATCCGGACGTCACACTCCGCGCCAAAAACAAAACCGTAGCACTAGCCCGGGAAGCATTATCCGAAGCCCTAGCAGCAGAAGAATTAACAACACTGCGCGCCATCGCAGACAGGGATGATGTGATACTTGACAAGCGACCCAAGTCCACCTCATTTAAACCCGCAGATGAGATAGTCAAATTCCAAGTCCATCCAACGGACCCCACGAAGACAGCTTCTGTCGGGACACAGTTGAGCCCCGCTATGGAGGCCGCACTGCGAGACTTCTTACACGAGAATTGGGACATTTTTGCCTGGCACCCATCGGACATGTCAGGCATCCCGCACGGATTGGACGAACATAGCCTCAACATACTAAAGGGATACAAACCTGTTAAACAGACCCTAAGGCGATTTTCAGAGCCCAAATGGCAAGCCATGGGGGAGGAGCTAGCCAAGCTACTTGAGGCCGGATTTATCAGAGATATCAAGCATCCGGATTGGCTGGCGAACTTCGTAATGGTACCAAAGATGGACAAATCCTGGCACCTGTGTGTCGACTTTAAAGACCTCAACAAGGCTTGCCCCAAGGATCCCTTTCCCCTCCCTCACATTGATCAAATCATCGACACCACAGCAGGACACGACTCGCTGTGTTTCCTCGACGCATACTCTGGATACCATCAAATAAAGATGGCAGAGTCCGACCAAGCTGCAACAACTTTCATAACGCCATATGGCCCTTTCTGCTTCAACACTGCCTTTCGGGCTTAAGAATGCCGGCGCAACCTATCAACGCATGATCCAAACATGCCTGGAAAAGCAAATCGGCAAAACAGTGGAGGCATACATGGACGACGCAGTCATAAAAACAAGACACGTCGAAACCCTAATAGATGACTTGAGGCTTATGTTCGACAACCTCCGAACATACAACATCAAGCTGAATCTAGAAAAATGCATTTTCGGCGTCCCCTCTGGAAAACTGCTGGGCTTCATCGTCTCCAATAGTGGAATTGAAGCTAATCCGGCAAAAATCCGAGGTTTGTCACAGTTGGCTATACCAATAGACCTCAAACACATCCAGAAATTGGCTAGATGTGTGGCTGCTTTGAGCTGCTTTATCTCCAGGTTAGGATAAAAGGCATTACCTCTTTACCGCCTTCTTCGGTGCACCGAACACTTCAGGTGGACGGATGCAGCCGTGGCCGGACTCGATGAAATAAAGACCTTATTAGCCAATAATCCAGTCCTAACAGCACCAAATATTGGCGAACCTATGCTGCTATACATAGCCGCAACACATCAAGTTGTAAGCGCAGTACTCGTCGTCGAATGAGAGGTTGACGGATGCAAATTCCCGCTACAGAAGCCGGTTTATTATGTATCCACGGTACTCAGCCCATGCAAATCCCGGTACCCACACTATCAAAAAATAACATACGCGGTCTTCATGGCATCCCGAAAGCTACGACACTACTTTCAAGAGTGTTCGATTACGGTGGCCTCCGAAGTACCACTAAACGATATAATAAATAACCACGATGCCATGGGCCGGATCGCTAAATGGGCCATCGAGCTCCTTTCGTTCGACATAACATATAAGCCGCGGCGGGCCATCAAGTCGCAAGTATTAGCTGACTTTGTCACCGAATGGACGGAAGCCGAACTCCCTAAAGAGTACGGCGCGTACTCTAACTGGATCATGCACTTTGACGGCTCTAAAATGCTGGCCGAATTGGGAGCAGGTGTAGTCCTAACGTCTCCCACCGGAGACATGGTCTAGTACGTCCTCCAAATATTATACACAGACTCCAACAATGCAGCCGAATATGAGGCTCTGTTGCATGGTCTTCGGATGACAGTCTCTATGGGCATCCAACGCCTGGAAGTGCGCGGGGATTCAAACCTCGTAATATCACAAATAAACGGAGACTTTGATGCCAAGGATCCGAAAATGGCGGCCTACCGTAATGTCGTCCTCAAAATGTCAACTCGGTTTGAGGGGCTCGAATTCCACCTTGTGGCTCGAGAAAACACTCAAGTGGCGGACGTCCTCGCCCGCATCAGCGCTAAACGCGACCCTGTCCCACCCAACATATTCCTGGAAAGGCTGTTCAAGCCATCCGTAGTATGGGAAGGGGAGTCCAGCAATACTAGCACGGATCCAAACACACCCCCAGATTCTGAACTATCAGACATAATCGGAGGCTCTACCACCCAAATAATATCTTTAGCCCACGAAATCATGGCTGTCATCGCCCCGTGGATGGAGCCTTTCTTGGCCTACCTAAATAGCAGGAGCTCCCCGAAGACCAAAATGAAGCACGCTGCATCGTCCGGCGTTCTAAAGCTTACAAAGTCCATGAAGGGGAACTCTATAAGAAAAGTGCGATCAGAGTGCTCCAAAGGTGCATCTCCGAAGAGGAAGGGAGGCAGCTCTTGGCTGAAATCCATGCCGGACTGGGCGGGCACCACGCCGCGGCTCAAGCACTAGTCAGCAAGGCCTTCTGTACAGGTTTCTATTGGTCGACGGCCCGAGCAGACGCACATGACCTTGTCCAACACTGCGTCAGTTGCCAGCTCTTTGCCAATCAGAGTCATATGCCCCCTACCGCCCTCCAAACAATCCCCATAACTTGGCCCTTCACGGTCTGGGGGCTGGATATGGTCAGACCCCTTAAAGGGGGAAGCCACAAGAAAAAAAATACTTATTGGTCATGGTAGACAAGTTTACCAAATGGATAGAAGCCAAACCAGTCAAAACGGCCGAATCCGGACCAGTAATAGACTTTATATCCGGGGTCGTACACCGATACGGTGTCCCTGATACGTCTCCAACGTATCTATAATTTTTGATTGCTCCATGCTACTTTATCTACTGTTTTGGACAATATTGGGCTTTATTTTCCACTTTTATATTATTGTTGGGACTAATCTATTAACCGGAGGCCCAGCCCAGAATTGTTGTTTTTTTGCCTATTTCAGTGTTTCGAAGAAACGGAATATCAAACGGAGTCCAAACGGAATGAAACCTGCGGGAACGTGATATTCTCACTGAACGTGATCCAGGAGGCTTGGACCCTACTCCAAGAAGCAAAAGAGTCAGTCACGAGGGTGGGCCCCCCTAGGGCGTGCCCCCTGCCTCGTGGCCCCCCTGTTGCTCCACCGACGTACTCCTTCCTCCTATATATACCTACGTACCCACGGCAGATCAAATACGGAGCCAAAAACCTAATTCCACCGCCGCACCTTTCTGTATCCATGAGATCCCATCTTGGGGCCTGTTCCGAAGCTCCGCCGGAGGGGGCATCTACCACAGAGGGCTTCTACATCAACACCATAGCCCCTCCGATGAAGTGTGAGTAGTTTACTTCAGACCTTCGGGTCCATAGCTAGTAGCTAGATGGCTTCTTCTCTCTTTTTGGATCTAAATACAATGTTCTCCCCCTCTCTTGTGGAGATCTATTCAATGTAATCTTCTTTTTGCGGTGTGTTTGTGGAGATCGATGAATTGTGGGTTTATGATCCAGCTTATCTATGAATAATATTTGAATCTTCTCTGAATTCTTTTATGTATGATTGAGTTATCTTTGCAAGTCTCTTCGAATTATCCTTTTGGTTTGGCCAACTAGATTGGTAGTTCTTGCAATGGGAGAAGTATTTATCTTCGGGTTCAATCTTGCGGTGTCCTTTCTCAGTGACAGAAGGGGCAACAAGGCACATATTGTATTGTTGCCATCGAGGATAACAAGATGTTTTTTATCATATTGCATGAATTTATCCCTCTACATCATGTCATCTTGCTTAAGGCGTTACTCTGTTTTTAACTTAATACTCTAGATGCATGCTGGATAGCGGTCAATGAGTGGAGTAATAGTAGTAGATGCAGAATCGTTTTGATCTACTTGTCTCGGACGTGATGCCTATATACATGATCATACCTAGATATGCTCATAACTATGCTCAATTCTATCAATTGCTCAACAGTAATTTGTTCACCCACCGTAGAATACTTATGCTCTTGAGAGAAGCCACTAGTGAAACCTATGCCCCCCGGGTCTATTCTCATCATATCAATCTCCATTACTTTATTACTTGCTTTGTTTTTACTTTGCCTTTTACTTTTCACTTTGCATCTCTATATCAAAAATACCAAAAATATTATTTATCATCTCTATCAGATCTCACCCTCGTAAGTGACCGTGAAGGGATTGACAACCCCTAATCGCGTTGGTTGCGAGTAGCTATCGTTTTGTGTAGGTACGAGGGACTTGTGTGTGGTATCCTACTGGATTGATACCTTGGTTCTCAAAAACTGAGGGAAATAATTACGCTACTTTGCTGCATCATCCTCTCCTCTTCGTGGAAATCCAACGCAGTGCTCAAGAGGTAGCAGTCCCCCACAGCATCATCACCGATAATGGCTCAAATTTCACAACCGATGAAGTGAAAGCTTGGTGCGGCAAAATGGGCATTAAGCTCGACTACGCTTCCGTCTACCATCCTCAAACAAACGGCCAGGTTGAACGGGCAAACGGTCTTATCATGAGCGGCATCAAACCCAGACTAGTGCGATCCTTGACAGAGTCGGACACTCATTGGGTCGAGGAGCTCGACTTCGTACTCTGGGGGCTGCGGACCACGTCGAATCGCACCACCATATATACACCATTTTTCATGGTGTACGGCACGGAAGCAGTACTACCCTACGACATAATACATGATTCGCCACGCGTACGCATGTACGAAGAGAAGGAAGCCGAGTTAGATCGGCAGGATAACTTGGACGCTCTGGAGGAGGAGCATGGCGTCACGAAGGCCCGTTCCGCATTCTATCAGCAACAGGCTCGACGGTATTAGAGCAGAGAAGTATGGGCCAAAACTTATAATATTGGCGAGCTTGTTCTACGCTTACCGAAGAAGAAGAAGGACAAGCTCAAACCCAAGTAGGAAGGTCCCTTCGTCATCGACAAAGTTCTCACCGGAGGAGCGTACTGCCTACATAATGCGTCCGACAACAGACTCGAGCCGAATCCATGGAACGCGGCCAGACTCTGGAGATTCTACGCCTAGCGCCGAACTCAATGTTCGTCTCCTTACTCCCTCCCTTTCATTTATGCTCCATCCCTTTTCCTTTCTCGAATTTTTCTTCTTCTTCACACAACGTATTTAATACAATGTGGGCTTCCGGATCACTCCGGCTGCACTATGTGTGTAAGCAATACCCGAGGGCTTCCTATACGGAAGCTAAAAATAGCTACTCTAATGGCTCTTCGCCATCACATATGCACTTCTTTTTCCATATGTGCCTTTTTTCACCATTATATGCATCGATATGACCTAAGATGTGGCCAAGATGGGTTGCCTGGCTCTTGTGTTTATGCCCTACGTTCCCGTTAATTCGGCTAGGGCATAAGGGGAGCACCTCTGTGATTGTTACTGCCGGTTCAGCCGGATGTGTACCTCAGACTGGGTGAAGCCGAAAGCTAGTTTCCTTAAGAGAATATTCGGTCGGTGACCAAAAGATGTATTCGTTTATTACAACGTCAATCCCCAGAAGTCTTGTATCCTGCGCCATCATTCGCAGTCCAGACATCCGCATGCATTCCCAGGGAAAGGAACCCCTAACGGAACTATTCTCCCTGGAAGATGTTTCTTACTATCCATGTAATATAACATAACTAGTTGGGTACTTGTCTGTTCAAGCACTTATGACCCCTACACCTGGTCTCCACGCATGCCCCAGTTTGAAACAAAAGGGGTAGGGGTCATAAGTGCTTGAACAGACCATTATGTGCTTATGTAATATAATATTACATATTATAATATAACTAGTTGGCTAGGGGCTACTTATGCCCATTAAATTACACAGTCACTTGGAGTGACTATATTCCTCCTCTATGCCATCCCACAGGCTATCTAGCTTACAATCCTGTTGAGAATACTTAGCGGCTAATGCTACCTGGTCATATACCAGACTTATGGGAATTTCTTGCCCATTGGGCCCCGCCGGTCCTACTTCGGCCATATGGTTCGCGTCCAGCTTGGTGTAGCGCGTCTTCACCATTGCCCAAGCTTCTCTTGCACCTTGCCGGCACGCTAATATCTTCCACAGTCGGAAGCGCTGCCGGGCTCCTTGAAGCAGGTCCACAAGCTCCCCCATGCCGTTCGGCAAGGGGTTTGATGGCCACAAGGCCTGAGCAATGCCGTGCATCACCCGCCGAGCTCGCTCGTGCAACTATGAACGTTCTTGTAGTACATCACCTGTAGATGAGGGCATCTCCTCCTCGGGGCGACCCGTTAACATTCCTACAAGAAAAATTCTTTTAATACACTTCCTCACCGAACTATCATATAGTTTGTCTAGGCACTCACCATAAATGCCGCGTCGAAGCCTTTTATTCTCCTTTACGGAGTCCGCCAGCTGGGCGCGGACGTCTTTTAACTCTAGGTCCAGCCAGACATTGGCATCTTGAAGATTGTTCTTCTCCTGCCGAACTTGCGTGAGAATGCGCTCTCCAGCCTTTAGCTGCCCTTTGAGATGCGAGTCGTCATCTCTTACGCCCTCCGGATTCACCCCGGGGTTATCTGCAGAATTTTCTGTTAGATTTGTCATATCAGCCATTTATTAACTGGTGCATCTTAGTAAAATTGAGACAAATGTTACCAGAGGGGGCCTTCTGGGATCCCTCTAACTTGGCAACCGTGTCCCTCAGCTAGGCCTTACATTCCTCCAGCTCCCAAGCCAATTGTTCATTCTTATCTACAAGAACCTGTGCATAAATTGATCCTTCAGACAGTTGTTCCAACTATTTTAAGTCTCACGGCCTACTGCTATACATACTTATCAAAATTTCTTACCCGTATATCTTTGGTATATTGGTTCATCACTTGGGCAAGCCCGCCTTGAGCAGCTCGGACGTATGCGTCTGCCGAATTGAAGGCATTAAAGGCCTCTTCAGAAAAGATGTTGTTCCGAAGCACGACCCTCCGGCACCGGTGATTCATGGCGCTCTCCACTTCGGAATTCGTGGTCGAAAACATATCTGCATCCTCTGTAGGAGAACTATGCGGTACTGGCCCCGTGTCCGCCTCCACCCTCGAAGCCAGTTCTGGAACCCGACTGGAGGAGGCGTGATTGGCGGGATCCCCGGATATAGTCTGGCTGCTCCTCTTCCTGCCAGACACAAAGGGCGCTGTCATATTTCAAATACTATAATTGCAGGACAAGTTATTACTTTAGCTCTGCAGCGGTGTGTCGACCCTCACCGCCTTCCTCTTGAGCCTGCCTGATTCGGACGCCCATGGTCGACGAGTCCCTAGGGGCTCGGCCCCGTGCTCCGACTGTTGTCTCTGCAAATAGCACGACGCCTCAAGGGTAAATCATAATACCTGAGGGGAGTTCTCTTCGGAGGATAGGTTTTTTAGCCCGGCTTACACGCGACACAGGGAGCAGTCCGGGATAGTTGGCCCTAATGGCCATTGAGGCACCATCCCAGCTCGCTTGATAAAATACCCTGTTGACAAGCTCCACGGTGATATCCGGATCTTCTTTGAGTCCTCGATCTAGGGCCCTTCCGGGGTCCTCTGGCTGCGGGCAGGGGCTGAAGATTCCTTCTACGACCCTCCTTAGTTCCTGCTCGGAAACATCGATGCAGGTAATCTTAGCAGAAGAACGCTAAAGTAAGTAAAACAGGGAGAGGAATGATGACTTACCCACTCTAGGGGGTTGTACATGGAGAATCCGTCTCGCGGTTTAATGGGAAGGAATTCCTCCTTGATACGTCTCCAACGTATCTATAATTTTTTATTGCTCCATGCTACTTTATCTACTGTTTTAGGCAATATTGGGCTTTATTATACACTTTTATATTACTTTTGGGACTAACCTATTAACCGGAGGCCCAGCCCAGATTTGCCGTTTTATGCCTATTTCAGTGTTTCGAGGAAAAGGAATATCAGACGGAGTCAAAACGGAACGAAATCAACTGGAGAAGTTATTTTTGGAAGGAAAGCAACCCAGGGAACTTGGAGTGCACGTCAGGGGAGATACGGGCTGCCCACGAGGGTGGGGGCGCGCCCACCCCCTGTGCGCGCCCCCCCTGCCTCGTGGGGCCCCCGTAGCTCCTCCGACGTACCCCCTGCACCCATATATACCTACGTACCCTAAAACTTCCAGAACAAAAGATAGATCGGGAGTTCCGCCGCTGCAAGCCTCTGTAGCCACCAAAAACCAATCGGGACCCTGTTCTGGCACCCTGCCGGAGGGGGATCCCATCACTGGTGGCCATCTTCATCATCCCGACGCTATCCATGAGGAGGAGGGAGTAGTTCACCCTCGGGGCTAAGGGTATGTACCAGTAGCTATGTGTTTGATCTCTCTCTCTCTCTCTCTCTCGTGTTCTCTCTCGTGTTCCCTCTATGGCACGATCTTGATGTATCCCGAGCTTTGCTATTGTAGTTGGATCTTATGATGTTTCTTCCCCTCTATTCTCTTGTGATGAATTTAGTTTCCCCTTTGAAGTTATCTTATCGGATTGAGTCTTTATGAGAACACTTGATGTATGTCTTGCCGTGATTATATGTGGTGACAATGGGATATCATGTGCCACTTGATGTATGTTTTGGTGACCAACTTGCGGGTTCCACCCATGAACTTATGCATAGGGGTTGGCACACGTTCTTGACTCTCCGGTAGTAGCTTTGGGGCACTCTTTGAAGTACTTTTATGTTGATTGGATGAATCTGAGATTGTGTGATGCATATCGTATAATCATGCCCACGGATACTTGAGGTGACAATGGAGTATCTAGGTGACATTAGGGTTTTGGTTGATTTGTGTCTTAAGGTGTTATCCTAGTACGAACTCTTTTATAGATCGATCCGAACGAATAACTTTGAGGTGGTTTCGTACCCTACCATAATCTCTACGTTTGTTCTCCGCTATTAGTGGCTTTGGAGTGACTCTTTGTTGCATGTTGAGTGCTTGTCATATGTTCTATCTATGTTACTATTGTTGAGAGAACTTGCACTAGTGAAAGTATGAACCCTAGGCCTTGTTTCCTACCATTGCAATACCGTTACGCTCACTTTTATCGCTCGCTAACTTGCTGTTTTTATTATTTCATATTACAAAAACCTATATCTACTATCTATTTTGCACTTGTATCTTCATCTCTTCGCCGAACTAGTGCACCTATACAATTTACCATTGTATTGGGTGTGTTGGGGACACAGGAGACTCTTTGTTATTTGGTTGAAGGGTTGCTTGAGAGAGACCATCTTCATCCTACGCCTCCTACGGATTGATAAACCTTAGGTCATCCACTTGAGGGAAATTTGCTACTGTCCTACAAACCTGTGCATTTGCAGGCCCAACAACGTCTACAAGAAGAAGGTTGTGTAGTAGACATCAAGCTCTTTTCTGGCGCCGTTGCCGGGGAGGCTAGGTAAAGGGCACTCACTCACACCCCGTCAACTAAGCTCTTTTCTGGCGCCGTTGCTAGGGAGGTGCATGCTTGAAGGTATATCTTTAGATCTTGCAATCGAATCTTTTTGTTTCTTGTTTTAGCACTAGTCTAGTTTATAAAAGAAAACTACAAAAAAATGGAGTTAAGTTTGTCTCATACGCTTCATATTTTTAATATCTTTCGTGAGTATGATGGAAATGATAATTGTGCTCAAGTGCTAGAAGAAGAAATCTCTAAAATGTTTGGCACTAAATCTTTGAATGATGAGCATGATTGCAATACTGTTAGTATGAATTCCTTGAATATCCATAGTACTAATGATGATTGCTCTAGTCATGATGAAAATATATCTTATGAGCATGTCAACTTTTGTGGAGTGCATGTTTGCATGAACAAACCAAATAGAGAAGATATATATTGCAAGAAGCATAAGTACTTAGAAACCAAATTGATGCAAGAAGAGCTAGATGAATGTGCTGAAAGATTCAATATTTTTCGCGCTCCTTGTGAAATTTGCAATAACCATGGTCATTTAAAGCTCCAATGCTATTTGTTTCATGATCAAGTCGTGTCCAAATATTGTGATAATTTTATTACCCTTGAGCATCATAAAGAGCTTAGCCTTCTTTTGGGTTATGTAGAAATGAAACGTATAACTGAGGGTATTCCAAAATTTGCCCTTGATAAAGTTCTTCATTTTGATCTAGAGAAAATTTATATGTATTGTGCGGTGAATTGTATTAAAAATCCGTATATTTCCAATTACATAAGGAAAAGAAAGCAAATGGAAGATGATGAGAATACTAATGAAAGGGAAGAGGCTTCCCAATCTCCTCCTATTATTTCTTATGATGAATCAGGTAACGAGGATGAGCTTTCTATTCAACCAATCTCATCAATAAGGAGCTCAAAGAGGAAGGTTGAACCCACACATAATGTGAAGAAGAAAAAGAAAAGAAGGAGTAACAAAGGTAGAAAGGTATCCCTCCCAAATGATGTTGCTCCTACTACTCATTGTGATGATGATAATTGCTATACTATTGGTGCTATCAATATTTTTAATGATGAGAGTGATTATGCTTATGATATGGAAGGGCCCAAGCTTGGGGAAGCTATGTTTGCTGAGGATGAAATATTTGAGAATATATTTGCTGGAATTAATGTTTGTCCCAAGCTTGGGGATGCTATGTCTAATGAAGATGATATTTTTAGCATCCCAAGTTTTGATATGCAAAGTTGTTATGATGATAGCATGCCTCCTACCTATGATGATTATATTGATGAAAGTGGGTTCGGAAGAGTGTCAACTTTAGAAAGTAGTGATCCCACTATTTTGGAGAATATTGAATCTTATTGTGATGAACATGAAAGTGGATTTGGAAGAGTGTCAACTTTATTTAGTGATTCCACTATCTTGGGAGAGGTTTCAATCGATTATGATGAGAACGAAGTTGCTACTTATGATGATTATTGTGATGAAAGTTATGCTATAAAAAGTAGTGATGATTATATTTAAAAATCTTGTCATGATTACGATTACCATTTTTCTGAACATTACTCTTTTAATGTGGAAACAATTTTTAGTGTTCAAGTCTCTTATGATACTCCTACTATTCCGAATGAAAAGAATTTTGCTTATGTGGAGAGTAGTAAATTTTCTATGCTTGTAGATCATGAAAAGAATGATTTAGGTGTTGGTTATATTGTTTAATTCATTCATGATGCTACTGAAAATTATTATGAGGGAGGAACATATGCTTGTAGGAATTGCAATAATGTCAAGTTTCCTCTCTATGTGCTTAAAATTTTAAAGTTATGCTTGTTTTACCTTCCTACGCTTGTTGATTATTGTTCCCTTAAGTTGTTTGTTCACAAAATCCCTATGCATAGGAAGTGGGTTAGGCTTAAATGTGATAGTCATATGCTTCATGATGCTCCCGTTATGTTTCAATTCTTATCTTTTATGTGAGCATCATTGTCATCATCATGCCTAGCTAAAAAGGCATTAAAGAAAAGCGCTTGTTGGGAGACAACCCAATATTTATCCTTACTGTTTTTGTGTGTCCACATTATTATTCTACTGTAGTAACCATGTTTTATAGCTTTTGTTTCAATAAAGTGCCAAGTAGAACCTTTGGGAAGACTTGGGTGAAGTTTATGTGATCTTGCTGTGAAAAACAGAAACTTTAGTGCTCACGAGATTAGCTGCCATTTTTTACTGGGAGTGCTTTTAGGTTGATTCTTTTTTCAGATGATTAATAGACAAATTTCTCAGGTCCATCAGTTTACTTCATAATTTTTGGGGTTCCAGAAGTATACGTTTGATGCAGATTACTACAGACTGTTCTGTTTTTGACAGATTCTGTTTTCTATGTGTTGTTTGCTTATTTTGATGCATCTATGGCTAGTATTAAGTGGTATGAACCATAGAGAAGTTGGAATACAGTAGATATTACACCAATATGAATTTAGAATGAGTTCATTACAGTATCTAAGTGGTGGTTTTATTTTCTTATACTAACGGAGCTTACGAGTTTTGTTTTGAGTTTTGTGTGGTTGAAGTTTTCATGTTTTGGGTAAAGATCCGATGGACTATGGAATAAGGAGTGGAAAGAGCCTAAGCTTGGGTATGCCGAAGTCACCCCAAGGTAATATTCAAGGACAACCAAGCAACTAAGCTTGGGGATGCCCCGGAAGGCATCCCCTCTTTCATCTTCGTTCATCGGTAACTTTACTTGGAGCTATATTTTTATTCACCACATGATATGTGTTTTGCTTGGAGCGTCATTTTATTTTGTTAGTTTTTGCTTGAGGTTAGTTAGATTAGTGTTTTGCATCTTTAGTTTCAATAAAAAAGTCAAGGATAGCCTTTGCCATGCTTATTTTGCTAGTTTGCATGTTGCTGTTTGAAAGCAGAAAGTTTACCGCTGTTGCACAAATTCCCTAGAAAAGTCAGAGCATGTTCTGACATTGAATCTTTTTGCATATTGAGCTCTGATAAATTTATTACAGTGGGAATTTTAGTTCATAATTTTTGGAGTCAGGGAAGTATTGATACTCTTGCATTCTTTACAGAGTATACTGTTTTGGTAGATTGCTGTTATGGTTGCATTGTTTGCATATGTTTGCTTGTTTAATGATTCTATTTGATGATAGGAGTATTAAATATACAGAGGCATTTAGTATGCAATGTTAAATAATAATTTAAGTGATTTGTTACAGTAGAAAATGATAAGGTTTTGCATTGGTTTATACTAACCTATCTCACGAGTTCTTGTTGAGTTTGTTGTATTGAAGCTTTTGATAAAAGAAGAGAAACCATGATATGAGAGGAATTAAGGAGACACAAAAGTTCAAGCTTGGGGATGCCCAAGGCACCCCAAGACAATATTTCAAGAAGTTTCAAGCATCTAAGCTTGGGGATGCCCCAGTAGGCATCCCACCTTTCTTCTTCAACAACTATCGGTTAGTATCGGTTGAGCCTAAGTTTTTGCTTCTTCACATGAGTTGTGCTATCCTTGCATTGTAGTTTTCTTTAGCTTTGCTTGCTGTTTGAATAAAGTATCAAGATCTGAAATTCTTTAATGAGAGAGAGCAATACACAAATTGGAATTTGCTAGAATACTCTATGTGCTTCACTTATATCTTTTGAGCTTGATAGTTTTGCTCATAGTTCTTCACTTATATCTTTTGAGCGTGATAATTTTTGCTCTAGTACTTCACTTAGATCTTTTAGAGCATGGTTGTGGATTTGTTTTAAAGAAACTATTGGTCTATCATGCTCCACTTAGATTATTTTGAGAGTCGTTAATAGCATGGTAATTTGCTTAATGTTAATATACTTGGTATTCAAGATGTGTGAAACTTTCTTTTGAGTGCCTTGAATACTAAGATAAGTTCGATGCTTGATAATTGTTTTGAGATATGGAGGTGATAATATCAAAGTCGTGCTAGTTGGGTGATTATGAATTTAAAGAATGCTTGTGTTGAAGTTAGCAAGTCCCGTAGCATGCACGTATGGTTAAAGTTGTGTAACAAAATTTGAAACATGAAGTGTACCTGGCTTGTGCATCCTTATGAGTGGCGGTTGGGGACGAGAGATGGTCTTTTCCTACCAATCTATCCCCCTAGGAGCATGTATGTAGTACTTGATTTTTGATGACTTATAATTTTTTGCAATAAGTATATGAGTTCTTTTAACTAATGTTGAGTCCATGGATTATACGCACTTTTACTTTTCCGCCATTGCTAGCCTCTTCGGTACCGTGCATTGCCCTTTCTCACCTCGAGAGTTGGTGCAAACTTCGCCGGTGCATCCAAACCCTGTGATACGATACGCTCTATCACATATAAACCTCCTTATATCTTCCTCAAAACAGCCACCATACCTACCTATTATGGAATTTCCATAGCCATTCCGAGATATATTTCCATGCAACTTCCACCATCATCATCATGACATACATTACTTTTGTCATATTGCCATTGCATGCTCATGTAGTTGACATCGTATTTGTGGCAAGGCCACCATACATTACTTTTCATACATGTCACTCTTGTTTCAGTGCACCATCCCGGTACACCGCCGGAGGCATTCATATAGAGTCATATCTTGTTCTAAGTTTCCAGTTGTAATCCTTATGTTGTAATCAATAGAAGTGTGATGATCATCATTATTAGAGCATTTCCCAATCAAAAAAAGAGAAAAAAAAGAAGAAAGGCCAAAAGAAAAAAAGGAAAGGCCCAAAAAAAAGAAAAAAGAAAGAAAACAAAAAAGGGCATTGCTACTATCTCTTTTTCCACACTTGTGCTTTAAAATAGCACCTTGTTCTTCATGTAGTGAGTCTCATATATCGTGCTTCAAAGTAGCACCATACTTTTCATGTAGAGAGTCTCATGTGTTATCACTTTCATATACTAGTGGGAATTTTTCATTATAGAACTTGGCTTGTATATTCCTACGACGGGCTTCCTCAAATGCCCTAGGTCTTCGTGAGCAAGCAAGTTGGATGCACACCCACTAGTTTTCTTTTGTTGAGCATTCATGGCTCTAGTGCATCCGTTGCATGTATCCCTACTCCTCACGTTGACATCAATTGATGGGCATCTCCATAGCCCGTTGATTATCCTCGTCAATGTGAGACTTTCTCCTTTTTTGTATTCTCCACACGATCCCCTTCATCATATTCTATTCCACCCATAATGTTATATCCATGGCTCACGCTCATGTATTGCGTGAAGGTTGAAAAAGTTTGAGATTATTTAAGTATGAAACAATTGCTTGGCTTGTCATCGGGGGTATAGAAGTTGGGAACATCTTTGTGTGACGAAAATGAAGCATAGCCTAACTATATGATTTTGTAGGGATGAACTTTCTTTTGCCATGCTATTTTGAGAAGACATGATTGCTTTGATTAGTATGCTTGAAGTATTATTATTTTTGTGTCAATATGAACTTTTGTCTTGAATCTTTTGGATCTGAATATTCATGCCACAATTAAGAAGATTTACATTGAAATTATGCCAAAGTATCACTCCGCATCAAAAATTCTTTTTTATCATTTACCTACTCGAGGACGAGCAGGAATTAAGCTTGGGGATGCTTGATACGTCTCCAATGTATCTATAATTTTTGATTGCTCCATGCTACTTTATCTACTGTTTTAGGCAATATTGGGCTTTATTATCCACTTTTATATTATTTTTGGGACTAACCTATTAACCGGAGGCCCAACCCAGATTTGATGTTTTATGCCTATTTCAGTGTTTCAAGGAAAAGGAACATCAGACGGAGTCAAAACGGAACGAAATCAATTGGAGAAGTTATTTTTGGAAGGAAAGCAACCCAGGGAACTTGGAGTGCAGGTCAGGGGAGATACGGGCTGCCCACGAGGGTGGGGGGCGCGCCCAGGGGGGCTGGGCGCGCCCCCTGCCTCGTAGGGCCCCCGTAGCTCCTCCGACATACCCCCTGCACCCATATATACCTACATACCCTAAAACATCCAGAACAGAAGATAGATCGGGAGTTCCACCGCCGCAAGCCTCTGTAGCCACCAAAAACCAATCGGGACCCTGTTCTGGCACCCTGCCGGAGGGGGATCCCATCACTAGTGGCCATCTTCATCATCCCGGCGCTATCCATGATGAGGAGGGAGTAGTTCACCCTCAGGGCTCAGGGTATGTACCAGTAGCTATGTGTTTGATCTCTCTCTCTCTCGTGTCTCTCTCGTGTTCCCTCTATGGCACGATCTTGATGTATCCCAAGATTTGCTATTGTAGTTGGATCTTATGATGTTTCTCCCCCTCTACTCTCTTGTGATGAATTGAGTTTCCCCTTTGAAGTTATCTTATCGGATTGAGTCTTTATGAGAACACTTGATGTATGTCTTTCCGTGATTATCTGTGCTGACAATGGGATATCATGTTCCACTTGATGCATGTTTTGGTGACCAACTTGCGGGTTCCACCCATGAACCTATGCATAGGGGTTCGCACACGTTCTTGACTCTCCGGTAGTTGCTTTGGGGCACTCTTTGAAGTACTTTTATGTTGGTTGGATGAATCTGAGATTGTGTGATGCATATCGTATAATCATGCCCACGGATACTTGAGGTGACAATGGAGTATCTAGGTGACATTAGGGTTTTGGTTGATTTGTGTCTTAAGGTGTTATTCTAGTACGAACTCTTTTATAGATCAATCCGAACGAATAACTTTGAGGTGGTTTCGTACCCTACCATAATCTCTACGTTTGTTCTCCGCTATTAGTGGCTTTAGAGTGACTCTTTGTTGCATGTTGAGGGCTTGTCATATGTTCTATCTATGTTATTATTGTTGAGAGAACTTGCACTAGTGAAAGTATGAACCATAGGCCTTGTTTCCTACCATTGCAATACCGTTTACGCTCACTTTTATCGCTCGCTACCTTGCTGTTTTTATTATTTCAGATTACAAAAACCTATATCTACTATCTATTTTGCACTTGTATCTTCATCTCTTCGCCGAACTAGTGCACCTATACAATTTACCATTGTATTGGGTGTGTTGGGGACACAAGAGACTCTTTATTATTTGGTTGCAGGGTTGCTTGAGAGAGACCATCTTCATCCTACGCCTCCTACGGATTGATAAACCTTAGGTCATCCACTTGAGGGAAATTTGCTACTGTCCTACAAACCCGTGCACTTGCAGGCCCAACAACGTCTACAAGAAGAAGGTTGTGTAGTAGACATCACTCCTCTTCCCCTTTGTATAAGTCGGACAATATCCTTGCCAAAGCAGTGGCGGAGTCCGGACCCTTACGGCCGCAGCGGGTGGTGTCATATTCCCCGTTGAAGTGCCACATGGACTTCCCCCGATATTGAAGCGGTTGCACTCCCCGCATTATGCATATTGCCATGACCTCGACTATCGTTAGTCCGGATTTGGCCAGTAACTTTATCCTGCTCATCAGGAAGTGTATTTCCCTCGTATCCTCTTCTTGAGGGCCCCGGGGGCGCCATCTTAGGCGTGCCCTCGGCGGGGCGTTACTGAACTTGGGGAGACCTGTCCGGACTGGATCCAGAAGGGGAACATCATCAATGTAAAACCACTCTGAAGGCCAGTTTTCTGGTGCCTTCTTAGGAGTGCCGGACAGGTATCCGGTCTCGGCAATGCGCCATACTTCGGCCCCGCCCACTTGATATAGGGATTCTCCCTGGGTGCGGGGGACAAGGCAGAACAACTTCCTCCATAATCCGAAGTGAGTTTCGCAGCCTAAAAACAGCTCGCAAAGGGCGACGTACCCCGCTATATGCAGAATGGAGGCAGGGGTAAGGTTGTGCAACTGGAGGCCGTAGAACTCCAGGAGCCCGCGAAGAAACAGGTGGATGGGAAACCCGACGCCCCTTAGCAGATGTGGGATGAGGCATATACGCTCCTCTGGAGATAGATTTGGAGATCCCTCCGCTTGTTCCCCTCCGTCATAAGTGGCTATTCCGGCTCGGACGGGGACCATGAACGCTGGTGGGAGAAACCCTCGGGTTTGTAACTCTATCAGACGGCTATGAGGAACTGAACACTCTCCCCAATCCCTCGACTTGGAACGGGGAGAGCGAGCAGAAGAGCTGCGACGACCGGCCATGTTGGAATGGTTTTTTGCGGAGCGCTCTGTT
Source organism: Triticum aestivum (assembly GCF_018294505.1). Taxonomy (NCBI): domain Eukaryota; kingdom Viridiplantae; phylum Streptophyta; class Magnoliopsida; order Poales; family Poaceae; genus Triticum; species Triticum aestivum. The sequence continues at coordinate 350,772,745 of NC_057807.1, read as the reverse complement.
GGATGCTAGCTCAGGGAGGGAGAGTGAGGTTTGGATCTGAGAATCCCCGTCCGTTCAAATAGACGGTCAGCCCGGAGGATTAAGGGTGGCAAATGCAAAAATGCCTCGACTCTTCGCATTCGCTCGACGCGTGGAGATGGTCATTATTGAGACACTGAAGCCGAGGAGTACAACATTGAGGGGATGCCGGACACTATTCATCGTCACAGGTACTTTGGAGTATTCGGAGATGGAACCCGCCTTGCAATGCTGAAGACAAGACTGCGCGCCGAACTCATCGTCATTGAAGCCTGGTTCAGGGGCTACTGAGGGAGTCCTAGATTAGGGGGTATCCGGACAGCCGAACTATGTACTTTGGCCGGACTGTTGGACCGTGAAGATACAAGACTCAAGACTTCGGCTTGTGTCCGGATGGGACTCTCCTTTGCGTGGAAGACAAGCTTGGCGATCCGGATATTATATTTCCTTCCTTGTAACCGACTCCATGTAAACCCTAGCCCTCTCCTGTGTCTATATAAACCGGAGAGGTTGGTCCTTAGAAGGCCGATCACAATTACAATCATACCATCATAGGCTAGCTCTTAGGGTTTAGCCTCTACGATCTCGTGGTAGATCTACTCTTGTACTACCCATATCTTCAATATTAATCAAGCAAGAAGTAGGGTTTTACCTCCATCGAGAGGGCCCGAACCTGGGTAAACATCTGTGTCCCTTGCTTCCTGTTACCACCAGCCTAGACGCACAGATCGAGACCCCCTACCCGAGATCCGCCGGTTTTGACACCGACATTCGCCCCTCCCACGCCATGGGAGCCAAGGACCAGAGGGGGAACCCTTCTCCCATCTAGGGAGAAGGTCAAGGAAGAAGAAGAAGAAGAAGGGGGGCTCTCTCCCCCTTGCTTCCGGTGGCGCCGGAACACCACCGGGGGCCATCATCATCACCGCGATGTTCACCAACACCTCCGCCATCTTCACCAACATCTCCATCACCTTCCCCCATCTATATTCAGCGGTCCACTCTTCCGCAACCCGCTGTACCCTCTACTTGAACATGGTGCTTTATGCTTCATGTTATTATCCAATGATGTGTTACCATCCTATGATGTCTGAGTAGATTTTCGTTGTCTTATCGGTGATTGATGAATTGCTATGATTGGTTTAATTTGCTTGTGGTTATGTTGCTGTCCTATTGTGCCCTCCATGTCGCGCAAGCGTGAGGGATTCCCGCTGTAGGGTGTTGCAATACATTCATGATTCGCTTATAGTGGGTTGCTAGAGTGACAGAAGCTTAAACCCGAGTAAGGGGATTGTGGCGTATGGGATAAAGGGGACTTGATGCTTTAATGCTATGGTTGGGTTTTACCTTAACGATCTTTAGTAGTTGTGGATGCTTGCTAGAGTTCCAATCATAAGTGCATATGATCCAAGAAGAGAAAGTATGTTAGCTTATGCCTCTCCCACATAAAACTTGCTATTGGTCTATTAAAGTAGTCAATTGCTTAGGGACAATTTCACAACTCCTACCACCACTTTTCCACACTCGCTATATTTACTTTATTGCTTATTTACCTAAACAACCCCTACTTTTTATTTACGTGCTCTTTATTATCTTGCAAACCTATCCAACAACACCTACAAAGTACTTCTAGTTCATACTTGTTCTAGGTAAAGCGAACGCTAAGCATGCGTAGAGTCGTATTAGTGGCAGATAGGGCTTGAGAGAATATTTGTTCTACCTTTAGCTCCTTGTTGGGTTCGACACTCTTATTGAAAGAGGCTACAATTATCCCCTATACTTGTGGGTTATCAGGGCGGGAGTAACGAACATCACACATGGTTAAAACATAATGATCGTGTGCTATCAAACAGAAAAACACTCTAGCCGAGCAGATATTTTTGAGATTGCGAGGGATGGAGGCGGGAGTAAAATGTTGGGGCTACTAAAAATTTGAATCTATTGATTGAAGCAGAGCAGGAGTAACAGATATCGCACATGGTCAAGACATACTAATCGTGTGCTATCAAACACAAAAACCATCTACGCGGACGCGGGTAGATATTTTCGAGATTGCAAGGGAGTAGATATTTTCGAGAGGGGGAGGGAAGTCTAGTGGAGCCCAATCTACTATGATCATGTGGGTGACAGGGGCAGGGGCACGACACACGGGTAGTCCTAGGGAACCATGTCTGTTTCGTACCCGATTGCAGACGGTTGTTGCGCCGACTCGTATGCTGTTTATAAATTTGGCCAAAAACGCGGAAAAGGGTCAGAACATGAACACACTTGCATGTGGACCAAATATATGTATGAAAAGGGTGGTTTGATGTTTAAATACCCAATGCACAACTTTGATGTGGCACACACACACACACACGCGCGCGCGCGGCACACACACACACACTTCGTGTTGCCGGGAGGGGAATCCTAGCTATGAACGCATGCCCCCAAATAGCTAGGTCTGACATCTGACCGTACCATAACATCAAAACCGAAAGGAATACATCAACCCCTCCCCCTTTGCTTCCGATCAAATGTGGACCATGTGCAGGCCAACAGATGTGTTCTTCTAGCATTACCAAATCACAAATTTGATGTGCCACATGTGCATTGCAAATTAACCGGGCATCCCCGACCCCACGGAGGTTCATCTAGTACGAAGTAGTACTGCCCCCCCCCCCCCCGCGCGCACACACACACTTTCAGTCAATAGGAGGGGTCGGGCATCTCACCAAGGCGTATTGTAAGACTAACCAAGAAGAATCATTACCTTTGGTCGTATAACCTCTCTTGTTTGTTGGGTCAAAGTCATGCATTGATGTTCCACACGCGGCCTCACAAAATAGGCTAGCTTGTCACCGATAACTGCGCGAGGGAGTGCCTGAAGACAACCATTGAGTGCATGTGGCATGTGGCCAAACATATGTATGAAGTATTGGGGAACGTGGTAATTTCAAAAATTTCCTACGCAGACGCAAGATCATGGTGATGCATAGCAACGAGAGGGGAGAGTGTTGTCCACGTACCCTCGTAGACCAAAAGCGGAAGCATTATGACAAAGCGATTGATGTAGTCGTACGTCTTCACGATTGACCGATCCTAGTACCAAACATACGGCACCTCCGCGATCTGCACACGTTCAGCTCGGTGATGTACCATGAACTCCGATCCAGCAGAGTGTCGAAGGAGAGTTTTGTCAGCATGACATCGTGATGACAGTGATGATGAAGCTACTGGCACAGGGCTTCGCCTAAGCACTGCAACAATATGACCGAGGTGGATTATGGTGGAGGGGGGGGTACCGCACACGGCTAAGAGATCAATGATCAACTTGTGTATCTATTGTTGTCCGTGTCAAAACCGGCGAATCTCGGGTAGGGGGTCCCGAACTGTGCATCTAAGGTTAATGGTAACAGGAGGTGGGGGACACAATGTTTACCCAGGTTCGGGCCCTCTCGATGGAGGTAATACCCTACTTCCTTCTTGATTGATCTTGATGATATGAGTATTACAAGAGTTGATCTACCACGAGATCGTAGAGGCTAAACCCTAGAAGCTAGCCTATGATTATGATTGTTGTTGTCCTACGGACTAAACCCTCCAGTTTATATAGACACCAGAGGGGCCTAGGGTTACATAGAGTCAGTTACAGAGAAGGAGATCTACATATCCGAATTGCCAAGCTTGCCTTCAACGCAAAGGAGAGTCCCACACGGACACGGGACGAAGTCTTCAACCTTGTATCTTCATAGTCCAACAATCCGGCCAAAGTATATAGTCCAGCTGTCCAAGGACCCCCTAATCCAGGACTCCCTCAGTAGCCCCTGAACCAGGCTTCAATGACGATGAGTCCGGTGCGCAGATTGTCTTCGGCATTGCAAGGCGGGTTCCTTCTCCGAATACTCCATAGAAGATCTTGAACACAAGGATTGTGTCCGGCTCTGCAAAACAATTTCCACATACCACCGTAGAGAGCATAATATTCCAAAAATCTAATCTGCTGACAACTTTTCATAGTGTGACATTACGCTGCAGCCCGGTCATTATGCGAACCGTTTTTCTGAACCCGCTACCGCACATATCGCGAGGTGGTTTTATTGGCATGTCTTGTCGAAGTAGAGATCGTGTCCCATTATCACGGGATTCTCATCAATACAGGTGTGGGTAACCCAACCGCGCCATCAATCGGGATGCTTGGGGAATAAGCGAGTTTACCGGGCAAGAGGGGAGGCGCAGAATCCCTGCTGCCTTTATAAGGAGATAAGGACTCCCCTCTTTCACCCATGCCTTCTTCTTCCTCTACTCATCCATTCCCCCTCGCTCGTGCCCTAGCGCCCAAGCGTTCGTCTTCTCCGCCCACAAAGGTCTTCCGAAAATATCCGGATCCGGAGCAGGAGGGAAGTGGATGGCCTCTACCGTCCGGGAGAAGGATATCAAAGAGCTTCGGGAGGCCGGGTATCTGGACAAGAAAATCAGCCACCGTCTTCCGACGGCGAGACAGATTGTCCCTACTATGGAACCCCATGAGAGGGTTGTATTCCTCCCTCATTTTGTCCGTGAGCTAGGGTCCCCCCTCCACCCATTCATTCGCGACATCATGTATTATTACAGGATCAATTTTCATGATCTATCCCCCAATTCCTTCTTCAACATCTCGACATTCATCGTCTTGTGCGAGGCCTTTCTCCACATCTCGCCACACTTCGGCTTATGGCTGAAGATCTTTAATGTGAAGCCCAAGGTAGTGAGCGGTGAGCACGCCGAGTGCGGAGGTGCCACAGTGAGCAAGATGCCCAACGTCACATGGCCAACAGGTACTTTCAATGATTCCGTCAAAGAGTGGCAGCACCATTGGTTTTACATCACTGAGCCACGCGGCATGGAATGGGCCGCTGCTCCCGAATTCCGATCCGGAGCCCCCCTGCGGCTTACGTCCTAGCCCAAGAAGGGCCTGAACTGGTCTTCGTCCAACTAACTGTCGATGCTCCAGACACGTGTCAAGGATATGGAAGACAAGAATATCAAACTTGTCAATGTAGTCCAGGTGATGTTAGTTCGCCGGATTCTTCCTTGTCAACACTGGGCTTGCGATTTATGGGAATTCGACCTGGCCAAGCACCAGACCCTACTAGAGCTCTTCAGCTCCTTGCATAAGGACATTTGGAAGGTGCTCTTTAAGCCTGACAAATCGTGGCCGGACTCTGCCGAAGACCGTGGGTACCAACTGTCCGGCCCTGCAAGTTCGGTAAGTCATTGTATGTTGGCAATTCATACGTTTTATTCGCATAACCCGAGGGAAATGCTTGATGTGTTTTCCACAACTCTCCTAGGGCTGGACTAAGAAGGCGGGCAGATCTACTGTCCAGCCTCACTGCCAGAAGAACCGGCTGGCCCACTTCTGACGAAGATGCTGGTCCCAACGCCTTACAAGGCGCCGAAGAAAAAGGCCAAGAAGGAGGCCAAAAAGACCAGGGCGGCCTCCGTCACCGCGACACTTCGGACACAATATCCGAAGACTCTGATGCCCGCTCTTCCTTCGGAGAGGTCGAGGAAGAGGAGGAAGACCAATCCCCAGTGAGGGGAAGAAAGAAAAGGACGGCCTCCACATCTTTGGAGGCCGAGTCGCCTAAGAAGGAAAAACTCCCCTTCCGGAGGAGTCCACTGCCGCCACCGACAGCAGCCCGGAGTGGGACCCCAGGGCACAACCCCTGGTGAACTCGTGAGTATATAGAATCCGAACACGTTTACGCATCCAGACTCACTACGGCATGACGTTTTAATCATTGAGCCATACTGTTTTGCAGTCCGGCGAGGTCCCGCACAGAACAATCCTCATCGAAGGATTTACTGGGCTCGGATGCTATGGACAGTGGGACACCCCCGAGGGCCCCCTCCCCAAAACATGTGAACGACACTGAGGTATCGTCCCAGAGGGACCCAGGCCAAGGAGGGGGGGGGGAGATAGTCAAGGCGGCGCTGGAAGGTCAAACTTCAGGGGCCGGACACATGGGAGAAAAGGCTCCCATGGATGTCGACGGCGGCGACTATCTTGAATTCGGCCCCCAGCCGGACACAATTCCGGAGACCGATACAGCTCCAGAATTAGGAAGGCAACCCCCTTCGACTCGAGGGGTGCGCCTATTCCACCGGCAACTTCTGTCCAACCAGAGGTGTTGGATACTTTATCAGCGGCGCTGAAGAGCGCCTCCATCGTCGACGAACACCGTGCCCTTATGGGTGCGGTGATTGAGAAGATTCAGTCTGCTAAGAGTGGACTGAATGAAGCCTGCATCAACCTTATAATGGGCTTTGAGGTATGTTTTGTGAGGTTTCGAGGAGTGTCAGAGTATAGGTAGTAGCCCCTGATACACTGTTCGGTGAAATAAGGAGCCGGACAGAGGATCAAACATGTATGTTCGCAGGAGACTTACTTTATGGCATCTCTCCCTTTGTTTATTTTGTAAGCAGGAGTCTGTGGTGACTGCTGCTTCTCATACTGTGGAAGTCTTCGGACTGAAGCAGAGTCTGGAGCGGGTCGAGGAAGAACTCGGCCGAGTGAAGAAATAGTTGGAGGATAACCAAGGTATGCAAAAAACCTTGTTCGCATTCAGCGCGAATGAATGAGTTAGTATGATGAAAATATTTTTATGATGTGCTCTAGGGGCGATGGCCGAAATTGAGGCTCTTAAGAAGGCTGTGGCCGAAGCCGAGAAGAAGGCAGCCGCAAAGCAGGCTCTTCGCGAAAAGCATGAGGCCAGGGTTATTGAAGCTGGGCAAGAGCTTCAAGACGCCGTGAAGAAATGCGAGACCTTGGAGCAGAGTTTATTAGGGAAAGAATCTGAACTCTCCCAAGCTCGCCAAGCCGCAAGTGATGCCCGGGGGGAAGCCCAAGGCGCCCTGAAGGAAATCCAAGAGGCGAGGAAGATTGCGGCTGGTAAGGCTTTTTCTATACAAAGCGGGCATTTGAAAGGTGAAAATCAAGTTGATAATTTGAATTCTGATTTCTCCAGGGGTATTTGTGGAGCTGCCACGCAGCATATCTGACGCTGCACAATTCTATCAAGCCGAAGAAAGGAGCACTACGGAGAAGCTCTTCTGGTCGCAGTATCTGGCGCTGGTGATCCGGTGCCATTTGCCGATCAACTGAAGCAGTTAATCGAACTGGATAAGGCGGCCGAACTAGCCATGAAGGATTTAATTATCCGGCTATGGCCCGCCGAGCTGATTCCAAGCAGCTACTTCGGTCTTGTGAAGCGACTTGTGAATGCCTGCCCTCGACTTGATGTCATCAAGTGGTCGGTTTGTATTGAAGGTGCGCGAATGGCCTTCGCCCGCGCAAAGGTGCACTAGGGGAAGATGGATGCTGAAAAGCTGATGACAGAAGGTCCCCCAGAGGGGAAGGAGCACCACAAGCCCAAGTTATATTATGATAGTGTCCTGAAAGGATCCCGCCTTGCGGCAGAGCAATGCACCAAGTACATTATCTTTCCATGAATACAGTCATGTTGTCCTTTGTAATGTTGAACAAGGTCATTTCTATTATATATTGCCTGTTATTTGAAAGTTTTTCCTCCTGCACGGCCGTTTTATATATTAATCCTGAGAGTTGGCCAGTCGTCGGCTTCTGCCCCCACGTAGAAAGTACGGGGGTGTTCGGGATAGACCTGAGCACTCTTTATCCCAGATTTGGCTCCTTGAAGGAGGTGTTCAACACAACAAACCAGGCAATCGGACTATAGGGCTTTATCACTCTCACTTAGCCATAGGAGCTTGACAAAAGGAAGGTAGGCGCAACCCCTGGTGTTCGGAAGACCGCACGAGGGGCTCTATAAGCACCTGATCGGAAGAAAAGCCAATCCATCGCACACTGCATTAGTTGTGGCATTATGCGGAAGAAATCCTTAAAGATTTTACAACCTCTCGAACAGCTGACCAGCTCTCGCCGTATCATGACAGTCAGTTTTCGGCTTTCTCTACTGAGGCGCTCGTCCGGAAGAACCGGGACACAATCGCAGTAGTTCTCCCTGTGCCGCCTTAGCCGATATAGTGGAACATAAGGCAGCAAAACATGGGAGCCGGGCAAACCCAACTATTGACCCAAGACATGATTCAGAGCTGATGCATATAATGCTATAAGTTCGGGGTGCCGAACATCTGCGAAGGTGTTCGGACTTTATTGCTGTTATTATGGGTACAATGAAGCCCCTGGCATATTAAGGCATATCGTGATGTACGGATGCCATTTGACGAAGAGTGTCGGTAAGAAACAACAGTAGGTAAGCGTCATATAAAGCCACATGTTGTGATAGAATAACACGTCAATGCGCATGGATACAAGTAATGTGATAGAAAAAGAAATACGACTTCGGAACCTGCTGAGATCAAGCGGGAGGAGGCTGTGTGCGGATCTGGAGTGTAACCAGGTGGTCATCAAGGGGCATCTCTAAGGAGTCCCTTACGCATTCGAGCTGTTTCCATATCGCCAATCCTAGCCTACGCAAAAGTGGACCCGCAAAGAAAGTGCAAAAAGATATTTATGTGTCACAGAGCGGTTAAGCCGCATTGTGTGGCCTATCCTAGCTGTGTCTCCATTTACTGCCGGAGTGTTTTAATTGAGCTCCGGACAAGCCGGGCTATCCGGCCGCGGAGTAGTTCGGACTCCCTTGACGGTGTCCGGGAGCTTGGCCGTCGACTCGAGGTTCGATTGAAATATGCCTTTCGTTGATTCTACTGTCAAGGCGGCGGCACACTCTTTGGTGCAGAGGTGGAGTTCGGCCTTGCCATTAACTGTTATGACGCCATGCCGGCCGGGCATCTTCAGCTTACGGTAGGCATAGTGTAGCACCGCATTGAATCGAGCAAACGCAGTTCGTCCGAGCAGTGCATGATAATTACTGCGAAAAGGGACGATGTCGAAGGTTAACTCTTCGGTACGGTAATTGTCCGGTGATCCAAAGACTACCTTCAGAGTGATGGAGCCTATACAATGGGCCTCCGCACCTTGTATAACACCTTTAAAGGTGGTTTTAGTGGCTTGATCATCGAATGATCAATACCCATCTTACGCATTGTGTCCTGATACAGCAGGTTTAGACTGTTGCCTCCGTCCATAAGGACTCGCTTGAGGTGAAATCCATCAATTATTGGGTCAAGGACTAGTGCGGCTAAATTGCCCTGATTGGTATTTGCTGGATGAACCGTACGATCGAAAGTGATCGTACATAGTTTATATTGTGGGGCGACTGGCTCCGTTAAGTCGACGTCCCTAAGAGTGCACATCCGTTCAAGTGCCGGAATATGGGCGGCGTTTATCATATTCACCGTTATGATTTGCGGGGGAAATTTCTTTTGCCCTCCTGTGTTTGGTGATTGGGCTCCTCGTCGTCGTCGTCGCTTTGAGACCCCTTCTCCTTGTTTTCGGCAACTAACCTGCCGGCTTGTTTGAAGACCCAGCATTCTCTGTTGGTATGATTGGCTGGTGTTCCTGGGGTGCCATGAATTTGGCATGGATGATCGAGTATGCGTTCTAGACTGGACGGGCCCGAATTGTTATTTTTGAATGGATTTTTCCACTGACCGGACTTAGAGCCACTGAATCTGGCATTGACTGTCGTGTCTTCGGTGTTGTCACCATCTTTGCGATGCTTGTATTTGTTACGTTGGGGCTTGTCGTTGCTATCTCTGGCCTCTGATGTGCCAGGATTGCTTTCTGTGTTGTTGCTACGAGCCAACCAGCTATCTCACCCGCACAAAAGCGGGTCATGAGTGTCATGAGGGCTGCCATGGACTTCGGCTTTTCTTGGCCGAGATGTCGGGCAAGCCACTCGTCACGGATATTATGCTTAAAGGCCGCTAGGTCTTCGACATCCGGACAGTCGACAATTTGGTTCTTTTTAGTTAGGAACTGAGTCCAGAATTTCCTGGCTGACTCTTCGGGCTGTTGGGTTATGTGACTTAAGTCATCAGCATCCGGTGGTTGCACATAAGTGCCCTGGAAGTTATCCAGGAATGCGTCTGCCAGGTTCTCCCAACTTCCAATGGAATTTGCCGGCAAACTATTCAGCCAATGCCGAGACGGTCCCTTGAGTTTTAGTGGAGGTACTTGATGGCGTGTAGATCATCCCCGCGGGCCATGTGAATGTGGAGAAAGAAATCTTCTATCCATACCACGGGGTCTGTAGTCCCATCATAGGGCTTGATATTTACGGGCTTAAACCCTTATGGGAATTCATGATCCATTACTTCATCAGTGAAGCATAGGGGGTGTGCGGTGCCTCTATGCCGGGCTACATCACGACGCAGTTCAAATGAGTCTGGTCTATTGTATTCGGCCTAGCCGGATTTGCTTTTAGTGTATCCGGCATGACGGTCATCATCACGCGTTGGGGCGCGCCCCCGTGATCCGTAGATCGATCTTGACTGTCCTGCTTTGTTTTCCAATTTGTCTCGCAGGTCCTGTGTGCAGCCCCGGGCCTTCGTGTTTTTGCTTGTTTGGCGGCGGGGTGCGGGCTGGACTTCGGGCTGATACTCCGCTTTGTCTCGGCCACGAGGTGGCCGGTCAGCCGCATCATGCGCTGGTAGTGTAGGTTTTAATGCCTCCTCCTCGAGTTGAGGTAGCAACTTGCGCTTTGGGTAACTTATTGTTGGGCGTTCGAGTTCGTATTCCTCGGCCGCCAGGACCTCAATCCATCTATTAGTTAACAGATCTTGATCAGCTTGAAGCTGTTGCTGCTTTTTCTTTAGGCTTTTTGCAGTGGTTATAAGCCGGCTCTTGAAGCGCTCCTGCTTGACAGGGTCCTCAGGCACGATGAATTCTTCATCGCCGAGGCTCACCTCGTCTTCGGAGAGGGGCATGTAATTGTCATCCTCCAAGTCTCCATCCATTGCCTGTTTCTCAGGGCGGGCTTGCCCATCCTCCCTCCGGCTTGCTCGAAGCTTGGCTGGGCGGGGTTGTTTTCATCTTCGGCACCATCCGGAGTGTTGTTGTCTCTTGTGCCGGTATCGCTAGTTTTGCTATGGCGGGGCTTAGAGCGGCTCCTATAACGCCGGTGCTTAGATTGCTACTCAAGGGGATTATCCTCCATTGCCTCATCGCCATCGCCTTCTTTGGGCGTGTCCACCATATATATATATATATCATATGATGAGGTGGCTGTCCAGCGCCCTGTGGGCGGTGGTTCCTGTTCTTCTCCTGCATCGTCGTCCATACCATCAATGTCTTCAGAGTTGAAGTCAAGAATGTCGGTTAAGTAATCGACAGTGGCTATTAAGTGGGTGGTGGGTGGGGAACGAATTTCTTCGTTGTCCGCTTCCCACTCAAGCCAGACATAGTTTAGCCAGGAGTCTCCTGACAGGGAGAGAGACTTTAATGAATTTAGCACGTCGCCCAAGGGCGAGTGCTGAAAGTTATCCACGGAGGTAAACTCCATGATCGGTGCCCGATCAGATTCGATAGGCACGGATGCACGTGATTCAGAGCCTATGGTCGGAGACGAGTCCGAGGGTCCGATGACACATGCCTCATCGGAGACGAAGTCTGTGTTTGGCTCTATCGCCGATGAGTGTGCGGCTTCCGTGGCGGGGTCCATCCACCCGTCCTCGGATGGCACGATCTGCTCCGGATTAAGGGCCGGGGCAGCCGCAAGTGTGATCTCCCAAACACCGTCCGATGGCAGATCTAAGTCATGCTCGTCGTGACTGTTTGGCGCACCTGACATTGGCTCGACCCCATCAAAGATTAAGTCTCCGCGGATGTTAGCGGTGTAATTCAGGCTTCCAAACCTGACCTGATGGCCAGGGGCGTAGCTGTCGATCTGCTCCAGATGACCAAGCGAGTTGGCCCGCAGTACGAAGCCGCCGAATACGAAGATCTGTCTGGGGAGGAAAACCTCACCCTGGATCGCATCGTTGCAGATGATTGAAGGAGCCATCAAGCCTTATTGTGACGACACAATGGAACTTTGAATGGAAGCACCAATGTCGGTGTCAAAACTGGCGGATCTCGAGTAGGGGGTCCCGAACTGTGCGTCTAAGGCTAATGGTAATAGGAGGTGGGGGACACAATGTTTACCCAGGTTCGGGCCCTCTCGATGGAGGTAATACCCTACTTCCTGCTTGATTGATCTTGATGATATGAGTATTGCAAGAGTTGATCTACCACGAGATCGTAGAGGCTAAACCCTAGAAGCTAGCCTATGATTATGATTGTTGTTGTCCTACGGACTAAACCCTCCGATTTATATAGACACCGAAGGGGCTAGGGTTACATAGAGTTGGTTACAGAGAAGGAGATCTACATATACGAATTGCCAAGCTTGCCTTCCACGCAAAGAAGAGTCCCATACGGACACGGGACGAAGTCTTCAATCTTGTATCTTCATAGTCCAACAATCCGGTCAAAGTATATAGTCCGGGTGTCCAAGGACCCCCTAATCCAGGACTCCCTCAGTTGTCCCTTTGGGGTGTCCCTGTCCCCTGCCCACGTATATAAAGGAGGCAGGAGCAGGAGGCTGGCCCTAGAGGGGGCGCGCCAAGTGTTGGGAGTCCTACTAGGACTCCCAAGTCCTAGTAGGATTCCCCTTTTCCTTTCCGGAGTAGGAAAGAAGAAAGAGGGAAAGAGAGAGGGAGTAGGAAAGGGCAAGGGGGGGGGCGCCGCCCCCTTTCCTCTAGTCCAATTCGGACCCATGGGGGGGCGCGCGCCTCCTTCCCTTTGGCCTGCCTCCTCTATTCCCGTATGGCCCAATAAGGCCCAATACTTCTCCCGGCGAATTCCCGTAACTCTCCGGTACTCCGAAAAATACCCGAATCACTCAGAACCTTTCTGATGTCCGAATATAGCCTTCCAATATATCGATCTTTACGGCTTGACCATTTCGAGACTCCTCGTTATGTCCCCGATCTCATCCGGGACTCCGAACTACCTTTGGTACATCAAAACACATAAACTCATAATACCGATCGTCACCGAACGTTAAGTGTGCGGACCCTACGGGTTCGAGAACTATGTAGACATGACCGAGACATGTCTCCGGCCAATAACCAATAGCGGAACCTGGATGCTCATATTGGCTCCCACATATTATACAAAGTTCTTTATCGGTCAAACCGCATAACAGCATACATTGTTCCCTTTGTCATCGATATGTTACTTGCCCGAGATTCGATCGTCGGTATCTCAATACCTAGTTCAATCTCATTACCGGCAAGTCTCTTTACTCGTTCCATAATGCATCATCCCAAAACTAACTCATTAGTCACATTACTTGCAAGTCTTATACTGATGTGCATTACCGAGAGGGCTCAAAGATACCTCTTTGACAATTGGAGTGACAAATCCTAATCTCGATCTATGCCAACTCAACAAACACCATCGGAGAAACCTGTAGAGCACCTTTATAATCACCCAGTTACATTTTGACGTTTGGTAGCACACAAAGTGTTATTCGGTATTCGGGAGTTGCATAATCTCATAGTCATAGGAACTTGTATAAGTCATGAAAAAAGCAATAGCAACAAACTAAATGATCAAATGCTAAGCGAACGGAATGGGTCAAGTCAATCACATCATTCCCTAATGATGTGATCCCGTTTATCAAATGACAACTCATGTCTATGGCTAGGAAACTTAACCATCTTTGATTAACGAGCTAGTCAAGTAGAGGCATACTAGTGACACTCTATTTGTCTATGTATTCACACATGTACTAAGTTTCCGTTTAATACAATTCTAGCATGAATAATAAACATTTATCATGTAATAAGGAAATAAATAATAACTTTATTATTGCCTCTAGGGCATATTTCCTTCAGTCTCCCACTTGCACTAGAGTCAATAATCTAGTTCACATCGCTATGTGATTTAACATCAATAGTTCACAATTGTATGTGATTAATACCCATAGTTCACATCGCCATGTGACCAACAACCAAAGGGTTTACTAGAGTCAATAATCTAGTTCACATTGTTATGTGATTAAAACCCAAAGATTACTAAGGTGTGATCATGTTTTGCTTATGAGTGAAGTTTAGTCAACGGGTCTGTCATATTCAGAGCCGTATGTATTTTGCAAATGTTCTATGTCTACAATGCTCTGCACGGAGCTACTCTAGCTAATTGCTCCCACTTTCAATATGTATCCAGATTGAGAATTGGAGTCATCTGGATCGGTGTAAAAGCTTGCATCGACGTAACTCTTTACGACGAACTCTTTATCACCCCCATCACCGAGAAACATTTCCTTAGTCCTCACTAAGGATAATGTTGACCACTGTCCAGTGATCTACTCTTGGATCGCTATTGTACCCCCTTGCGAAACTCATGTCAAGGTACACAATTGGACTGGTATACAACACAACATACTTTATAGATCCTATGATTGTGGCATAGGGAATGACTTTCATTCTCTTTCTATCTTCTGCCATGGTCGGGCTTTGAGTCTTACTCAACTTTACACCTTGTAATACAGTCAAGAATTCCTTCTTTGACTGATCCATTTTGAACTCTTTCAAAAAATTGTCAAGGTATTTTACTCATTGAAAAATCTTATGAAGCATCTTGATCTATCTCTATAGATCTTGATGCCCAATATGTAAGCAGCTTCATCGAGGTCTTTTACTGAAAAACTCTTATTCAAGTATCCCTTTATGCTATCCAGAAATTCCATATCATTTCCAATCAACAATATGTCATCCACATATAATATTACAAATGCTATAGAGCTCCCACTCACTTTCTTGTAAATACAGGCTTCTCCAAAAATCTATATAAAACCATCTGCTTTGATCAACTCATCAAAGCATATATTCCAACTCCGAGAGGCTTGCACCAGTCCATAAATGGATCACTGGATCTTGCACACTTTGTTAGCACCCTTTGGATCGACAAAACCTTCTGGTTGCATCATATACAACTCTTTTCCAAAAATCTATTTAGGAATGCAGTTTTGACATCCATCTGCCAAATTGCATAATCATAAAATGCAGCAATTGCTAACATGATTCAGACAGACTCAAGTATCGCTACGGGTGAGAAAGTCTCATCGTAGTCAACTCCTTGAACTTTGTCAAAAACTTTTTGCGATAAGTCGAGTTTTGTAGATAGTAACACTACTATCAGCGTATGTCTTCCTCTTGGATATCCATTTATTTTCTATGGCTTGCCAATCATCGGGCAAGTTCACCAAAGTCCACACTTTGTTCTCATACATGGATCCCATCTCAGATTTCATGGCCTTCAAGCCATTTCGCAGAATCTGGGCTCATCACGATTTACCGTTTCCTCATAGTTCATAGGTTCATTATGGTCTAGCAACATGACTTCCAGAACAGGATTACCGTACCACTCTGGTGCAGATCTTATTCTGGTTGACCTACGAGGTTTGGTAGTAACTTGATTTGAAGTTTCATGATCATTGTCATCAGCTTCCTCACTAATTGGTGTAGGGATCACAGAAACTGATTTCTGTGATGAACTACTTTCCAATAAGGGAGCAGGTACAGTTACCTCATCAAGTTCTACTTTCCTCCCACTCACTTCTTTCGAGAGAAACTCCTTCTATAAAAAGAATCCATTCTTAGCAACGAATATCTTGCCTTCGGATCTGTGATAGAAGGTGTACCCAACACTTTCCTTTGGGTATCCTATGAAGACGCACTTCTCCTATTTGGGTTTGAGCTTATCAGGTTGAAGCTTTTTCACATAAGCATCGCAGCCCCAAATTTTAAGAAATGGCAACTTTGGTTTCTTGCCAAACCACAGTTCATAAGGCGTCGTCTCAACGGATTTTGATGGTGCCCTATTTAAAGTGAATGCAGCCGTCTCTAATGCATAACCCCAAAATGATAGTGGTAACCCGGTAAGAGACATCACAGGTCGCACCATATCCAATAAAGTGCGGTTACGATGTTCGGACACACCATTATGCTGTGGTGTTCCATGTGGCGTGAGCTGTGAAACTATTTCCACATTGTTTTAAATGAAGGCAAAACTCGTAACTCAAATATAATCCTCCACGATCAGATCGTAGAAACTTTATTTTTCTTGTTATGATGATTCTCCACTTCACTCTGAAACTCTTTGAACTTTTCAAATGTTCCAGACTTGTGTTTCATTAAGTAGATATACCCATATCTGCTCAAATCATCTGTAAAGGTCAGAAAATAACGATGCTCGCCACGAGCATCAACACTCATTGGATCGCATACATCGGTATGTATTATTTCCAATAAGTCACTAGCTCGTTCCATTTTTCCGAAGAACTGAGTGAGTCATCTTGCCCATAAGGCATGGTTCGCAAGCATCAAATGATTCCCAATCAAGTGATTCCAAAAATCCATCTTTATGGAGTTTCTTCATGTGCTTTACACCGATATGACCCAAATGGCAGTGCCACAAATATGTTGCACTATCATCATCAACTTTGCATCTTTTTGGCATCAATATTATGAATATGTGTATCACTACGATCAAGATTCAATAAACCATCAACTTTAAATAAACCATCAACATTGGGTGTATGACCATAGAAGGTTTTATTCATGTAAACAAAATGACAATTTATTCTCTGTCTTAGATGAATAATTGTATCACAATAAACATGATCTAATCACATTTATGCTCAACGCAAACACCAAATAACATTTATTTAGGTTCAACACTAATCTCGAAAGTATAGGGAGTGTGCGATGATGATCATATCAATCTTGGAACCACTTCCAACACACATCGTCACTTCACTCTCAGCTAGTCTTTGTTTATTTTGTAACTCCTGTTTCGAGTTACTAATCTTTAGCAACCGAACAAGTATCAAATACCCAGGGGCTACTATAAACACTAGTAAGGTACACATCAATAACTTGTATATCAAATATACCCTTGTTCACTTTGCCATCCTTCTTATCCACCAAATATTCAGGGCATTTGCGCTTCCAGTGACCATTTCTTTTGCAATAGAAGTACTTAGTTTCAGGCTTTGGTCCAGCTTTGGGCTTCTTTATGGGAGTGACAACTTGCTTGCCATTATACTTGAAGTTCCCTTTCTTTCCCTTTGCCCTTTTCTTGAAACTAGTGATCTTGTCAATCATCAACACTTGATGCTCTTTCTTGACTTCTACCTTCGTCGATTTCAGCATCACGAAGAGCTCGGGAATCGTTTTCGTCATCCCTTGCATACTATAGTTCATCATGGAGTTCTAGTAACTTGGTGATGGTGACTAGAGAACTCTGTCAATCACTATTTTATCTGGAAGATTAACTCCCACTTGAATCAAGCGATTGTAGTACCCAGACAATCTGAGCACATGATCACTGCTTTAGCTATTCTCCTCCCTCTTTTAACTATAGAACTTGTTGGAGACTTCATATCTCTCAACTCGAGTATTAGCTTGAAATATTAACTTCAACTCCTGGAACATCTCATATGGTCCATGACGTTCAAAACATCTTTGAAGTCCCAACTCTAAGTCGTTTAAGCATGGTGCACTAAACTATCAAGTAGTCATCATATTGAGCTAGCCAAACGTTCATAACGTCTCCATCTGCTCTTGCAATAGGTCTGTCACCTAGCGGTGCATCAAGGACATAATTCTTCTGTCCAGCAATGAGGATAAACCTCAGATCACGGACCTAGTCCGCATCATTGCTACTAACATCTTTCAACTTAGTTTTCTCTAGGAACATATAAAAACATAGGGAAGCTATAACGCGAGCTATTGATCTACAACATAATTTGCAAAATACTATCAGGACTAAGTTCATGATAAATTAGAGTTGAATTAATCATATCACTTAGATAGACATCCCTCTAATTATCTAAGTGATCACGTGATCCAAATCAACTAAACCATGTCCGTTCATCATGTGAGATGGAGTAGTTTTCAATGGTGAACATCACTATGTTGATCATATCTACTATATGATTCACGCCCGATCTTTCGGTCTCCAGTGTTCCGAGGCCATATCTGCATATGCTAGGCTCGTCAAGTTTAACCCGAGTATTCTTCGTGTGCAAAACTGGCTTGTACCCGTAGTATGTGAACGTAGAGCCTATCACACCTGATCATCATGTGGTGTCTCAGCACGAAGAACTGTAGCAACGGTGCATACTCAGGGAGAACACTTATACCTTGAAATTTAGTAAGGGATCATCTTACTCCCTCTGTTTCTTTTTGTCTGCATATAAGATTTGGTCAAAGTCAAACTTTGTTAACTTTGACTAAGTTTATAGAAAAGAATATCAAGGTTCATAATATGAAATCAATAATGTTAGATGCATCATGAAATTAATTTTCATACCATATAGCTTTAGTATCGTAGATGTTGATATTTTTTCTATAAAGTTGGTCAAATTTTACTAAGTTTGACTTTGACCAAATCTTATATGCAGACTAAAAAGAAACAGAGGGAGTATAATGCTACCGTCGAACTAAGCAAAATAAGATGCATAAAGGATAAACATCACATGCAATCAATATAAGTGATATGATATGGCCATCATCATCTTGTGCCTTTGATCTCCATCTCCAAAGCACCGTCATGATCACCATCGTCACTGGCACGACACCTTGATCTCCATCGTAGCATCATTGTCGTCTCGCCAACTATTGTTTCTATGACTATTGCTACCGCTTAGTGATAAAGTAAAAACAATTACAGGGCGATTGCATTGCATACAATAAAGCGACAACCATATGGCTCCTGCCAGTTGCCGATAACTCTGTTACAAAACATGATCATCTCATACAATAAAATTTAGCATCATGTCTTGACCATATCACATCACAACATGCCCTGCAAAAACAAGTTAGACGTCCTCTACTTTGTTATTGCAAGTTTTACGTGGCTGCTACGGGCTGAGCAAGAACCGTTCTTACCTACGCATCAAAACCACAACGATTTTTCGTCAAGTATGTGTTGTTTTACCCTTCAACAAGGACCGGGCGTAGCCACACTCGATTCAACTAAAGTTGGAGAAACTGACACCCGCCAGCCACCTGTGTGTGAAGCACGTCGGTAGAACCAGTCTTGCATAAGTGTACGCATAATGTTGGTCTGGGCCGCTTCATCTAACAATACCGTCGAATCAAACTATGACATGCTGGTAAGCAGTATGACTATTATCGCCCACAACTCACTTGTGTTCTACTCATGCATATAACATCTATGCATAAACCTGGCTCTGATACCACTATTGGGGAACATGGTAATTTCAAAAATTTCCTACGCATACGCAAGATCTTGGTGACGCATAGCAATGAGAGGGGAGAGTGTTATCCACGTACCCTCGTAGACCAAAAGTAGAAGCATGATGACAACGCGGTTGATGTAGTCGTACGTCTTCATGATCGACTGATCCTAGTACCGAACGTACGGCACCTCCGCGATCTGCACACGTTCAGCTCGGTGATGTCCCATGAACTCCGATCCAGCAGAGTGTTGAAGGAGAGTTTCGTCAGCACGATGTCGTGATGACGGTGATGATGAAGCTACCGGCACAGGGCTTCGCCTAAGCACTGCAACGATATGACCGAGGTGGATTATGGTGGAGGGGGCACCGCACACGGCTAAGAGATCAATGATCAACTTCTGTATCTATTGTCCCTTTGGGGTGTCCCCTGCCCACGTATATAAAGGAGGGAGGAGGAGGAGGCCGGCCCCTAGAGGGGGCGCACCAAGTGTGGGGAGTCCTACTAGGACTCCCAATTCGTAGTAGGATTCCCCTTTTCCTTTCCGGAGTAGGAGAGATGAAAGAGAGAAAGAGAGAGGGAGTAGGAAAGGGCAAGGGGGGCCCGCCCCCTGTCCCCTAGTCCAATTCGGACCCATGGGGGGGCGCCTCCTTCCCTTTGGCCTGCCTCCTCTATTCCCGTATGGCAATAAGGCCCAATACTTCTCCCGGCGAATTCCAGTAACTCTTCGGTACTCCGAAAAATACCCGAATCACTCGGAACCTTTCCGATGTCCGAATATAGCCTTCCAATATATCAATCTTTATGGCTCGACCATTTCGAGACTCCTCGTCATGTCCCCGATCTCATCCGGGACTCTGAACTACCTTCGGTACATCAAACACATAAACTCATAATACTGACTCTCACCGAACGTTAAGCGTGCGGACCCTACGGGTTCGAGAACTATGTAGACATGACCGAGACATGTCTCCGGCCAATAACCAATAGTGGAACCTGGATGCTCATATTGGCTCCCACATATTCTACGAAGATCTTTATCGGTCAAACCACATAACAGCATACGTTGTTCTCTTTGTCATCGGTATGTTACTTGCCCGAGATTCGATCGCCGGTTTCTCAATACCTAGTTCAATCTCGTTACCTGCAAGTATCTTTACTCGTTCCGTAATGCATCATCCCATAACTAACTCATTAGTCACATTGCTTGCATGGCTTATAGTGATGTGCATTACCGAGAGGGCCCAGAGATACCTCTCCGACAATCAGAGTGAGAAAATCCTAATCTCGATATATGCCAACTCAACAAACACCATCGGAGACACCTGTAGAGCACCTTTATAATCACCCAGTTAAGTTGTGACGTTTGGTAGCACACAAAGTGTGTCATAGGAACATGTATAAGTCATGAAGAAAGCAATAGAAACAAACTAAACGATCAAATGCTAAGCTAATGGAATGGGTCAAGTCAATCACATCATTCCCTAATGATGTGATCCCGTTTATCAAATGACAACTCATGTCTATGGCTAGGAAACTTAACCATCTTTGATTAACGAGCTAGTCAAGTAGAGGCATACTAGTGACACTCTATTTGTCTATGTATTCACACATGTACTAAGTTTCCGTTTAATACAATTCTAGCATGAATAATAAACATTCATCATGAAATAAGGAAATAAATAATAACTTTATTATTGCCTCTAGGGCATATTTCCTTCATGAAGTGTCATGTGGTGTTTGAATATACCCAATGCACAACTTTGATGTGGCCTCGTGCTTTTGGAACCGGAAAGTCCCCACACGGAGCGAGGGTTCACGGCACATAGTATACTATATATAGGGTCATGTGTATGCGAGCCCTCGAACTTAGGTCTCGAATCTCACCTTGATCGATGTACGACTATACGGTAACGCAGACCAAGAGAAGAAGATTCCACCCTGGTAACCTAGCTCTCTCGCGTTGTTGGTCGAAGTGATGGACGTCCAGGCAGGCCCACAAATATATAGGCCATCGATGATTTCCAAGCGAGGGAGAGTGTCCAAAGACAACCACTGCATGTATATATGTGCCCCAAACATATGTATGGACATGTGTGATGCATGCATATATGTTTGAATACCAAAAGCACAACATTTTGATATGGCGCATGCATGCGTAGAAAAACGCATAGTCCCCACATAGATCTGGTTCATGATGCGTCGCGTGCTCGCCCCCCTCCCCCACTTCGACCCGGTGGGAGGGACTCGTGCATACACATCAATGTTTAAATAGCGGGCTATGGCATATAGCGGCAACCCTTAAAAATAGCTATAGCTGGGCTATAGCGGGCTATAGCGAGGCTATAGTGGAAAATTGTACATGAAATCATTTAGCGACAACATGCTCAAATAGCTATAGCGGGGCTATTGCCGGCTATTTAGAACTATGATACACATGCACGCAAAGTATATAGTTCCATGTACCGAACCGTATAAGACGAACCAAAATTTAATCCCCTCCTAATTATAAGTCAAATTAACCTCTATCGCTGTCAGTCGATGTGATTGACCAAGTGGGCACACAGAGATGGACGAAGCATCTCGCTGATAAACCCATGAGTGAGTGCGAGAGGACAACCGCCATCGCTTGCTTGTGGGCCAAACACATGTATGGAGATGTGTGGTTTTGATGTTTGAATACCTAATATATATATATATATATATATATATATATATGTGTGTGTGTGTGTGTGTGTGTGTGTGTATGTGTGTGTGTGTATCTGTGTGTGTGCATGTGTGTGGCACCTGCCTTGGAAACCTTTAAGTCCCCAACACAAACCGAGGTTCATGACACGTAGTATATATATGTTGCCCCCTCCCCTCTTCGACGCGTAATATATACTCCTACGTACCATAACACAACCCGAAAATAATCCTCCTTGTTTGTCAAATTACGTCTCTCGTTGTGTCATATATTAGATGGACGACGACCTCGCGGACCCATGGAGAGAAGAGTCGCAGGCGAATGAGTGACAACCATCGTCTGCACATGGCCCAATGTGTTGGTGATTGTCGGTGTCAAAACCGGCGGATCTCGGGTAGGGGTTCCCGAACTGTGTGTCTAGGCGGATGGTAATAGGAGACAAGGGACACGATGTTTTTACCCAGGTTCGGGCCCTCTCGATGGAGGTAAAACCCTACTCCTGCTTGATTAATATTGATGATATGGGTAGTAGAAGAGTAGATCTACCACGAGATCAAGGAGGCTAAACCCTAGAAGCTAGCCTATGGTATGATTGTTGTTCGTCCTACAGACTAAAACCCTCCGGTTTATATAGACACCAAAGAGGGTTAGGGTTACACAGAGTCGGTTACAATGGTAGGAGATCTACATATCCGTATCGCCAAGCTTGTCTTCCATGCCACTGAAAGTCCCATCCGGACACGGGACAAAGTCTTCAATCTTGTATCTTCATAGTCTAGGAGTCCGGCCAACGGTGATAGGTCGGCTATCTGGACACCCCCTAATCCAGGACTCCCTCAGTAGCCCCTGAACCAGGCTTCAATGACGACGAGTCCGGCGCGCATATTGTCTTCGGCATTGCAAGGCGGGTTCCTCCTCCGAATACTTCATAGAAGATTTTGAACACAAGGATAGTGTCCGGCTCTGCAAAATAAGTTCCACATACCACCGTAGAGAGAATAATCTCTACACAAATTCAATCTGTTGACGCATTCTGTAGCGTGCCATCACACCATGACCAAGCCTTTATTGGAATCGTTTTTACTGCCCCACCTCAGCGTGTTTAGCGAGGCGGTTTCCTTGGCATGTCTTGTCAAAGCAGAGATCGTGTCCCCTTATTCCGGGATTCTCATCAATACGGGCGTGGGTAACCCAACCGCGCCATTGATTACGACGCTTAGGAGATAAGCGAGTTTTATCAGGCCGGTGGGGACGCATAGTTTCGTCCGTCCATATAAGGGGATAAGGATCCACCTTTTTACCTACGCCTTCTTCCTCCTTTGCTTATCCATTTCCGCGCACTCGAGCTCCAGTGCCCAAGTCCGCACATCTCGCCTCAACCTTCCCCAGCCATGTCCGGAGCTGGAGGCAAGTGGATGGCCTCCTCCATCATGGAGGGGCACATCAAAAAGTTGAGGAAAGCCGGATACCTGCATAACGACATTGCGCACCGGCTTCCAGACGAGGGGCAGCTCGTCCCCACCCCCAGGCCCCATGAGAGGGTAGTGTTCCTTCCCCATTTCCTCCGCGGACTGGGCTTCCCACTCCGCCCATTTGTCCGGGGGCTCATGTTCTACTACGGCCTGGATTTCCACAATCTGGCCCCGAATTTCATCCTCAACATCTCAACGTTTATCGTTGTGTGCGAGGCCTTCCTCCGCATCAAGCCCCACTTCGGCTTATGGCTGAAGACCTTCAATGTCAAGCCGAAGGTAGTGGGCGGCCAGCAGGCGGAGTGCGGAGGTGCCATGGTAGGCAAGATGCCCAACGTCATATGGCTCGAGGGCGCCTTCGTGGAAACCATCAAAGGGTGGCAATCGGGGTGGTTCTACATCACCGAGCTGCGTGACCCTGAATGGGCAGCGGCCCCCGAATTCCGATCTGGCATCCCCACACGGCTCACTTTCTGGAAAGAGAAGGGCCTGGCGTGGGGTGATTTGGAAGAGCTGACCGGACTCCAAACCTGCGTCCAAAACCTTGTGAACAAGAAGATCAAGCTCGTCAACGTAGTCCAGGTCATGCTCATCCACCGGATCCTCCCGTGCCAACAACGGGCCTTCAACTTGTGGGAGTTTGATCCGGCACAGCACCAAACCTTGAGCAGGCTCTTCGACACTACATACAAAGACACCTGGAAGGTGCTATTCAAGGGCGCCGAGGCTCCCGCATCCGCTATCGAAGATCGCGGATTCAACTCGCAGCGTCAAGCCAGCGAGGTAAGCTATTTTACCCTTTATAGGACACTATTTCATAGTTTGACTCTATGCGGGATCTAAACTCCCCTACCTTTGACAGGCCTGGCAGAAGAAGTCCGAGCAGGTTAACTGTCCGGCTCCCTTACCAGAAGACCCAGCAGACGCCCGATTGACGGGGCTGCTGGTTCCGGCACCTTACGTGGTGCCGGAGAAGAAGGCCAAGAAGAAGGCCACGGGGACTCGAAAGAGTTCCCGACGTCAGGTGTTATCGGACTCATCGTCCGATGACTCTGAGGCAGACTCCTCCCGTGAAGACGAGGAGGAGAAGAAAGAGGCTTCTCCCCCAACGGGGGGAGAGAAGAAAAGGAAGGTCTCCCCAACTGGGGAGGCCGGAGGGTCCAAGAAGGGAAGGACCCTTCCTCCGGACTACTCCGCCAACACCGACAACGGTGAAGAGGAGTGGCCCTCGAGGGCCAAGCCCCTGGCGAGATCGTAAGTGTCCGGATTCCAGAATAACTCATGATTTTTCATTTGTCGCATAGTATCTTCTAATGCCGAATACAACCATGTAGCCCGCCCAAGGACGACCTTCCCGCTTCGTCGAGCGGCTCCCTGGGTTCGTCGGTTGTGAATAGCACTTCACTTCCGATGGCCTCCTCCCCTCGCGATGCAGAAGACACCGCGGTGGAGTCCTGAAAGGGGCCCAACCAGGAGGAGGTGGTCCTGGAGGTGCCGCAAGGCGACCTCTCGGACTCTGGGCGCAAAGGGGGCCAAGCCCAGAGGGCTCTAAGTCCGGCCCTGTGCCGGACTCCGTACCAGAACCTTCAATGGTTCCGGAGTCCTGCAGGCAGCCCCTTCGTACGAAGGGCAAGACTGCGATGCCGGCGGCCTCCGTCCGACCGGAGGCACCGGATAGCTTGCTGGAGGTGCTTAACGGCGCCTCCATCGATGAGGCGCACCGCACTATCATGAGTGTGGTGATCCAGAAAGTTCAGTCCGCCAAGAGCGGGCTGACTGAAGCCTGTACCAGCCTTCTAACAGGCTTTGAGGTAAGTTTTTAAGATATGTAAGAATATTACCGCATAGACAGTAGCCCCTGATGCTCAGTTTGGTGTTCGGAAAGAAAAGCCAGCTGAGGATCTAAAAAGATATACGCATGATTCTAACATAAATATGTCAATATGGGAATGCAGGCTGCACTGCTGACCTCTGCCGCACTGACTGCGGAGGTCAATGCATTGAAGCAGAGCCTCGAGTGGTCTGAGAATGAGCTCGGCCTTGCCAAGAAGCAGCTCAAGGACAAGGAAGGTAAGTAATACCTTATTAAAGTAATGCCTTATAGAAAGGATTTGGTTGCAAAAAATGACAGGAATAACGTGGGTATTGCAGGGGCCACGAACGAGGTGGCGACCCTGAAGGAAGCGGTGTCCAAGGCCGAAAATAGTGCAGCCTTGGAGCGCACCAAGCGAGAGAAGAAGGAGGCGCAGGTGGCGGAGGTGCGGCAAGAGCTCCAGGCTCTCGTGGAAAAACACGAGAGTTTGGAGCGTGACTCGAAGACTCGAGAGTCCGAGCATGCCGTGGCTCTTGAGAGTGCCAAAGCCGCTAAGGCCGAAGCCCAGAAGGCCCTCCAGGAGATCGAGGCGATAAAGAAGATAGCGGCGGGTAAGGCATTCTTTATGCAAAGCAAGCATATAAAAGTGAATTATCTGTTACTTACCCGAATCCGGAGCTCTCCAGAAGCGTTCGCCGATCTACCCCATAGTGTGTCTGATGCTGCCGCGTTCTACCGAGCCGAGGAGGGGAGCTCAACGGAAAAGGTGTTCTGGTCTCAATATGCTGAGGCCGGACATCCGGTGCCCCTGAGCGACCAGCTGAAGCAGCTGGTCGAGCTCCACAAGGTGGCCGAACAGGCCATGAAGGGCCTCATATTTCGGCTGTGGCCTAAAGAAGCCATGCATGGGAGCTACTTCGGTCTGGTGCGGCGGCTGGTGGATGCCTGTCCATGGATTGAGGTCATCAAGCACTCCTTCTGCATTGAAGGTGCCCGTCGGGCCCTTGCCCGTGCTAAAGTGCACTGGGGCAAGATGGACGCTGAGAAGCTTGTGACAGACGCGCCACCGCCGGGCAAGGAGTATCGCAAGCCCGAGATGTACTATAAAGGCGTCATGAAGGGTGCCCGCATTATAGCGGGTGAATGCCCCAAAGATGTAATTTTTGAGTAGACTCGCATTTGTTATCCTGTACGCTGAAAACTTTGTTCATATGCACTAAGCAACGCTTGTTAATTTAAAACATTACCTTCTGTGCGGCCGTTTATCAAATTTGAGAGATGGAGAGTCATTGGCTTCAGCCCCCATGCCATGAGTGCTGGGGTGTTCGGGATAAACTTGAGCGCTCTTGTTCCCATTCTTGGGTCCTTTCGAGGGAGGCGTTCAACACAGCGAACGAGGCAACCGGACTATAATGCTTGAACACTCTCACTTAGCCATAGAATTCTATAATTTTAAATTTCGGCGAAGCCCCTAGTATTCGGAAGACCGAGTTCGGGGTGCTATCCACTCCTTGGCCGGACGATGCCGACTCCTCGCTCTAAGCGGCATGAGTCTTTAGGGACCCGAAAAACCTCTCGAACAGTGACCGGCTCTCGCCCTATCATGACGGTCAGTTTTAGCTTTCTCCACTAAGGTGCTCAACCCAGCTCAACCGGGGCACAATCACAGTGGTTCTCCCAGCGCTACCTTAGCAGATATAACTAAACGTAAGGTACCAAAACATGGGAGCCGGGCAAACCCAACTACTGACCCAAGACATGATTCGGAGCCGATGCATATAATGTTATAAGTTTGGGGTGCCGCACTTGTGAAAGTGTTTGGACTTATCACACCATGATTTGGGGTACTTAAGCCCCTGGTGTATTGATCGTACCAAATTGTACGAGTGCAACATGTCATAGATGAACATTTATAAAGAAAAAAGGAAATGCAATAATAAGTAGAAGCTATGTATTGTTTATTCAAAAGATACTGCAATGAAAGCAGAATGATACTAATAGTGCGATAAGCAAGGGATGGGACTATTTAACATGTCCCCCTCCAGGGGTAGGCTACGGGATAGTATGTAAAACAGGTATACTGCTCGTAATAGAGACCACCTGGACACTCGACGTAGCTTTTCTTCCCTGGCTGTTGCGTCGTGAGTTCGGCGTTTCTGCTGCCGGACAGGGCTTCTGGAAAACGGAGTCCTAAAAATAAGAAAAAAGAGAAAAAAAGGAACGGAACAATTGGGAGCCCCTTGTGCGGTTGAGCCGCACTCTGGGCATGTCGTGGTCGTGCCCCTCCCCCTATGCCCATGGTATCTCCAGAGCGTAGTTATGTATGCGTGGCACTGGTCTCGCGATTTCGCGAGGGCTGGCATTGGGGCCGCATTGCTACGCGTGCTTGGAACGTGCCAAGCGGTCTTATTGTAGGTTACTCCGGGCGCGCTTGACGGTGTCCGGACGTTTAGTAGTCGGACTCGAAAATTGCCTTAAGAGGCTGCTTTGTACTTCCGCCGTGAGGGCCGCCGTATGCTCCTCCATTCGGAGAGAGCGTTCGGTGTTTCCATTGATCGTGATTACTCCTCGAGGGCCTGGCATCTTGATCTTGAGGTATGCGTAATGCAGCACCGCATTGAACTTTGCAAATGCGGTTCGTCCGAGCAGTGCGTGATAGCCGCTGCAGAACGGGACTATGCCAAAGATTAATTCCTCGCTTCGGAAGTTATCCGGGGATTCGAATACCACTTCAAATGTAATTGAGCCTGTACAGTTGGCCTCTACACCTGGTATGACGCCTTTAAAGGTCGTTTTTGTGGGTTTAATCCTTGAGGGGTCTATGCCCATTTTGCGCACTGTATCCTGGTAAAGCAGGTTCAGGCTGCTGCCACCATCCATCAGGACTCTAGTGAGGTGAAATCCGTCAATGATTGGGTCAAGAACCAATGCGGCGAATCCACCGTGGCGGATGCTAGTGGGGTGGTCCCTTCGATCAAAAGTGATCGGGCAGGAGGACTACGGGTTGAACTTTGGGGCGACTGGCTCCACCGCATATACGTCCCTTAGTGCATGCTTCCGCTCCCTTTTGGGTATGTGGGTTGCGTATATCATGTTCACTGTCCGCACTTGTGGGGGAAAGCCCTTCTGTCCTCTATTGCTCTAAGCTGCTGCTGCTTTTTCCTGAGGCTGCCTGCCGTGGCCATAAGCCTGCGTTTGAAACGCTCTTGTTCGACGGGATCCTCGGGCACGACAAATTCATCATCGTCGAGGCTTGCTTCATCTTCGGAGGGAGGCATATAATTATCGTCCTCTACCTCTCTGTCTGCCGCTCTATCATGAGGGCTGGCTTCTCCCTCCTCCTGTGCTGAATCCTGCTGAAGGAGGTTGTCTTCGGCACTGTCCGGGGTGTTATTATCTCCCGTGCCGGAATCACCGTTTTTGCTGTGGAGGGATTTAGAGCGGCGCCGCTGACGCCGACGCTTGGGCTGTTTCTTGGAGGGGTCATCCTCCGCTGTTCCATTGCCATTCTCATCTTTTGGGGTGTCCACCATGTATATGTCGTATGACGAGGTGGCCTTCCAGTGCCCTGTAGGCGCTGGTTCTTGGTTGTCTCCTGCATCGTCGTCCATACCGTCGATGTCTTCGGAGTCGAAGTCGAGCATGTTGGTTAAATCATCGAGAGTGGCTACAAAGTGGGTGGTGGGTGGGCATTGAATTTATTCGTCGTCCGCATCCCAGCCTTCCTGACCATAGTCCGGCCAGGGCTCTCCTGATAAAGAGAGAGACTTTAGTGAATTCAAGATGCCGCCAAAGGGTGAGTGCTGAAAGATGTCCGCGGCCGTGAACTCCATAACCGGCGCCCAATCGGATTTGATTGGCAGGGGCGCGGGAGGTTCAGAGTCCGGAGAGGAGTCCAGCACCTCGGAATCACGGGCTTTGCAAAGGACAGGGATGGTGTTTGGCTCAATCGCTGTAGAGATCGTAGCCCCCGAGGCGGTGTCCAGCCACTCGTCCTTGATCGGCGAAGTCGGCTCCGAGCTAAGGGTCGGAGCGGATGCTGGTGCGGCCTCCAGGGCACTGTTCGGCGGAAGAGCTATATCATACCCATCGAGACAGTGCGGCGCGCTTGGCTGTGGCTCGAATCCGTCGAAGATCAAGTCTCCGCGGATGTCAGCCGTGTAGTTTAAACTCCCAAATCTGACCTGATGGCCGAGTGAATTGGCCCGCAATGCAAAGCTGCCGAATATGAAGATCTGTCCGGGGAGAAAAGTCTTGCCCTGGACTATGTCATTGTTGATGATCGAAGGAGCCATCGGGCCTAAAGGTGACGGCACAGAGGAACTCTCAATGAAAGCACCAATGTCGGTGTCAAAACCGGCGGATCTCGGGTAGGGGTTCCCGAACTGTGCGTCTAGGCGGATGGTAACAGGAGACAAGGGACACGATGTTTTTACCCAGGTTCGGGCCCTCTCGATGGAGGTAAAACCCTACTCCTGCTTGATTAATATTGATGATATGGGTAGTACAAGAGTAGATCTACCATGAGATCAAGGAGGCTAAACCCTAGAAGCTAGCCTATGGTATGATTGTTGTTCGTCCTACGGACTAAAACCCTCCGGTTTATATAGACACCGGAGAGGGTTAGGGTTACACAGAGTCAGTTACAATGGTAGGAGATCTACATATCCGTATCGCCAAGCTTGTCTTCCACGCCAAGGAAAGTCCCATCCAGACACGGGACGAAGTCTTCAATCTTGCATCTTCATAGTCTAGGAGTCCGGCCAACGGTGATAGTTTGGCTATCCGGACACCCCCTAATCCAGGACTCCCTTAGTGATGTTTTTAATACCCAATATGCACAACTTCTTTGCGACACCTACCTCGAAAACCGAAAAGTCCCCACACGGAGCAAGATCGATTCATGACGTGTGTGTAGTATATATGTGCTGCCCCGGCCCCCTCCTCCCCTCTTTGATGCGTACTATATACTCCTACCGTAACACAACCCAAAAAGAAACATCCTTGCTGGGTCAAAGTGATGGAGGACAACCTCGTGGGCCCATGGATTGAAGCATCGCACGCGAGTGAGTTTCCTATATGACGCGTAGTATTGCCCCTAGCCACCCTCTTCAACGCGTACTATATATATACTCCTACTGTAGTATAAAAACCAAAAAATGACCATCCTTGTTGATCAGATTAACCTCTCTAATCGCATGTCATAGTGCTGGACGGCGCCCTCGCAGGCCCACGCGAGTGAGTGTCCTAGGACCACCGCATGCATGGCCCAAAGATGCATGTTAAACTTTCTCTGCATCGAACATGCGACCAAAGGAGTTTAGTGTTGAAAATGAAAAAATAGATAACATCTATCTGTTTTTATACATTGATTGATTTCCCAGGGATTTAAATGTGCAAAAATCAAATTTGATCTACATGAGACCCGTGATAGTGCACGAAATGGATTGTAAAATCGTATGTGTACGTGTCCCTGGTTGCATGTTTAGTCCCCATGAAAGAAACTTCTAACATCTAGAATCTTGATTTTAAAATCCAATAAATCCAAAACTAAGTTGAAATTCATGAAACTTATCGTGGTGTCATATGGACACTAATAGACTGTGATATTATCTTTTTGAAAATTTGAGACAAGTTTTGATATAATCTTCTTACATACAGGAAAAATATAAATAATTATCAACCAATATCGCAAACGAAGTCTTTATTCAAACCGTGTGCTTTAGACCAACAATGTAAGTGCAGTGCTTCGGTTAAGCAATAAAGCGGCAAAATTAATCATCAAAAAGGAAAAAAATCAATATAATACGTGCCGCACACGCGTCCCGTGTGTTGTACGAGCATCCATGAGTTGACAATACGCATGCTAGCAGGCAGACCGGGAGGCCGAGGCATGCGCGTGTTTGCTATGCACTCACCGTGGGGCGTGCTAGTAGCTGTGTGAAATGACGGTAGGCATGCCAGCAGTCCGCTGCGTAGGCTCACTAGGAGGCGAGCCAACCTATGACCACCGCTCACCTCGCTCCCACTGCTCCATATTAATGGTGCGCCCAATCCGCAGCCTCACAACCCGTCCACGGTTGTCACCGCCGCTTGGAGTGTATTAGGATTTTGCCGAAGCGCACCATCGGTGGGAGTGGCGACGCCAGGGCTGGTGAAGCACCCGCACAATACATGAAGATGGGTGCAGAGGTTGTTGTCGCTGCCAACGAGGTCTCGCGCGAGCGGCAGCACGACCTTGACTTCATCACAATCGTCTTGCCTCCCCATCCGGAGCCGGAGGTCCACAGCTACTGCGGCATCGACTCTGACTCGGACAGAAAACTGGTTAGCCCCCCCCCCCCCCCCCGCCGGAGGTCCCCCCTTTTTGGGGACAGAAACCCTTGGTTATGTTCACCCAGTCCATGAAATCAGAGTAAGATTCGTCAGATCCGTGTATTGTATTGATTGTTTAAATGGTATCTATGGTTAGTGATTAATCGTTTGTCCTATACAAACAATTTTTTTGCTAATAATCCGATTAGGGTTAGGGTGCGTGCTAATAATTTGTAGCCTGATCTTGAGAATTGATTTTGAATGTCCTATATATATGTTTGTGCCCTTTTTTCCAGATCTTGAGAATTTATTTTGAATGTCCTACATGTATGTTTCTGCCTTTTTTTACCTTCCAGATTGCTATGTACACAAATGAGGCTCCAGCCAGCGGCGCCGCCGGCTCAAGATCCTGCACCCGGCAGCGCAGGCAGAAGTGGCCTCGCCCCCCTAGATCTAAGGAACCCGTAGAATTTTGGGCGGACCACATCAGCGATCTCCCGGATACCATCATTGGGGAGAACATGTTCCTTCTCCCCACCAAGGATGGCTGCCGCACACATGTCCTCGCATCTCGGTGGCGCACTCTGTGGCATGTCGCACCTCTTAATCTCGAATATCGCCGGCTATCTATTATTCATGATTTTGAACTCCATGGAGACATCATCTGCTCCCATCAGGGATCCATTCAACACCTATGCGTCCTGGCATGCTGCCTGCTACACATACCCCTCACGGTGAACGCCTGGCTGACATCCCGTCAATTCGAAAAACTCCAACATCTTGAGTTCTACCATTACTATGCAAATAGTTGTCCACTAAGCGTTGTAGCTATGCCCTCACCACCAGTGTCCATCTCATGCTTTTCCTCCTCTCTCCACACCACCACCCTGGCCGGTGTCATCTACCAGACAATCTGGTACAAATGCTTCGACTCCCACTACTAAAAATAACTCACGCTTGTGGTGGTCGATCTGTCGGAGGCCTCGTTGTGCAACGTCATCCACTCCTTCTGCCCTGCCCTGGAGCACTTGCTGCTTGTTTTTGGAAAAGAAATCTGTATCTGTTATCTCTAAATAAAGTCGCCTCGCCTTGTAAGCATTGGAATTTTCTTTAAAGGAGAGGAGCTCATCATCAAAGACGCCCCTTCACTCTAAAGGCTGCTCCTTGATTATCGTTGTGCGCCTTCGCAAATAACCGTGGTCTCTGCGCCTAAACTGGAGACCTTGGGTGTAATTCCTCATCTGTTTGAAGGTTACAAGATGGTGGGTGGCTCCACACTTATTCAAGTACTGTATATTATCATCAACACTTTTGTAATCATAATCTGCATTTTTCATTTATGTGCATAAGTTTTATATCATCAACACTTTTGTAATCATAAGCTACATTTTTCATTTGTGTGCATAATCTTTATATAATCTTGGAGTACGCTTTTGGTACTAATAGTATGTTCTATGCTCAATGAAGAGTTTGTCCATGGGTACCCTATCAATGATGTTGGATTCTGTCAAGACCTTACATATTAGTACATGGTGTTTTGATTTAAACATGGTTATCGGCTTGCTACGATGCTTTCCATGTCTGGAGAATTTGTATATACAGGTGATGATATCAAGCACATTGATATAGTTTACTAGAACTAACCGTTCAACTATACTATTTTTAGACAATATCTGTTTTAAGTCTTCATGTCTATTTAGGCCAAAGGACATGGAAAAAAGGTATAACCAATCAGTGGCATAAGAAGCACCGGAATTTCTCAGTTCTCATTACATTCGTTTGAGGACAATAACGCTGCAAGGATATGCATCCAACCATGCAAACACTAGCTTTGTCACATTCTTCCTGCTGAATGCGAGACTACTATTGTCCATGAGGATTAAGTTTTTTGACAAACACTTTCTCACGGATGGACACATTGAACAACATAAAAAGAAGTTTCAGATGGACAAAAGGGCTTCTGAACGTGCTTGGCTTCTATTTACAACAACTTGTTTTCATGTACTAGTAGATTTTCTGGTCGAGGATCTTGATTTTATGGATCAGACTGATCCATTTCACTGTGATAGCTCAAAACTTTGTTTGAGTTAGTTGTTATTGTGTTGGTCAATCTGGTTTTGTGTAAACCTGATGAATAATTAATCATTGTGCTTTTGTACCTTCTGTAAGCTGGGGTTAGATATTGCTACCCTTTTCAACTCGGCTTTGACCCATATTTTATTTCATACAAACCAGAGCTTCTATCAAGAAGCCTCATGGTTCCAAGAGCAAACTTGGTCACATGATCTGGTCGCGAAATGACATACGCTGTATCTTCCCGCCTTCATTTATTTTATGGAGGCAACATGCAACTGTGCTAAATATACAAAATTATTCAGGGTTTGTTTCGCCTTTTTGTACATTGATTTTCCTAGTCATTTTTAACAAATAGCCACCATGTTATTATCACAAATGGTCGTATTAGTCAAACCGTGGGCGTTCAACTAACCATTTGCTACTGCGGGCAGTTGTTTGATTAGACAGGACGACTGTCAGCAGTCCACCGCGCACGCCGCAAGCGCTGCAATTTATTGATGGTTTTGGACTTTTATTTCGGCCGCCTTGGGAAGGTACTTAGAACAGTCCTCCATTCTCATCTACAACCACCACCACCGAGGATTGCTGCCTGCTGCGAGATGGAGGATGAGTCGTCCAACAAGCGGGGGCGGGTCGAGCCAGAACCGCAAGAGCCTCCGGCAAACATGGACTTCATCAGCAGCCTCCCCGACGAGATGTTGGTAACCATCATATCCCACCTCCCCGTCAAATATGGCGTGCGGACCATTGTCCTCTCGCGGTGGTGGCACCCTATCTGGCACTGCACCCCCTGGACCTCATTGTCGACCACGAGTTCTACAGCAAGGAGCAGCAACGCTTGGATGCATTGTCCCACGTCCTCGACATGCACCCTGGGCCGGTCAGACGCCTTGCTATCGGCAGGCTCAGTCTCCACAACAAGACCGAACCCAGGTTGCACTACTAGTTCCTATCCCCAGCCTTGGATCAGCTCGAGGAGTTCAGCCTTCATGTTAGACGTCCTTGCTCATTGCCGCCGTCTGTGTTTCGCCTCACGCCCATGCTACGCCACCCTACATTCAGGCGGTGCATTTCCCCCAGATCGATGTCGCGCGCGCTCTTCATCTCCCTAAACTTAAGCACCTCGAGCTCATTGTCGCCCGCATCTCGAAGGAGGATTTGGAGCGCCTGCTCGTCGGCTGTACAACACTCGAGTACCTTCATCTTCATGCGATGGATGGGTTCAGTAGCCTCCACATCACCTCAATGAATGTTCGTGCGATTTATGTGCATTGCTGGTGCCACCCAAGGTTGTCAGTTGAGGTGTTTCATGATATTGTCATTGAGAAGTAGCCTTTCCTCGAGAGATTGTATGTACGTGATAAATTAGGTCTAGCAAGAATCAGGGTCATTCACGCACCGAAATTGATAGTGTTGGGCTATTCGTGTGCTAAATTCAACAAACTTGTTACTGGGTCATTATCCATTCATGTACAATAGTCTTCTTCTTCTCCTTCTTATATATTATCGGACAACACATTTTATATAGTTGTTGTTGATCTATATGTTTGCCTGTCATCCAAAAAATGATCCCCACAAGCTTGACCCGACCTCTGCGCACAGTGAAGATCTTGGCACTACAATCTGTCGGCCCCGATCTGGATGAAGTTGTTAGATTTCTTAGATGCTTTCCATGCACGGAGAAGTTACACATCGAGGTGATGTTCCTTTCTTGTTAATTATTAACCACAAAGGAGCTCAATTTTTTGTTACTTTTACCCATGATTACAATGGCAAATGTAGAATGATTTCTAAAGGAAATTTGGAGGATTTCAATACATATATTTTTGAGATGCTAGTGTTATACGCATTTTATTCCTTTGCCTGACATGCTTTTGTGATAAAAGTTTATCACGAAAGATTGAAGGTGGCATTTCACTCTGTTCGTGTATTTTAGAAATCCTGCAAATCAAAGAGGCCCAAAGTGTTCAAACATGCAACTATGCACTAATATGTTGTCTTCGTTTGCAAATACTAGCAGGCCCAAAGGTAGAAAATGTTGGGGAATATAACAATCCCGTTGAATGCCTTGATCTTCATCTCACAGAAATTACTTTTAACAAGTACCGAGGCACCACACCAGAAATTAAATTCGACAGGTTCTTTGTTGAGAAAGCAAAGTTGCTCAAGGTAATGAGGTTTTCCCTATATTTACTACGCAGAAGTGAATGGATTGCTAAAGAGCGCATGCGTCTACAGCTGAATGGAAAAGGCTCTGCACAAGCTAAATTTCAGTTTGTAACTTCATATGACAGATTATCCGGAAGTCAGTGTATCGAGCCGCTATGTGACTTCTTGGTGGCTGATCCTTTCACAAAAATAATGCATGAAAAAGATTCTGAAGAAGATGACTTTTATGTATCTGAATAGTCTGAACCTTGTAATCTTTGAATTTGGGTCTTGTAATGCTGGAATTTGAACCTTGCAATATTTATGGTATTTGTTATATAAAGTAATTGGATGTTTAATTTGGTCTTGCAATCATGTCCTGTTACAAGTATATATATGTTGTTCTTCTGTAGATAGAGCATAGTTGTTCTGCAGACAGAGCATATCACATCGCAAACGAACCACACTAGGTAACTCGTTGGTGATGAATTCATCAATTGCAAATGTTTATATACCAGCAAGCGTTTGCCCACAACACACACGGCTTATTCCATCACAAATAGCTCGGATGGATCAACTATATGCCACATCGCACACGCAACTTTAATCTGATTCGTGCTTGATGTCTCTGCCATCGCTCGCAAAGTTCTTCTTATTTGACACGTACCACTGTGTCGACCTCTACTTAAAGTTTTATTCTGTTTGGACTCCGTTCGGTGTTGATTTTCTGTAAAAGATAAAAACAAGGAAAAAACAACAACTCGCACTAGGCACTGGGCACTAGGTTAATAGGTTAGTCCCAAAAATGATATAAAATAGGATATTAATGCATATAAAACATCCAAGATTGATAATATAATATCATGGAACAATACAAATTATAGATACGTTGGAGACGTATCAAGCATCCCCAAGCATAATTCATGCTCGTCCTTGAGTAGGTAAATGATAAAACCAAATTTTTTTATGTGGAATGCTACCTAACATGTTTATCAATGTATTCTTTCTTATTGTGACATGAATATTCAGATCCATAACATTCATTTTTTTTAATATTGACATGAAAACAATAATACTTCAAGCATACTAATAAAGCAATCATGTCTTCTCAAAATATCATGGCTAAATAAAGTTATCCCTACAAAATCATATAGTCTTTTCATGCTCTATCTTCATCACACAGAGTATATATCATGCATAACCCCGGTGTTAGCCAAGAAATTGTTTCATACTTTTGGTGTTCTCAAGCTTTTTCAACTTTAACGCAATACATGAGCGTGAGCCATGGATATAGCACTATAGGTGGAATAGAATATGGTGGAGGTTGTGAGGAGAAAAAAAAAGAAAGTCTCATATCAACTAGGCAAATTAATGGGCTATGGAGATGCCCATCAATTGATATTGATGCAAGTGAGTAGGGATTTCCATGCAATGGATGCACTAGAGCTATAAGTGGATGAAAACACAAAAGAAAACTAAGTGGGTGTGCATCCAACTTGCTTGCTCACGAAGACCTAGGCGATTTGAGGAAGCCCATCATTGGAATATACAAGCCAAGTTCTATAATGAAAATTACCACTAGTATATGAAAGTGACAAAATAGGAGACTCTCTATCATGAAGAACATGATGCTACTTTGAAGCACAAATGTGGAAAAAGATAGTAACATTGTCCCTTCTCTCTTTTCTCTCATTTTTTCTTTTCTCTTTTTTTTATTCTGGGCTCTTTGGCCCCTTTTTTTATTTTGGGCTTTTTTGCCTCTTTTTTTAAAAAAGTTTGGAGTCTCATCTCTACTTGTGGGAGAATCATAGCCTCCATCATCCTTCCTCACATGGGACAATGCTCTAATAAGTATGATCATCACACTTGTATTTACTTACAACACAAGAAGAACAAGTATGACTTTATATGAATGCCTCATGCATCTGAGAGCAATATGACAATGATGGTGTGTGTCATAATAAAACGGAACAGTGGAAGTTGCATGGCAATATATCTCGGAATGGCTATGGAAATGCCATAATATGTAGGTATGGTGGCTATTTTGAGGAAGGTATATGGTGGTTTTAATGCACTGGTGAAAGTTGCGCGGTACTAGAGAGGCTAGCAATGGTGGAAAGGTGAGAGTGTGTATAATCCATGGACTCAACATTAGTCATAAAGAACTCACATACTTATTGCAAAATTTTATTAGCCATCAAAACAAAGTACTAATATGCATGCTCCTAGGGGAGAGGTTGGTAGGAGTTAACCATCGCGCACTCCCGACCTCCACACAAAGGATGACAATCAATAATAAATCATGCTCTAACTTCATCGCATAACGATAGACCGTATGTGCATGCTTCGGGAATCACAAACTTTAACACAAATATTCTTACTAATCCACAATTACTCACTAGCATGACTCTAATATCACCATATTTATATCACAAAACAAATGCAAGGAATCAAACTTCTCATATATTCAAAAATCTTCATGAAAGTTTTTATTATATCCCTCTTGAATACCCATCATAAGGACTAAATTCATAACCTAAGCAATTTGCCATACTATTTTTAAGGCTCTAAAAATAATATGAGTGAATCATGAGAGTTCATCAATTTCTACAAAATAAAATCACCACCGTGCTCTAAAAAGATACTCCCTCCATTCCTAAATATAGGGTGTATAGTTTTTGGCACGGAGATTAAAGAACACACGTGGCGGGAAAATTTCACAAGTTTTGGGCGATATTACACCAAACTAATTGGCATGAGAAAATAGAGGAGATTGCCTAATATAAGGAAATGTAATCAAATCCCTGAAAACATTATCCAAACGAGTGGTGCAACGCAATACACCTCATATTTTGGGTTTTTTTCTCAAAAATCTATACACCTTATATCAAGGAATGGAGGGAGTATAAGTGAAGTACTAGAGCAATGGCCTATCTCAAAAGATATAAGTGAAGCACATAGAGTATTCTAATAACTTCATGATTAATGTGTGTCCCTCTCAAAAGGTTTGTACAGAAAGGATGATTGTGGCAAACTAAAAAGCAAAGACTCATATAATACAAGACACTCCAAGAAAAACACATATCACGTGGTGAATAGAAATATAGCCTCAAGTAAATTTACCGATGGATTGAAGACAAAAGAGGGGATGCCATCCGGGGCATCCCCAAGCTTAGATGCTTGGTTACTGATGACCCACAAGTATAGGGGATCTATCGTAGTCCTTTCGATAAGTAAGAGTGTCGAAACCAACGAGGAGTAGAAGGAAATGACAAGCGGTTTTCAGTAAGGTATTCTCTGCATGCACTGAAATTATCGGTAACAGATAGTTTTGTGATAAGGTAATTGTAACGGGTAACAAGCAACAAAAGTAAACAAGGTGCAGCAAGGTGGCCCAATCCTTTTTGTAGCAAAGGACAAGCCTAGACAAACTCTTATATAAAGGAAAACGCTCCTGAGGACACATGGGAATTATCGTTAAGCTAGTTTTCATCACGCTCATATGATTCGCGTTCGTTACTTTGATAATTTGATATGTGGGTGGACTGATGCTTGGGTGCTTCCCTTCCTTGGACAAGCATCCCACTTATGATTAACTACTCTCGCAAGCATCCGCAACTACGAAAGAAGAATTAAGGTAAACCTAACCATAGCATAAAACATATGGATCCAAATCAGCCCCTTACGAAGCAACGCATAAACTAGGGTTTAAGCTTCTGTCACTCTAGCAACCTATCATCTACTTATTACTTCCCAATTCCTTCCCCTAGGCCCAAATAAGGGTGAACTGTCATGTAGTTGACGTTCACATAACACCACTAGAGGAAAGACAACATACATCTTATCATAATATTGAACGAATATCAAATTCACATGACTACTTATAGCAAGACTTCTCCCATGTCCTCAGGAACAAACCTAACTACTCACAAATCATATTCATATTCATAATCAGAGGGGTATTAATATGCATTAAGGATCTGAACATATAATCTTCCACCGAATAAACCAACTAGCATCAACTACAAGGAGTAATCAACACTACTAGCAACCCACAGGTACCAATCTGAGGTTTTGAGACAAAGATCGGATACAAGAGATGAACTAGGGTTTGAGAGGAGATGGTGCTGGTGAAGATGTTGATGGAGATTGACCCCCTCCCGATGAGAGGATCGATGTTGATGATGATGGTGATGATTTCCCCCTCCCGGAGAGATGTTTCCCTGGCAGAACAGCTCCGCCAGAGCCCTAGATTGGTTCCGCCAAGGTTCCGCCTCGAGACGGCGGCGCTTCATCCCGAAAGCTTCCTTATGATTTTTTCCAGGGCGAAAGACTTCATATAGCAAAAGATGGCACCGGAGGCCTGCCGGGGGCCCACGAGACAGGGGGCGCGCCTAGGGGGTAGGGCGCGCCCCCACCCTCGTGGCCAGGGTGTGGGTCCCCTCTGGTTGATTCTTTCGTCAGTATTTTTTATTAATTCCAAAACATGCCTCCGTGAAGTTTTAGGACTTTTGGGGTTGTGCATAATAGGTCTCTAATATTTGCTCCTTTTTCAGCCCAGAATTCCAGCTGCCGGCATTCTGCCTCTTCATGTAAACCTTGTAAAATAAGAGAGAAAAGGCATAAGCATTGTGACATAATGTGTAATAACAGCCCATAATGCAATAAAAATCGATATCAAAGCATGATGCAAAATGAACATATCAACTCCCCCAAGCTTAGACCTCGCTTGTCCTCAAGTGGAAGCCGAAATCGAAAAATATGTCCACATGTTTTAGAGATGGAGGTGTCGATAAAATAAAATACGGACATGAGGGCATCATGATCATTCTTGAAACAGCAACATATATAAATATATATTGTCATATGATTTATTATGCTAAAGTAACAATCCATTCACAGTGTCAAGTATGAATCAGAAACTTCATTAAAAACTAACAAACTATAATCTTGGTCATTGAAGTAATTGCAATTTATCATAACATCGGAAAGAGTCAACATAAGAGCTTTTCAGCAAGTCCATATACTCAACTATCATTTAGTCTTTCAAAACTGCTAACGCTCATGCAATACTTATGGGTATGGAGTTTTAATCAGACACAGAGAAAGACAGGGGCTTATAGTGTTGCCTCCAAACCTTTTACCCCAAGGGTAATGGCAACAATAATTGTTTATGATAACTTACATCCAATTGGATATATATATATATATATATATATATATATATATATATATATATATATCAGGATCTTTCCTACACAATGTGCTTACCAAAGGATAAAATGTAAAAAGGAAAGGTGAAGATCACCATGACTCTTGCATAAGGCATAAGACAAAAATAAAAGATAGGCACTTCGCACAGGGAAGCAGAGGTTGTCATGTGCTTTTATGGTTGGATGCACAAAATCTTGATGCGAAAGAATGTCACTTTATATTGCCACTTGTGATATGGAACTT
This sequence comes from Triticum aestivum, assembly GCF_018294505.1. Classification (NCBI taxonomy): domain Eukaryota; kingdom Viridiplantae; phylum Streptophyta; class Magnoliopsida; order Poales; family Poaceae; genus Triticum; species Triticum aestivum. The sequence goes on along the minus strand of NC_057807.1, from coordinate 350,731,599 downwards.
TATTATGCAGTCCGTCGCTTTTATTACTTCCATATCACAAGATCGTATAAAGCTTATTTTCTCCACACTAATAAATCATACATATTTAAAGAGCAATTTTTATTGCTTGTAACAATGACAACTTACTTGAAGGATCTTACTCAATCCATAGGTAGATATGGTGGACTCTCATGGCAAACTGGGTTTAAGGATATTTGGAAGCACAAGTAGTATCTCTACTTGCTGCAAAGAATTTGGCTAGCATGAGAGGGAAAGGCAAGCTCAACATGTTGGATGATCCATGACAATATACTTTATTTCGGATATAAGAAAACATAAGCCATTACGTTGTCTTCCTTGTCCAACATCAACTTTTTAGCATGTCATATTTTAATGAGTGCTCACAGTCATAAAATATGTCCAAGATAGTATATTTATATGTGAAAACCTCTCTTTCTTTATTACTTCCTATTAATTGCAACGATGACCAAAACTAAGTTTGTCAACTCTCAACAACTTTTATTCACCATACTCTTTATATGTGAAGTCATTACTCTCCATAAGATCAATATGATCTCATTATTTCTTTTTATTCTCTCTCTTTTTCTTTAATTCCCTCAAGATCGTAACAGGATAATCAAGCCCTTGACTCAACACTAATCTTTATTATATATATGACTCACAGACTCGATTACATAGAAGGATCATAAAGCAAAACACAAAACTAAATCATACTAAAACTTTATTCTAATAGATCAAGATATTACCAAAAGGATTGAACTAAGAGAAACGATAAAGATAGGATTGTGATGGTGATACGATACCGGGGCACCTCCCCCAAGCTTGGCAGTTGCCAAGGGGAGTGCCCATACCCATGTATTTATGTCTCTTTCTTCGGAGGTAGTGATGGTAGAGTTGTTGCTGATGTAGGCTTGTCGTCCATCTTCCAAGGCATAGGCTCGCCATCATAAAAGGATGATCGAGTCTCCGGGATCCTCAAATCTGCAGCCAAACTCATCCTCTTGGATCTATATTCATACTCACAATTTTGGTTTTGCAGGTCATAGATCTGGGCCTGGAGGTTCTCGATTTTCTCGTGAAGCTTGAAGATGGTCTCCCCAATGTTCTTGACATCTAGCTTGTGGTGGTTGGTGAACTCCGTGATCATTATGTGGTTGGTGTCGAGTCCGCGTTCCACCCTCTCTTGGCACTTGAAAATGTATTGCTCCATTGCTTCGAGCCTTGTCTCCGTGCTTCGGGTCCTCCTTGGTCCCTCAACATCGCAGATGTGCAGCAACCCCTCATGCATCTCAATGGTTTGAGGATGTTGCAGTACTTCCGCGAGGTAGGGGTTGATGATCTTCTCGAAGAACTTGTCCTTGGGGCGCTTGGAGACATCATGGTGATCTAGATCTGTCAGCAAAACAGCTCAAAACAAAGACAGAGGATATTTGCATGATACGGTGGTCAAAACCATCGGGAGATTATATAATGAATTTATACCAACCAAAAGAATTATCATGCAAGAAAATGGAGTCCGGAGAGCACATGAGGTGCCCATAAGGCAGGGGGCGCACCCAGGGGGTAGGGCGTGCCCTCCACCCTCGTGGATGCCTCGTGTCCTTCCCTGACTACTTCTTAATGTCCTATTTTTTAAAATATTCCAAAACAGAGAAAAATTGCTATTAGAACTATTTTGGAATCGGTTTACTTATCGTACCACATACCTATTCCTTTTCGGAGTCTGAAACATTCTGGAAAATGTCCCTTATGCACTCCTCCGGGGTTACGGTGTCAATAACATTGGTTTCAATATTGATGGGATTACCTGGGATATAATTTTTGATTCTTTGACCATTCACCACCTTCGGATTTGTGCCTTCGGAGTTGTTGATTTTTATGGCACCGGAACGATAGACCTCCTCCATAACATAAGGGCCTTCCCATTTAGAGAGAAGTTTTCCTGCAAAAAATCTTAAACGAGAGTTATATAGCAAAACATAATCACCTACATTAAACTCACGCTTTTGTATCCTTTTGTCATGCCATCTTTTGACTTTTTCTTTAAACAGTTTGGCATTCTCATAGGCTTGAGTTCTCCATTCATCGAGTGAGATAATGTCAAATAGTCTCTTCTCACCGGCAAGTTTGAAATCATAATTGAGCTCTTTAATGGCCCAATACGCCTTATGTTCTAGTTCGAGAGGTAAGTGACAAGATTTTCCATAAACCATTTTATAAGGAGTACCCATAGGATTTTTATATGCAGTTCTATAGACCCATAATGCATCATCAAGTTTCTTGGAACAATTCTTTCTAGATCTATTAACAATCTTTTGCAAAATTAATTTGAGCTCTCTATTACTCGGTTCTACTTGGCCACTAGACTGTGGGTGATATGGAGATGCAATTCTATGATTAACATCATATTTAGCAAGCATTTTACGGAAAGCACCATGAATAAAATGTGAACCACCATTAGTAATTAAGTATCTAGGGACTCCAAACCTCGAAAAAATAACTTCTTTGAGCATCTTAATAGAGGTGTTATGATCAGCACTACTAGTTGGAATAGCTTCTACCCACTTAGTAACGTAATCAACATCAACTAAAATATGTGTATACCCATTAGAGGAAGGAAACGGTCCCATATAATCAAAGCCCCAAACATCAAATGGTTCAATAACAAGTGAATAATTCATAGGCATTTCTTGATGTCTACTAATATTAGCAATTCTTTGACATTCATCGCAAGACAAGACAAACTTATGGGCATCTTTGAAGAGAGTAGGCCAATAAAAACCGGATTGCAATACCTTATGTGCAGTTCTATCTCCAGCATGGTGTCCTCCATAAGCCTGGGAGTGACACTTGCGTAGGATCTGTTCCTGTTCATGCTCAGGTACACAACGTCTAATAACACCATCTACTCCTTCTTTATAAAGGTGTGGGTCATCCCATAAGTAATGTCTTAAGTCATAGAAAAACTTTTTCTTTTGCTAGTATGTGAAACTAGGTAGTATAAATTTGGCAACAATGTAATTAGCATAATCAGCATACCATGGAGCAGTACGAGAAGCATTTATGACAACTAATTGTTCATCAGGAAAGCTATCATCAACAGGTAGTGGGTCATCAAGAACATTTTCTAACCTAGACAAGTTGTCTGCAACAGGGTTCTCAGCTCCCTTTCTATCAATAATATGCAAATCAAATTCTTGTAGTAAAAGAACCCATCTAATAAGTCTAGGTTTAGCATCTTTCTTTTCCATGAGATATTTAATAGCAGCATGATCAATGTGAGCGGTTACTTTAGAGTCAACAATGTAAGGTCTGAACTTATCACAAGCAAATACAACTGCTAAAAATTCTTTTTCAGTAGTAGCATAATTTCTCTGGGCACTGTCTAGAGTTTTACTAGCATATTGGATAACATTTAGTTTCTTATCAACCCTTTGTCCTAGAACATCACCTATAGCATAATCACTAGCATCACACATAATTTCAAAGGGTAAATTCCAATCAGGTGGCTGAACAATAGGTGCAGAAATCGAAGCTTTCTTAAGTATTTCAAATGCTTCTACACAATCATCATCAAAGACAAAAGGAATATCTTTTTGTAAGAGGTTAGTCAGAGGCCTAGAAATTTTAGAGAAGTCCTTAATGAACCTCCTATAAAAACCGGCATGACAAGGAAACTTCTTATACCTTTAATGTCCTTAGGACATGACATCTTTTCAATAGAATGGACTTTAGCTTTATCAACTTCAATACCTCTTTCAGAAATTTTATGCCTCAAGACAATACCTTCATTAACCATAAAGTGGCACTTCTCCCAATTCAAGACAAGATTAGTTTCTTCGCATCTCTGCAAAACTCGATCAAGGTTGCTCAAGAAATCATCAAAAGAAGTTCCATATACGGAAAAATCATCATTGAAAACCTCAACAATCTTTTCACAAAAATCAGAGAATATAGCCATCATGCATCTTTGAAAGGTAGCAGGTGCATTACATAAACCAAAAGGCATACGTCTATAAGCAAAGGTACCGAAAGGGCAAGTAAAAGTGGTCTTATCGTGATCCTCTTTTGACACAGGTATTTGAGAGAAACCAGAATAACCATCTAGAAAGCAAAAATGGGTATGTTTAGATAATATTTCTAGCATTTGATCAATAAAAGGTAAAGGGTAATGATCTTTTCTAGTAGCTTTATTTAATTTGCGGAAATCAATTACCATCTGATAACCCACAAGTATAGGGGATCAGTTGTGGCCTCTTTCGATAAGTAAGAGTGTCAAACCCAACGAGGAGCTAAAGGTAGAACAAATATTCCCTCAAGTTCTATCGACCACCGATACAACTCTACGCACGCTTGATGTTCGCTTTACCGGAAACAAGTATGAAACTAGAAGTACTTTGTAGGTGTGAAAGGATAGGTTTGCAAGATAATAAAGAGCACGTAAACATAAACTAGGGGCTGCTTAGATAAAAACACAACTAAAGTAAATATGGCGAGTGTGGAAAAGTGGTGGTAGGAGTTGTGAAATTGTCCCTAGGCAACTGACTACATTACTAGACCGGTAATCACTATTGCAATTCTATTTGACGGAGAGGCATAAGCTAACATACTTTATCTACTTGGATCATATGCACTTATGATTGGAACTCTAGCAAGCATCCGCAACTACTAAAGATTCATTAAGGTAAAACCCAACCATATCATTAAAGTATCAAGTCCCCTTTTATCCCATATGCAAACAACCTACTTACTCGGGTATGTGCTTCTGTCACTCACGCCACCCACCACAAGCAAATCATAAACATATTGCAAACCCTACAACGGGGATCCCTCACGCTTGCGCGACACGGAGGGCACAATAGGACAGCACCAATAATAAAACATGCAACTCAAACCAATCACGATCATCAATTAACCCATAGGACAAAACGGATCTACTCAAACATCATAAGATAGCCATACATCATTGGGGAATAATATATAGTGTTGAGCACCATGTTTAAGTAGAGATTACAGCGGGTAAGAGAGAGGTTACACCGCTGCATAGAGGGAGGAAGATTTGGTGGAGATGTTGGTGAAGAAGGCGGCGGTGTTGGTGAAGATCGCGGTGATGATGATGGCCCCCGGCCGCGCTCCGGCACCACCGGAAGCAAGGGGTAGAGGGGCCCCCTTCTTCTTCTTCTTCCTTGACCTCCTCCCTAGATGGGAGAAGGGTTTCCCCTCTGGTCCTTGGCTCCCATGGCTTGGGAGGGGCGAGAGCCCCTCCGAGATTGGATCTATCTCTCTGTTTCTGCGTTCCCTGATTCTACCCCTTCACCATTTCCTTTATATCTGGAGATCCGTAACTCCGATTGGGGTGAATCTTTTGCCCAGATCTTTCTCATAAAATTAGCTTTATTGTACCAAAAGAAGAGCGTCAACCGCCTTATGGGTGGACCACGAGGGTCAGGGGCACGCCAAGGGGGTGGTAGGGCGCACCCCCCTACCTCGTGACCACCTCGAACACCGTCTCGCGTTGATTTTACTTCCTGAAAATCATAAATATTCCAAAAAAATCTCCGTCCATTTTTATCCCGTTTGGACTCCATTTGATATTGGGTTTCTGCGAAACAAAAAACATGCAACAGATAGGAACTGGCACTGGGCACTGTATCAATATGTTAGTCCCAAAAAATAGTATAAAATGTTGCCAAAAGTATATGAAAGTTGAATAATATTGGCATGGAACAATCAAAAATTATAGATACAACGGAGACATATCAGCATCCCCAAGCTTAATTCCTGCTCGTCCTCGAGTAGGTAAATGATAAAAACGATAATTTTTGATGTGGAATGCTACCTAGCATAATCTTGATCATATGTCTAATCATCTCATGAATATTAAGACACGAGTGATTCAAAGCAATAGTCCATCATTTGACATAAAAATAGTAATACTTCAAGCACACTAATAAAGCAATCATGTCTTTTCAAAACAACATGGCCAAAGAGAGTTATCCCTACAAAATCATATAGTATGGCTGTTGCTCTATTTTCATCACACAAAGTATTTAATCATTCACAACCCCGATGACAAGCCAAGCAATTGTTTCATACTTTAATAATCTCAAACTTTTTCAACTTTCACGCAATACATGAGCATGAGCCATGGACATAGCACTATAGGTGGAATAGAATATGATGGTGGGGGTTATGTGGAGAAGACAAAAAAGGAGAAAGTCTCAAATTGACTAGGCATATGAACGGGCTATGGAGATGCCCATCAATAGATATCAATGTGAGTGAGTAGGGATTTCCATGCAACAGATGCACTAGAGCTATAAGTGTATGAAAGCTCAAACTGAAACTAAGTGGGTGTGCATCCAACTTGCTTGCTCATGAAGACCTCGGGCATTTGAGGAAGCCCATCATCGGAATATACAAGCCAAGTTCTATAATGAAAATTCCCACTAGTATATGAAAGTGAAAGCATAGGAGGCTCTCTCTATGAAGAACATGGTGCTACTTTGAAGCACAAGCGTGGTAAAAGGATAGTAACATTGCCCCTTCTCTCTCTCTCTTTCTCTCATTTTTTTGGTGGGCTTCTTTGGCCTCTTTTTTTTATTTGGGCTTCTTTGGCCTCTTTTATTTTTCATAAAGTCTGGAGTCTCATCTCGACTTGTGGGGGAATCATAGTCTCCATCATCCTTTCCTCGCTGGGGCAATGCTCTAATAATGATGATCATCACACTTTTATTTACTTACAACTCAATATCCAGAAAAAAGATATGACTCTATATGAATGCCTCCGGCGGTGTACCGGGATGTGCAATGATCTAGCGTAGCAATGACATCAAAAAATGTACAAGCCATGAAAACATCATGCTAGCTATCTTACGATCATGCAAAGCAATATGACAATGAATGCTCAAGTCATGAATATGATGATGATGGAAGTTGCATGGCAATATATCTCGGAATGGCTATGGAAATGCCATGATAGGTAGGTATGGTGGCTGTTTTGAGGAAGATATAATGAGGCTTATGTGTGATAGAGCGTATCATATCACGGGGTTTGGATGCACCGGTGAAGTTTCCACCAACTCTCGAGGTGAGAAAGGGCAATGCACGGTACCGAAGAGGCTAGCAATGATGGAAGGGTGAGAGTGCTTATAATCCATGGACTCAACATTAGTCATAAATAACTCATATACTTATTGCAAAAATCTACAAGCCATTGAAAACAAAGTACTACGCGCATGCTCCTAGGGGGATAGATTGGTAGGAAAAGACCATCGCTCGTCCCCGACCGCCACTCATAAGGAAGACAATTAATAAATAAAATTGTGCCCCAACTTCATCACGAAGCGGTTCACCATACGTGCATGCTACAGGAATCACAAACCTCAACACAAGTGTCTCTACAATCCACAACCACCCACTAGCATGATTCTAATATCACCACCTTTATATCGCAAAACTATTGCAAGGAATCAAACATATCATATTCAGCGATCTACAAGTTTATGTAGGATTTTATGACTAACCATGTGATTGACCAATTCCTGTCATCTCTCTAAATAGATATAAGTGAAGCAAGAGAGTTTAATTCTTTATACAAAAGATATGCCCACGCTCTAACAAATATATGTGAAGCAAAAGAGCATTCTACAAATGGCGGTTTTCTATGTGAAGAGAAACAGGCAATCCAGACTTCAAATGATATAAGTGAAGCGCATGAAGCATTCTATAAAGCCATACTCAAAAGATTTAAGTGAAGTGCAATGATCATTATATAAATCAACAAGGACTATCTCATACCAGCATGGTGCATAAAAGAAAAATGAAAACTAAATGCAAAAGATGCTCCAAGACTTGCACATAATGCATAAACGAAACGAATACGAAACATACTGATACTTGTTGAAGAAAGAGGGGATGCCTTCCAGGGCATCCCCAAGCTTAGACGCTTGAGTCTCCTTGAATATTTACTTGGGGTGCCTCGGGCATCCCCAAGCTTGAGCTCTTGCCTATCTTCCTTTTCCTCATATCGATACATCCTCGATTAGACACTACATCCACACAAAACTTCAACAGAAAACTCGGTAAGATCCGTTAGTATAATAAAGAAAATCACCACTCTAAGTACTGTTGCAAACCAATTCATATTTTGTTTTTGCATTGTGTCTACTGTAATATAGCTTTTCCATGGCTTAATCGACTGATATAAATTGATAGATTCATCAAAACAAGCAAACTATGCATCAAAAACAGAATCTGTCAAAAACAGAACAGTCTGTAGCAATATGAACATCCACCATACTTCTGGTACCCCAACATTTCTACCAAAATTATGAAAACTAAACAAGTTGTATAGCAAGACAGTGCAAAAGGAATCAGAACCAATTGACGATCCAGTTAAAAATGTAAAATCTCGCACTACAGCCAAAGTTTCTGCCCTGCACCGTACAAACCAACAAGCATTGTAAACATCCTAAAGGCAAACCTTAGCACATTATTTTTATAATACAATGGAATTGTACAAGGGGATAATTATTTTTGATGAAAAGTTTCTGTAATCAAGATTCACAAAGTTTCCGTGAGCATGAACAAAGTTCAAGGAGCTCTCCCACTTCAACAATGCTTGTCTTTCTCACTTTCACTTTCCTTTTTGAAAAGTTTTTAGGTTCCCCTCTTTATTTTTGTGTTTTTAAAATATATAAAAGCACTCAACAGAAATAAATGACTCTCTAAAACTTCCGGGTTGTCTCCCCGGCAGCGCTTTCTTTAAAGCCATTAAGCTAGGCATTTAGTGCTCAAGTAATGAATCCACCCGGATCCCAAGGTATATCAAAGCCAATTTGAATTAACAATGATTTGTAATTTAGTAGTGAGCACATAGTAACATATATCAAGCAATGACGAAGTCTAAATCTCTTCCTATGCATCGGCATGTCATAAAAGAACAATTCATGCACACCAAGTAAAGGCCAATGCATAGTATAAACATTTTCTTGCAATTCTATAGTATGGGAAACATAGAGAGTTGGAGAAATATTTCCTCTCTCATAATAATTGCAAGTAGGATCAGTAAGCACATGCATATTATATTCATCAAAATCATCATGTGCAATAGTAAAAGGCAACCCATCAATGTAATCCTTAATAAGTGCAAACTTCTCTGATATAGTGTAATCGGGAGAATTCAAAAAGATAATAGGACTATCATGCGTGGGTGCAATAGCAACAATTTCATGTTTAACATAAGGAACTATAGCAAGTTCATCTCCATAAGCATTATTCATATTGGCATCTTGGCCACAAGCATAGCAAGCATCATCAAAAAGGGATATTTCAAAAGAATCAAAGGGATCATAACAGTCATCATAGCAATCATCCTTCGGTAAGCACGAAGGGGAATTAAAAAATGTATGAGTTGAAGAGTTACTCTCATTAGAAGGTGGGCACGGGTGATCAATCCGCTCTTCCTCCTTTTGTTCTTCGCTTTCCTCCTCATATTTTTCATCCAATGAGCTCACAATTTCATCACTTTCTTCTTCCATAGCTTCTTGCAAAATATTAGTCTCTTCTTGGATAGCGTTGACTTTCTTCATAAAAGAATTAATATAGTAATTTTATTCATAATATTCATAGCAATATCCAAGTATAGCAAGATTTTCCGGCCTATAACCATCATCATCAAAAGCATCATACTTTTCAAACAAAGCTTCAATATCATAGGCAGCCTTAAAAGCAACAAATTCTTCTATTTGTTCCACATCATAGTAATCATATATACCATTAGCATAAGAAGCTAAGGTTTCATTATCGTTAAATTTGCATGAAAAGGGGAGGTGTGGAGCCTCCATCCTAGAGCAACAAGTAATATCATAACTCACACATAGTTGCCAAGCATACCACTTCAATACATGAATTTGATCCCATAACAGTTTCCCTTTTTGTGTTAAGCGATAATCCCTAAAGTATTCATGTTGATCCAATGTTACTCCCATTACATAATTGAATGGGGTTTTCTCAGGATTATTAAAGTAGTACATAATATCTTTCACATAACCAGCATCGAGGGTTTTAGGAGGTTCCCCATCTCCATGGGTAGCAAGTACACCTAATTTTTTTGGTATTTCGTGTTCCATATCCATAACTAAAGATAAAGAACAACTAAGAACAGCAAATAAAAATTTCTTAGTGATAAAGCAAACAAGCACACACGAGAATATTCACCCCACGCTATTGCTCCCCGGTAACGGCGCCAGAAAAAGGTCTTGATAACCCACAAGTATAGGGGATCAATTGTAGCCTCTTTCGATAAGTAAGAGTGTCGAACCCAACGAGGGGCTAAAGGTAGAACAAATATTCCCTCAAGTTCTATCAACCACCGATACAACTCTACGCACGCTTGATGTTCACTTTAGCGGAAACAAGTATGAAACTAGAAGTACTTTGTAGGTGTGAAAGGATAGGTTTGCAAGATAATAAAGAGCACGTAAACATAAACTAGGGGCTGCTTAGATAAAAACACAACTAAGTAAATATGGCGAGTGTGGAAAAGTGGTGGTAGGAGTTGTGAAATTGTCCCTAGGCAACTGACTACGTTACTAGACCGGTAATCATTATTGCAATTCTATTTGAGGGAGAGGCATAAGCTAACATACTTTCTCTACTTGGATCATATGCACTTATGATTGGAACTCTAGCAAGCATCCGCAACTACTAAAGATTCATTAAGGTAAAACCCAACCATAGCATTAAAGTATCAAGTCCCCTTTTATCCCATACGCAAACAACCTACTTACTCGGGTCTGTGCTTCTATCACTCACGCCACCCACCATAAGCAAATCAAAAACATATTGCAAACCCTACAGCGGGAATCCCTCACGCTTGCGCGACATGGAGGGCACAATAGGACAGCACCAATAATAAAACATGCAACTCAAACCAATCACGATCATCAATTAACCCATAGGCCAAAATGGATCTACTCAAACATCATAAGATAGCCATACATCATTGGGGAATAATATATAGCGTTGAGCACCATGTTTAAGTAGAGATTACAACGGGTAAGAGAGAGGTTACACCGCTGCATAGAGGGAGGAAGAGTTGGTGGAGATGTTGGTGAAGAAGGCGGTGGTGTTGGTGAAGATCGCGGTGATGATGATGGCCCCCGGCAGCGCTCCGGCGCCACCGGAAGTAAGGGGGAGAGGGCCCCCCTTATTCTTCTTCTTCTTCTTCCTTGACCTCCTCCCTAGATGGGAGAAGGGTTTACCCTCTGGTCCTTGGCTCCCATGGCTTGGGAGGGGTGAGAGCCCCTCCGAGATTGGGTCTATCTCTCTGTTTCTGCGTTCCCTGATTCTACCCCTTCACCATTTCCTTTATATCTGGAGATCCGTAACTCCGATTGGGGTGAATCTTTCGCCCAACTCTTTCTCATAAAATTAGCTTTCTTGCGCCAACAGAAGAGCGTCAACCGCCTTACAGGTGGACCACGAGGGTCAGGGGAGCGCCTGGGGGGGTAGGGCGCGCCCCCTACCTCGTGACCACCTCGGACACCGTCTCGCGTTGATTTTACTTCCCGAAAATCATAAATATTCCAAAAAAAAATCTCCGTCCGTTTTTATCTCGTTTGGACTCTGTTTGATATTGGGTTTCTGCGAAACAAAAAACATGCAACAGACAGGAACTGGCACTGGGCACTGGATCAATATGTTAGTCCCAAAAAATAGTATAAAAAGTTGCCAAAAGTATATGAAAGTTGAATAATATTGGCATGGAACAATCAAAAATTATAGATACGACGAAGACGTATCAGCATCCTATAACTTGTAACAATTCTTTGTGGGATCAATTCATCTTTATCATTAGGAACAACAGTAATACCTCCCTTCTTAGGGACACAATGGACAAGACTTACCTACTGACTATCAGCAACGGGATAAATTATACCTGACTCCAGAAGCTTTAGTATTTCTTTTCTTAGCACTTCTTTCATCTTAGGATTTAACCGTCATTGGTGATCAACAACCAGTTTAGCGTCTTTCTCTAATTTTATCTTGTGTTGGCATAGAGTGGGACTAATGCACTTAAGGTCATCAAGAGTATATCCAATAGCAGCACGGTGCTTCTTCAGAGTTTTCAATAATTTCTCCTCTTCCTTCTCTGAAAGGTTAGCTCTGATAATATGATATATCTTCTTTTCATCAAGATAAGCATATTTAATAGTATCAGGTAATGGTTTAATCTCAAACACGGGTTCACCCTTGGGTGGTGGAGGATCCCCTAGGATTTCAACAAGCAAGTTGTGTTTCAAAATAGGTCCCTGTTTAAAGAATACTTCATCTATTTCCCTTCTTTCATTCATAATCATATCATTTTCATGGTCTAGCAAATATTGTTCTAAAGGATCGTTAGGAGGCACGGCAATAGAAGCAAGACCAATAATTTCATCCTTACTAGGTGATTCTTTATCATGGGGTGTCTACGCAATTTAGCAAAGTTAAAGTCATGAGACATATCCCCTAACCCAATCGTAACAATATCCTTTTCGTAATCTATCCTAGCATTAACAGTATTCAAGAAGGGTCTACCAAATATAATGGGACAAAAGTCATCTTGTGGGGAACCAAGAACAAGAAAATCATCATGATATTTAACTTTCCCACACAACACTTCAACATCTCTAACAATCCCAACTAGTGAAATACTATCTCTATTGGCAAGCTTAATTGTAGTATCAATACCTTCTAACTCAGCAGGTGCAATATCATGCATAGTTTCTTCGTATAAATAATGAGGTATTGCACTGGCACTAGCACCCATATCACATAAGCCATGATAGCAATGATCTCCTATTTTAACGGAAATAAAAGACATGCCTACAACAGGTCTATGTTTATTTTTAGTATCGGGTCTAGCAATTCTATCAGCTTCATCACAGAAGTAAATAACATGCCCATCGATATTATCGGCCAAGAGATCTTTAACCATAGCAATACTAGGTTCAACTTTAATTTGCTTAGGGTGTGTAGCTGTTCTAGTATTACTCTTACAAACCACAGTCGAATCTTTAGCATGATCCTTTATTCTAACAGGGAAAGGTGGTTTCTCAATGTAAGTGGTAGGAACAATAGGATCGACATTATAAGTGATAGTCTTTTCTTCAACTTTAATAGGTTCAACTACTTTTACTTCAATGGGAGGATGATATTTAAACCACTTCTCCTTAGAGAGATCGACATGAGTAGCAAATGATTCACAGAAAGAAGCTACTACTCAGAGTCAAGTCCATATTTAGTGCTAAATTCACGGAAAACATCGGTATCCATAAAAGATTTAACACAATCAAACTTAGGTTTCATACCTGACTCCTTACCTTCGTCTAGATCCCAATCTTCAGAGTTGCGTTTAATTCTTTACAATAAATCCCATCTGAATTCAATAGTCTTCATCATAAAAGAACCAGTACAAGAAGTATCGAGCATGGAGCAATTGTTGAGAGAAAGGCGAGCATAAAAATTTTGAATAATAATTTCTCTTGGGAGCTCATGATTGGGGCATGAATATAACATTGACTTAAGCCTCCCCCAAGATTGAGCGATGCTTTCTCCTTTGTGAGGCCAAAAATTATATATATAATTACGATCACGATGAACCTGAAGCATAGGATAAAACTTCTGATGAAATTCCAATTTCAATCGGTTGTAGTTCCATGATCCCATATCATCACATAGCCTAAACCATGTCAATGCCTCTACCTTCAAATATAAAGGGAATACCTTCTTCTTGATAACATCCTCGGGCATACATGCAAGCTTAAATAATCCACAAACTTCATCCACATAGATTAGGTGCAAATCGGGATGCAATGTTCCATCTCCTCTAAAGGGATTAGCTAGGAGTTTCTCTATCATACCCGAAGGAATTTCAAAGTAAACATTTTCAGTAGATTCAGTAGGTTGAGGAGCAACTCTTTGCTCTACTGGTCGGGGTGAAGATACCCCGAACAAGCCCCTCAAAGGATTACTTTCCATAGCAACAAGTGACAGTAAATTTCAGCACACTATATAAATTTTTCCTTACCAAAGGCGCTTCACTCCTTGGCAACAGCGCCAGAAAAGAATTTTGGTGACCCACAAGTATAGGGGATCTATCGTAGTCCTTTCGATAAGTAAGAGTGTCGAACCCAACAAGGAGCAAAAGGAAATGACAACCGGTTCTCAGTAAGGTATTCTCTGCATGCACTAAAATTATCGGTAACAGATAGTTTTGTGATAAGGTAATTTGTAACGGGTAACAAGCAACAAAAGCAAAAAAGGTGCATCAAGGTGGCCCAATCCTTTTTGTAGCAAAGTACAAGCCTGGACAAACTCTTATATAAAGGAAAACGCTCCCAAGGACACATGGGAATTATCGTCAAGCTAGTTTTCATCACGCTCATATGATTCGCGTTCATTACTTTGATAATTTGATATGTGGGTGGACCGGTGCTTGGGTGCTTCCCTTCCTTGGACAAGAATCCCACTTATGATTAACTATTCTCGCATGCATCCGCAACTATGAAAGAAGAATTAAGGTAAACCTAACCATAGCATGAAACATATGGATCCAAATCAGCCCCTTACGAAGCAACGCATAAACTAGGGTTTAGGCTTCTGTCACTCTAGCAACCCATCATCTTGTAGGACCTTGAAGTATGTCTAGAGGGGGGGTGATTAGACTACTTGACCAATTAAAAACTTAACCTTTTCCCAATTTTAGACTTTGGCAGATTTTAGCTATCTTTATACAAGTCAAGCAATCTTCACACAATTCAAGCAAGCATGCAAAGAGTATATGAGCAGCGGAAATTAAAGCATGCAACTTGCAAGAATGTAAAGGGAAGGGTTTGGAGGATTCAAACGCAATTGGAGACACGGATGTTTTTGTCGTGGTTCCGATAGGTGGTGCTATCGTACATCCACGTTGATGGAGACTTCAACCCACGAAGGGTAACGGTTGCGCGAGTCCACGGAGGGCTCCACCCACGAAGGGTCCACGAAGAAGCAACCTTGTCTATCCCACCATGGCCGTCGCCCACGAAGGACTTGCCTCACTAGCGGTAGATCTTCACGAAGTAGGCGATCTCCTTGCCCTTACAAACTCCTTGGTTCAACTCCACAATCTTGTCGGAGGCTCCCAAGTGACACCTAGCCAATCTAGGAGACACCACTCTCCAAGAAGTAACAAATGGTGCGTTGATGATGAACTCCTTGCTCTTGTGCTTCAAATGATAGTCTCCCCAACACTCAACTCTCTCTCATAGGATTTGGATCTGGTGGAAAGAAGATTTGAGTGGAAAGCAACTTGGGGAAGGCTAGAGATCAAGATTCATATGGTAGGAATGGAATATCTTGGCCTCAACACATGAGTAGGTGGTTCTCTCTCAGAACTGGTAAGTTGGAAGTGTAGGTTTGTTCTGATGGCTCTCTCCACGAATGAAGAGGAGGTGGAGGGGTATATATAGCCTCCACACAAAATCTAACCGTTACACACAATTTACCAAACTCGGTGGGACCGAATCAACAAACTCGGTCGGACCGATTCAGTAAACCTAGTGACCGTTAGGATTTCGGTGGGACCGACATGCAACTCGGTAGGACCGATATGGTTAGGGTTAGGGCATAACGTAATCTCGGTGAGACCGATTACACAAACTCGGTGAGACCGATTTTGGTAATTAGCTAACCAGAGAGTTGGTCAGGTAAACTCGGTGGGACCGATTCGCTCTTTTCGGTGAGACCGAAATGTTACGAAAGGGAAACAGAGAGTTTACATTGCAATCTCGGTGGGACCGATCGCTCACTTCGGTTAGACCGAAACGTTACGAAGGGAAACAGAGAGATTACAATCCCATCTCGGTGAGACCGAGATCCCTATCGGTGAGACCGATTTGCCTAGGGTTTGTGGCAGTGGCTATGACATTTGAACTCGGTGGCGCCGGATAGAAAGAATCGGTAGGACCGATTTGACTTGGGTTTAGGTCATATGTGGATGTGAGAAAGTAGTTGAGGGTTTTTGGAGCATATCACTAAGCACTTGAAGCAAGAGGCTCATTAAGCAACACCTCATCCCTCCTTGATAGTATTGGCTTTTCCTATAGACTCAATGTGATCTTGGATCACTAAAATGTAAAATGTAGAGTCTTGAGCTTTTGAGCTTGAGCCAATCCTTTGTCCTTAATATTTTGAGGGATCCACTTTCATCATCCATGCCATGCCATTCATTGAGCTTTCCTGAAATATTTGTCTTGGAATAGCATTAGCTCAATGAGCTATATGTTGTTATGAATTACCAAAACCACCTAGGGATAGTTGCACTTTCAATCTCCCCCTTTTTGGTAATTGATGACAACATATAGATCAAAGCTTCGACAAATGATAATAAGATTGAAAAACATCGTCGCTTTGAGAAGTATGTGATAAGCAAGAGCTCCCCCTAAATTTGTGCATAGTTTAAGATTTGCTTTGGACTGCAAATGCACAAGGAATTAGGCTCATGGGTTACTCTTCCATGTCACATACATCTTGGTGGAGCGCTCAAAATAATAAAGATTGAATACATGCACTCATCACCAAGCAAAGTGAATGATCATATAAGGATAAGTAAGATAATATCATCTAACAAGCATAAGTGTAGCTTATGATCAAACACATGATCGTCAATGTCTCACAGATAATAGCATAGTATCTCAAGCGATCAAAAGCAAACAAAGTTCACCCAAGAAGACAAGAGAGAACAAAAGCAAACTCTCTCTCTCGAAGCCTATGATCTATACATTTTTTCCCCCTTTGGCAACAAGTTACCAAAAAGTTCCTAGAAAATGCATAGTCTATATCGTCTCTCAGGCTTGGTCTTCAGTTGGTGGTGTAAAGATGGCTCCTTGGACGAAGACTTCAGTTGATGTGGATGGAGCTGAAGGTGTAGGTGCTAGAGTTGGTTGCACTGGAGCTTTAACTGGTGCGGATGAAGTGGCTCTGGTGTCTGTCACTGGCACTGCAGCTGATCTCTGAGCTCGAGGCACTCTGGCAAATGCATCAGTAGTTGTCTTGCCCTTCCTCTCCTGCATGTCATCTTGTAGCTGCTCCACAACTGACTGAATCTCAGTCACTTTGACATCTAAATCATAGAATTTGTGTTCCATGATTCTTTCCAGGCTCTCCTGGTTTGAGTTAGGGTGGCCAACCCCTTCTCAATCCTCAGAGTTGATGATATCAAGTAACCAAACTGGTCCTGCTTGTTCTTCAAAAAGTACTCAGATGCCTCCTCTTGAGTTGGCATCTTGGTAGCCTTCTCTTTCTTTGATTTCTCCTTCTTCTCTTGAGCTTGTACTGATGATGGTTCATTCTCATTCATCACAACTTGATTGTCCTCAAAGTCTGGATAGAGAGCAAAGTGTTCCTTATCCAACAAATATTTTCCTGTGCCCATCTTTGAGTTAATCAACTCCTGAATTTGTGGGGCATATCCACAACTTCTCTTTTGGTCTGCTGCTGTCATATTGATAGTCTCAACCATGAGGCTCATGACCTTGAATTTCTGTGGCACATCAAATATGTGTAGCAAATTAATTGCATGCCCTCTGATCATGTTGTGGTCACCTAACTTGGGCAAAAGAGTGTGCTTAGGATCCAGTTGATCGTTGGCAGCCCTAACAGAAGAAAATGGACTGACCCAAACTTGAAAGTCTCAAGAGCTTTGTCTGGGATCTCCTTGTACATATGTGACATAGAATTGTGTCCCATCTTTTTCTTGGCATAAACGTCCAAGTCATCTTCACTCCCCTTTGGGGCATTGATCAGATTGGCCCATTCCTCAATAGTTGATTGGTATCTCGTACCTTCAGACATCCAAACTATCCTGCCATCTGGATAGAAATGTGCTGTGGAGTAGAATTGCATAATGAGCTCATCATTCCTGTTTGTGAGCTTCTGCCCAACAAAGTCTGCAACTCCACATGCACTGAAGCTGTCATACACTCCAGGATAATGTTCTTCATTCTCCTTCATGTAGGTCCAGTCAACCCACCTCATATCACACACTATAGGCTTCTTGTCCAACAAGATTGTCTCATAGAAATCCTGTTGTTCCTTTGTGGGGAACCTGTAATCAACAACAGTCCTTCTCCTGGTAGCATATGGATCTGACTCTCTCCATAGCCTCAACCCTGAGTCTCTCCTGATATTCATGTTCTCAGCCACAGGATGAGCATCATTGTGGTCTGGAATCTTGGGTTTGAGCTTCCTCAGGACTTGTCCTTCATCATCTTCCTCAGCAGCAACTTCAGGCACTGGGGCCTTGTTCTTCTCAGCAGCTGGTATACTCCTGGTATCCCTCTTTGGTGCATTCTTGGTCTTGGAGACAGCTTTGGGTGCTTCTTTGGGCTTTGATGTTGCAGCCCCTGACTTTATAGCATCACCCATCAGCTTTTGTGCCTTGGGTGTTGGTGCAGCCATCTCTTCTTCCTCCTCCTCTTCCATCATGGAAGGTTGTCCAACAACTCTCGCCATGGTATTTCTGACCCTTTCCTTCCTCTTCTTTCCTTCTGTAGCTGGCTCTTTGGGATCAGGTTTTTCAGGTACTTGTGTTGATCCTCTGACCTTCAGCATAGGTGTCCTCTTGGCAGGGACCTTCCTATTAAGTCCAGGCTTTGTGGTCTTTGCTAAGCCATACTCCTTTTTGAGCACTACCTTCTTGGAAGTAGCGTCATCTTCAGCTGCTACATAGTCCTCATCCTCAGAGTCCAAGGTTCTCTTCCTTCTGGCTCTTGTGGCTGCTTTGGGCAAATTGCTAGGAGTGCTTCTGCTTCCATCATCTGAAGTGCTAGAGGGACTAGTGCCCTCACTCATGTGAACCTGCTCTTCTGACTTGTTCTGACTATCACTTTGGTCTGACATGCTGCAAACACTGACTGCTGACCCTGTGAATAGTTATAGATGAGATAGAATGGGTGACCATCACAAAATGCAGAGATTTTTGCAAAAGAATGATTCAAAAACTTAGTTTCATTTTCCACAAAAAGCATCTCGGATCAACCGATTTTCAAACTCGGTGATACCGAAGCAGTTTTGGAACCTAAACTAGTGAACTCGGTCAGACCGAGTCACAGTTTGGTGGCACCGAGACTACTAGGGTTTCACAAGGTTCTAAAATCGGTCACACCGATTAGCAATTCTTGGTCAGACCGAGAGCTACTAGTGCAATGGCGTTAGCCGAATCGGTGGGACCGAGTTTTTCAACTCGGCGGGTCCGAGATGGTTTCAGCGGAAACCTAACCCTAAATTTTCAAATCGCATCTATTCTAAGGATTGTTTTGACTGGATAGAGGTGTTTAAATCGTGGCTAGAATCATAATGAACACAATGTGCTAAGAATTAGACGAGGATAGCACTGTGATCGAGTTCATACCCTAGTTCGACGATGAACTCGCTACGGTGGCAACGGCGGAGATGAAATCCGTTGACGGCAGCAGAGACCAGCGACAGGAGGCGGCTGGCGACGAAGTCGACGATCCGGAGACCTAGAAGGCAGAGCGAGCTATGCGCGGGCGAAGAGGTTTGGAGAAAGTTTTCCAAATTTTTGCCCGTGTGAATATATAGCCAGACACTGTCGGTGTGACCGAGTGGAACGACTCGGTGGCACCGAGATGCATAACTGTTCATAGTTACAGCAACTCGGTGTGACCAAAAAGTTCAAATCGGTTGCACCGAGATTGAAAACCTAGATCGACTTAGTGATCTCGGTATGACCGAAATGGAAGAATTGGTCAGACCAAAAAGCACAAAGAAGTTTTGGAAGTTTAAGTCTATGACGAATCGGGGACTCCGAGTGCTCCTCACACAGAGTGGTTCGAATCTGACTTGATCAAATTTTGTGATGTAGCATGAATAGAGTTTGAGACGAGAAAAACATATATAGCTAGAGAAGGTTCTTAGGCATTCTTGTCCATCCACTTGGCCAAAGAAAAAGAAACCAATCAATCAAAACAACAAGTGGATGTCCTCGAATGAGTAAAATATGCAACCAACATGCTCACACAATAAAATGGCAAATGAAATATGTGGCAAAGCATGCACAACCAATTCTAGCATCTATCAAACAATTGGCGATGACTAGGTCATCTATATATGAGTATATTGACTTAGGAGTCAAATGAGAACATTTGATCATAGGTCATACTCATCGTTTAAGCTCAAGTGGGGTTACCACTTTTACATAATGCATTGATGTGTTCACATCATTAGAGTTGCTTTGACTCAATTCTTAGAGTTAAGCTCCCCCTAGATGTGAGATCCCCCCTTAGAGGGATGAACTAACCTTGGGTTTTGTCGATGATGACTTCATGTAGGTGTTGAAGATGTGGATGCTCAATGTTGATGTAGATCATTTGGAGCAATCCTTTGGAGTGAGTTGCACTTTCAATACCTACATGGGTTAGTCCCACAAGGAACAAACAAGAATATCCATAGACATAGAGTGATGCACACACAAGATGATGTCCATGAAAACATTAGGTTACCTTGTCCCTTGCCTTACCAACATGAGGGTTTGTGACTCCTTGAACTAGTGCAAGATATGGAAGTTGATTGCACTTGTCCTTGCCATAATGATATGAGTGAAGAATGTTGGCGGAGTCACCCTCAAGAACACTCTAGTTCTTCTTCTTCGGGATCCACATCATCTTGATGGGAATCCTTGGAGTTGTAGTTGTACTTGATGAAGTAGAACTTGACGTAGTCTTGGGAACCCACTTGACCAAGGCCTTAGGTGCTTCTTCAAATGCATCAATCTCCTCTTGAAGCTTGTCCTTGCCTTTGTTCTTGTGGTCTTGTGGTGGAAGATCATCTTGTGCTTGTGTTCCCTTGAAGGAAGTAGGATCATACTTCTCTTGTTGAGGAACAAACTTCGTCTTGGGGTATTGATCTTCTTCCCACTCAACTCCATTGGCATTGAACTTTCGTTCAAAACCAACACCTTGATTCTTCCGGTGCCTTCCTTGCTTGCGTACAATTTCCTCGAATTGCTTACTCCCGGCAAGGCTCTTGTATACACCTTTCTCTATAATTCCCTTCAATAAGCTATTTTCTTGCTCAAGTGTAACTTGGCTAAGAGAATCATTAGTGGAATCAAGAGAACTACTAGAAGCAACAATATTGGATTTAGCATTATTATTGTTACTACTAGAGGAAGAATCTTTCTTGTTCTTGTTACTAGACTTGACTTGAGGCATGTAAGTAGATAAGAGTAAACGCTTGGCAATGTAAGAAGAACTTTTCTTACGGAGATCATCATTGATTGCCTTTAAGAACTCATGCTCTTGCTCAAGATTGAGCTTTTCAAAGCGTAACTTCTCATGAGCCCTTAAAAGTTCTCGATGATCTTCGAAGATAGTTTCATGAGCTAACTTAAGAGTGTTTAGTTCTTTATTTAGAAGCTCAATTTTCTCCTTATCATTGTCATTCGTTTTATCTTGATTAGCATGATTAATTGACGTTTCATCATAGTATTCATTACTAGAGTTGTCAATAAGTAAATCATCATCACCTAACAAGTCATCTTCATCACTATTAAAATCAACATACTCGGGGTGTGTTACCTTAGGACCTTTGGCCATGAAGCATCTTCCAATTCCTTCATTTGGTGAATCAAATATGTCGTAGGAGTTGGTTGACACAAGTGCTAGACCAGCAACACTTTCATCTTGAGTATGTTCGGAGTCGGAGTGATAGCTTCTCTCGGAGTGATTGTAGGAGTCGGAGCCAGATACCCATTCACCAACATGAGCTTGATGTCTTCGTTTTGTGTAGCTCTTTGATGACTTGTCCTTCCTTTCCGAATCCTTGCTTCTCCGTGAGGGTCTTCGTTCATAACGATCATCTCTACTCCTTCTCTCTCTCGGTGGTGATTCTTCTCTTCTACTTCTTCTTTTTGGAGAATCTTCTCTTCTTTTGTAGGGTGCCGTACACTCATTGGAATACTGTCCGGGTCTCCCACAATTGTAGCAATTGCACTCTCGACTAGAAGATCTTTTGTCATTGTAGGACCTTAACTTAGAGCTTCTTTCTTTGCTTCTACTCTTGTAGAATTTGTTGAAGTTCTTCACCATTAAGCTCAATTCTTCATTGAAGGTTTGTTTCTCACTTGATGATGTGGGGGCTTCACATGAGGCTTTGTAAGCACCACTTGACTTGTTGTGAAGTTCCTCCTTATCCTTGAGTGACATCTCATGAGCAAAAATTCTTCCAATGACTTCCGTTGGCTTGAGATCTTTGTAATTTAGCATCATTTGGATCAATGTGCACACGGTATCATATTTTCCATCCAATGCTCTTAGGATCTTCTTGATGATGAATCTGTCGGTCATCTCTTCACTTCCTAAGCCGGCAATCTCATTTGTGATAAGAGCAAGCCTAGAGTACATTTCAGCGACACCTTCACCATCCTTCATTTTGAACTTGTCAAGCTGACTTTGGAGCACATCCAACTTGGATTCCTTGACGGAGTCGGTACCTTCATGCATATCAATCAAAGTATCCCAAATTTCCTTTGCATTCTCAAGACGGCTGATTTTGTTGAATTCTTCGGGGCACAAGCCATTGAAGAGGATATCACAAGCTTGAGCGTTGTATTGCAGCATCTTCAATTCATCCGCACTAGCTTCACGGTTCGGCTCTCTCTCATCAAAGAATTCACCTTGCAAGCCAATACACACAATAGCCCAAACGGCGGGGCTATGTCCGAGAATATTCATTTTCATCTTATGCTTCCAACTAGCAAAATTAGTGCCATCAAAGTAAGGACCTCTATGGTGATAATTTCCCTTGCTAGACGCCATCCTCTCCTAAGTTATGAAACCAAGGCTATGACCACCAAAAGCTATGGAAATCAAAGCAGATGGAGGCCAAAGCTCTGATACCACTTGTAGGACCTTGAAGTATGTCTAGACGGGGGGTGATTAGACTACTTGACGAATTAAAAACTTAACCTTTTCCCAATTTTAGACTTTGGCAGATTTTAGTTATCTTTGCACAAGTCAAGCAATCTTCACACAATTCAAACAAGCATGCAAAGAGTATATGAGCAGCGGAAATTAAAGCATGCAACTTGCAAGAATGTAAAGGGAAGGGTTTGGAGGATTCAAATGCAATTGGAGACACGGATGTTTTTGTCGTGGTTCCGATAGGTGGTGCTATCGTGCATCCACATTGATGGAGACTTCAACCCAGGAAGGGTAACGGTTGCGCGAGTCCACGGAGGGCTCCACCGATGAAGGGTCCACAAAGAAGCAACCTTGTCTATCCCACCATGGCTGTCGCCCACGAAGGACTTGCCTCACTAGCGGTAGATCTTCACGAAGTAGGCGATCTCCTTGCCCTTACAAACTCCTTGGTTCAACTCCATAATCTTGTCGGAGGCTCCCAAGTGACACCTAGCCAATCTAGGAGACACCACTCTCCAAGAAGTAACAAATGGTGCATTGATGATGAACTGTGCTTCAAATGATAGTCTCCCCAACACTCAACTCTCTCTCACAGGATTTGGATCTGGTGGAAAGAAGATTTGAGTGGAAAGCAACTTGGGGAAGGCTAGAGATCAAGATTCATATGGTAGGAATGGAATATCTTGGCCTCAACACATGAGTAGGTAGTTCTCTCTCAGAACTGGTAAGTTGGAAGTGTAGGTTCGTTCTGATGGCTCTCTCCACGAATGAAGAGCAGGTGGAGGGGTACATATAGCCTCCACACAAAATCTAACCGTTACACACAATTTACCAATCTCGGTGGGACCGAATCAACAAACTCGGTCGGACCGATTCAGTAAACCTAGTGACCGTTAGTGATTTCGGTGGGACCGACATGCAACTCGGTAGGACCGATATGGTTAGGGTTAGGGCATAATGTAATCTCGGTGAGACCGATTACACAAACTCGGTGAGACCGATTTTGGTAATTAGCTAACCAGAGAGTTGGTCAGGTAAACTCGGTGGGACCGATTCGCTCTTTTCGGTGAGACCGAAATGTTACGAAAGGGAAACAGAGAGTTTACATTGCAATCTCGGTGGGACCGATCGCTCACTTCGGTTAGACCGAAATGTTACGAAGGGAAACAGAGAGATTACAATCCCATCTCGGTGAGACCGAGATCCCTATCGGTGAGACCGATTTGCCTAGGGTTTGTGGCAGTGGCTATGACATTTGAACTCGGTGGCGCCGGATAGAAAGAATCGGTAGGACCGATTTTCACTTTGGGTTTAGGTCATATGTGGATGTGAGAAAGTAGTTGAGGGTTTTTGGAGCATATCACTAAGCACTTGAAGCAAGAGGCTCATTAAGCAACACCTCATCCCTCCTTGATAGTATTGGCTTTTCCTATAGACTCAATGTGATCTTGGATCACTAAAATGTAAAATGTAGAGTCTTGAGCTTTTGAGCTTGAGCCAATCCTTTGTCCTTAATATTTTGAGGGATCCACTTTCATCATCCATGCCATGCCATTCATTGAGCTTTCCTGAAATATTTGTCTTGGAATAGCATTAGCTCAATGAGCTATATGTTGTTATGAATTACCAAAA
The DNA here is from genome assembly GCF_018294505.1 of Triticum aestivum. Classification (NCBI taxonomy): domain Eukaryota; kingdom Viridiplantae; phylum Streptophyta; class Magnoliopsida; order Poales; family Poaceae; genus Triticum; species Triticum aestivum. Next base: position 350,706,994 of record NC_057807.1, on the reverse strand, counting down.
CCACCTAGGGATAGTTGCACTTTCACATCTACTTATTACTTCCCAATGCCTTCCCCTAGGCCCAAATAATGGTGAAGTGTCATGTAGTTGACGTTCACATAACACCACTAGAGGAAAGACAACATACATCTTATCAAAATATCGAACGAATACCAAATTCACATGACTACTTATAGCAAGACTTCTCCCATGTCCTCAGGAACAAACGTAACTACTCACAAATCATATTCATGTTCATAATCAGAGGGGTATTAATATGCATTAAGGATCTGAACATATAATCTTCCACCGAATAAACCAACTAGCATCAACTACAAGGAGTAATCAACACTACTAGCAAGCCATAGGTACCAATCTGAGGTTTTGAGACAAAGATCGGATACAAGAGATGAACCAGGGTTTGAGAGGAGATGGTGCTGGTGAAGATGTTGATGGAGATTGAACCCCCCCCCCCCGATGAGAGGATCGATGGTGATGACGATGGTGATGATTCCCCCTCTCGGAGGGATGTTTCCCCGGCAGAACAGCTCTGCCAGAGCCCTAGATTGGTTCCGGCAAGGTTCCGCCTCGAGACGGCGGCACTTCGTCCTAAAAGCTTCCTTATGATTTTTTCCAGGGCGAAAGACTTCATATAGCAAAAGATGGGCACCGGAGGCCTGCCAGGGGTCCCACAAGACAGGGGGCGCGCCCAAGGGATAGGGCGCGCCCCCACCTTCGTGGCCAGGGTGTGGGCCCCCTCTGGTTGATTCTTTCGCGAGTATTTTTTATTAATTCCAAAACGTGCCTCTGTGAAGTTTCAGGACTTTTGGAGTTGTGCAGAATAGGTCTCTAATATTTGCTCCTTTTCTAGCCTAGAATTCCAGCTGCCGGCATTCTCCCTCTTCATGTAAACCTTGTAAAATAAGAGAGAAAAGGCATAAGTATTATGACATAATGTGTAATAACATCCCATAATGCAATAAATATCAATATCAAATCATGATGCAAAATGGACGTATCAGTTACCCTTGAATATTTCCTTAGGGTTCCTTGGGCATCCCCAAGCTTAGGCTCTTGCCACTCCTTATTCTGTAGTCCCTCAAAACTTTACCCAAAACATGAAAACTTCACAACACAAAACTCAACTGAAAACTCGTAAGCTCCGTTAGTATAATAAAACAAATCACCATTTTAGGTACTGTTGTGAACTCATTCTAAATTTATAATGGTGTTATATCTACTGTATTCCAACTTTTCCATGGTTCATACCCCCGATACTACCCATATATTCATCAAAATAAGCAAACAACACATAGAAAACAGAATCTGTCAAAAACAAAACAGTCTGTAGCAATCTGGAAATTTTGTATACATCTATAACTCCAAAAATTCTGAAAAAATAGGAATAAACACAATTACTATAGAAGTAATATCGTGAATTTATTGAAAAATAGAAACAATAACAAAAAATTCAAAATAAAATTGGGTTGCCTTGCCTCCCAACAAGCGCTATTGTTTCACGCCCCTAATGAGGCATAATGCAAAGATCTAGGTGTTGTCATCTTTGGTATTAAACCCATAAGTGGCCCTCATAATAGATTCATATGGCAAATTAATTTTCTTTCTTGAAAAGTGTTCCATGCCCTTCCTTAACAGAAATTGAAATCTAATGTTTCCTTTTTTCATATCAATAATGCACCAATCGTTCTAAGGAAAGGTCTACCAAGAATAATAGGGCATGTAGGATTGCAACCTATATCAAGCACAATAGAATCTACGGGCACATAGTTCCTATTTGCAACAATAAGAACATCATTAATTCTTCCCATAGGTTTCTTAATAGTGGAATCCGCTAAGTGCCAATTTAAGGAACAATCATCAGGTTTATGGAACCCTAGCACATCACATAAAGTTTTTGGAATAGTGGAAACGCTAGCACACAAAACACACAAAGCATTGCACTCATAATCTTTATTCTTGATCTTATAGTAGGTTCCCACTCATCATAAAGCTTTCTAGGGATTAAAACTTCTAACTCAAGTTTTTCTTCAAAAGATTTCATCATAGCATCAACGATATGTTTAGTAGAAGCATTATTTTGATTATAAGCATGAGGTGAATTAAGCATGGATTGCAACAAGGAAATACATCAATCAAAGAACAATTTTCATAATTAAAGTCCTTGAAATCCAAAAGAGAGGGATCATCACTAGTTAAAGTCTTTACCCATCCAATCCCACTTTTATCAATTTTTTCATTAAGATCATCACTCTCCAAATTATTGGGACGCCTTCTAGCTAAAGTTGACTCATCTCCAATCCCATCTTGATCAAGTTTTATATTAGCAAACAAGGATTCAATAGGAGTCACACCAATTACTTTAAGATCTTCATCATGATTATCACAAAAACTGGAAGAACATGCCCTTTTGAACCAATCTCTCGTAGAACGCATCCTATCGGTTCTCTTCTTACTTTCATTAATAGAGATTCGAATAGTTTTCAAAGATTCATTAATATCAATATTGGGTGGCATAGACCTAATCTTAAAAGAATCAATCTCATGAGAAATTCTATCAATGTTCCTAGCCAAATCATCAATCTTGAGCAATTTTCCTTCTACCATAGTATTGAAAACCTTTTGGAAATTTATAAAATATTTAATATTATTATCAAGATCATAAGGTATTTTATTATAATTTCCATAAGAATTTTTGTAGGAATTGCCATAATTATTAGATGAATTACTAGGAAAAGGCCTAGGATTAAAATTACCTCTATAAGCATTATTACCAAAATTGTTCCTACCAACAAAATTCATATCCATAGATTCATTATTACTACAAATCAAGGTAGACAAAGGCATATAATTAGGATCAATAGGAGCACCCTTACTAGCAATCAATTTCATAATTCCATCCATCTTTTCACTCAAAGTATTAATTTTTCAATAACATGCACTTTTTTACTAGTAGAAGATCTTTCAGTATACCACTGAGAGTAATTTTCCATAATATTCTCTAGGAGTTTAGTGGATTCCCCTAATTTTATTTACATAAAAGTACCTCCCGCGGCAGAATCTAAAAGATTTCTAGTTGCAAAATTCAATCCAGCATAAAAAAATGTATGATCATCCATAAATTTAAACCATGAGTAGGGCAATTTCTTATCTTCAATGTCATCCTCTCCCAAGATTGTGCAACATGTTCATGATCAAGTTCCTTAAAATTCATTATATCATTCCTAAGGGAGATGATCTTAACGGGAGGAAAATACTTGGAAATAAATGCATCTTTACACTTATCCCAAGAATCAATACTATTTTTAGGCAAAGATGAAAACCAAATTTTAGCACGATCTTGTAGTAAGAATGGAAATAGCTTCAATTTAACAATATCATTAGCCACATATTTTTTCTTTTGCATATCACATAACTCAACGAAAGTATTTAGATGGGATGCAACATCTTCATTAGGGCTACCAGAAAATTGTTCTTTCATAAAAAGATTCAACAAAGCGGCATTAATTTCATATGATTCCACACTAGTGGCGGGAGCAATCGGAGTACTAATAAAATCATTATATTAGTGTTGGAAAAGTCACACAACTTGGTATTTTCTTGAGACACCTTGACCAAGCAAGCAATCTAGCACACAAGCAAACAAAAAGCAAACAAAAAGACGAATGGAAAGACGGCGAATAAAAAGGCAAATATTTCTGTTTTTTTCTAAAAACGTTTTAGAAGTGGGGGAGATGAAAATGAGAGGCAAATGGAAAATAATGTAAGTGCAAGAGATGATAGTTTATGATAGGTACTTGGTAGGCTTGATGTAGAACCTCCCCGGCAACGGCGCCAGAAATTCTTCCTGCTACTTCTTCAGCTTGCGTTGATTTTCCCCTTGAATAGGAAAGGGTTATGCAGCAAACTAGAGACAAGTATTTCCCTCAGTTAAGAACCAAGGTATCAATCCAGTAGGAGGCACAAGCATGTCCCTAATAGACGCACCTACACAAACTAACAAACACTTGCACACAACGCAAAAAGGGGGTTGTCAATCCCTTCAAGGTCACTAGCAAAAGTGATGTAGACCGAACCTCGTGGTGAGATCTAATCGGTTGTTGCGGCCCGACCTTTCACGGCACTCCACCTTCAGCAGTAGTAGCCTCTCGCCCGCGCACGTGATGTACACGAAAAAAGGGTTTGAACTCAATGGCGAGATCCGATCTGTTGTTGTGGCCCAATCTTTCACGACACTCCTCCTTCAGTAGTAGTAACCTCTCGCCCACGCACGCGATGTACGTGAAGTAGAGGGATTGAGCCTTACGGTCCTGCACGAGAAGACCAATCTCGACGATGGCACTCACGCGCAAAACAATTTCCTCACATAAATAGCAACAAAGAGGTTTTCTAAAGCTTCTTCCAAAACTTAGGGATTTTTAGACAGCTTCCCCCAAAACTTGTTACGGGTATTTACCCTAAAAACACATCGTGTTTATTCATGAAATATAACCTAAGCTATACAATGAACGCATCATGGCTTTATATATTAGCCAATCCATCTAACTTGAGCAACAAACCGAACTATTCATCAATTGATATCTCTCACGGCTAAACATAAAAGGAAACTAATTCTGTTGTAGGTTCGTGTGTCTTCTCTGATTGCATGGCAGGTGGACCCCATCTAATTTCCTTGAAGGAAAGAAGACTCCATGCTCTGCATCTTCTACATGTTCCTCCCTGATACGTCTCTTTGCCCGGCAAGAATAAATATAAAAAACTAAATTGCATTGATTTCCTTTTAAATTAGCATACAACGCCTCTATATCTCTGATTAGAATATTCCCATGTAAACTCATCCATACGTACAACCTTGTGGCCTGAGCATGCACGGCTCAAGGGACGATGAGATCCATGCAAGTAGTACTCACGTTGTAGTTTTCCATTAGCATATAACTCAGTATGTTTCTTATCTCCCGGGACCAAATCAAGAAATATGCCATAACTGCATGCGCTCAGAACAAAACAAGAAAGATTGTTCAATGATTTGTCCATCGGGCCATCTTCACTCAACTGAAAATAATTAGGTGCATAAATATTTCGCTGTATTGATCCCTCGGCACACTAGCATCACCGATGTCCGTATCAAAAAGTGAGATCTGATAGAGATGGATTTAAAAGATAAGTAAAAGTGCAAAATAAAGTAAATATAAATAAAGTGCAGCAAGGTATTTTGTGTATTTTTGGTTTTATAGATCTGAAAATATATGATCGTAAATAGACTCGGGGGCAATAGTTTTCACTAGAAACTTCTCTCTTGAAAAACACATACGGTGGGTGAACAAATTACTGTTGAGCAATTGATAGAAAAGTGCATAGTTATGACGACATCTAAGACAATGATCATGAATATAGGCATCACATACATGACAAGTAGACCGAAACAATTCTACATCTACTACTATACTCCACACATCAACCGCTATCCAGAATGCCTCTAGTGTATTAAGTTAACAAGAACAGAGTAACGCCTTAAGCAAGATGACATGATGTAGAGGGATAAACTCAAGCAATATGATATAAACCCCATCTTTTTATTCTTAATGTCAACAATACAAATACGTGCCTTGCTTCCCCTTCTGTCACTGGGTGAGGACACCTCAAGATGGAACCCATAACAAAGCACCTCTCCCATTGCAAGATAGATCAATCTAGTTGGCCAAACAAAATCAATAGATCATAGAGAAATACAAAGCTATCTTAATCATGCATAAAAGAGTTCAGAAAAGACTCAAATAATATTCATAGATAATCCGATCATAAATCTACAATTCATCGGATCTCAACAAACGCACTCAAAAGAAGATTACATCGAATAGAACTCCAAGAACATCGAGGAGAACATTGTATTGAATATCAAAGAGAGAGAAGAAGCCATCTAGCTACTAGTTATGGACCCGTAGGTCTGTAGTAAACTACTCACACATCATCGGAAGGGCATCGAGGTTGATGTAGAAGCTCTCCGTGATCGAATTCCCCTCCGGCGGAGTCCGAAAAAGGCCACAAGATGGGATCTCACGAGAACAGAAACTTGCGGCGGTGGAAAACTATTTTTGGTGTGCCCTCTTGTGTAGAGGGAATATTTGGGTATTTATGGAGCAAAGATTAGGGTTAGGGGAGTCCCGAGGGGGCCATAAGCCTGGGGGCGCGCCCTTGGGGCTTGTGGCCCTCTCATGGCTCCTCTGGCATCCTTCCGAGGCTTCGTGGTTGTCTTCTGGTCCAAGAAAAACCATCGTAACGTTTTATTCCATTTGGATTCCGTTTGATATTGATTTTCTGTAGAAAACAAAAACAAGGAAAAACAACAACTGGCACTGGGCACTAGGTTAATAAGTTAGTCCCAAAAAATGATATAAAGTAGCATATTCATGCATATAAAGCATCCGAGATTGATAATATAATAGCATGGAACAATAAAAAATTATAGATACATTGGAGACGTATCAATGTGTCGGTATCTGCACATCGATCATGTTGATCGAGTCACTGCTAACAAGCGGGGCAACAAGGACAAGGATGAGGGATCACTGATGGATCACTAACCAACCAATACTAAGCATATAGGATAAGAGGTAAGGTAACAATAACAGGTTACAAAAGCAGGCTATGCATCAGAATGAGAGCTATCGAACAAAAGGAGCAAAATATAATGCAACCATGAGAGAGAAAGAGTGGACGATATACGAATGATCAAGGGGGTTTTGCTTGCCTGGAAGCTCTGCTGAAAGGGGCTGATCGTCAGGAGTGTAGTCGAACTTGGGAGCAACGTCGGTCTCGGGGTCTAACGAAGAGAAGAAGGGGAAGGAATAGTAAATATAAAGCAAACAAATGCAACATGATGCATGACATGGCAATATGCCATGTTAGGGGTGACCTAATGCAGTACTAAGTGTTTTAGATGGAGCGGGAAAATATTCGGGAATATTTACCCAGCTCCAAACATTTATCGGTTAGATGATCAGGAGAGGAAGGTTCTATGTTTGCAGTGTTAGAGACATGTGACATGTATGTGGATGGCGTATTCGGATTCGTCTTATTTTTCTGATCAATTTTCATACACAAATTATTTTCATCCGAGTTAGGAATTATCTTATATGATTTTTTAAAGTTTGAATGGTTTTCTGGATTTTCTGGTATTAATAATAATTCAAATAATATTAAATGGAAATAGCTAGGCACACACCCAAAAGTGTACCCACCAGTGGGCACTGTGGGGCTGACAGGGGGGTCCCGTTGACTACCTAGTCAGCATATGACCAGTCAATGTTGACTGGTCAACTGGGCCAGCGGGGCCCAGGTGTCACAGGGTGTTAGATAACTAAAGTTGGTTTAATTAGTAGCGGGACCACATGTCAGGGACATTAAATAAATTAAAGGGTTAATTTTTGAAGGGTTGGTGTTAAACCTGTTTAGGCTAATTAAACTGGCCGACCAACAGGGGGGTTTGCACGCGTGCGCGTGTAGAGGCGGGCCAGTGGCCACAGCGCTCCGCCGGCAGTCAGCGGCAGAGGCAGGCGGGCACGCTAGGGAGTGGTAGGGCGGTACCGGGCAAGCAGGGGTAGCGACCAGCGGCGACCGGAGGTGGGCACGGTCGCGCGCGTGCGTAAGCGAGGCACGAGGGCAGTAGCAGAAGGAGCAGCTAGCAGCGGCAACGGGGCAGCGGGAGGCCGCAGGCGCGCGCGTGGCATAGCCAGGGTGCGGCCACAGGCGGCCAAAGCGAGGCAGGGCGTGCCCCAACCGGCAGCAGGCATGGGGCATCGGCGAGCAAGCAGCGGTAGGGGGTGGCGCGAGCGGGCACGGGTGAGGCTGCAGGCAGCGGCATGCGAGGGAGGAGACAGTGAGTGGCCTGAGGTAGGTGCGACGGGGGCGCGTGCGCGGCCAGGGTGACAGGCCGCGGCGGCCGACTACAGGCGATGCGGGCGCGCGCGTGCGATCACGGCCACGCGCGAGCGGGCCTGGAGGGCGCGACAGGGGAGGACGAGCGTGCGGCATGGGACGGCCACGGCGCGGGGCACAGGCTCGGTCGTGGCTAGGGGAGGGAGAGTGCGTGGGTGGCCGCGGGCAACAGAAGCAACTGAAGCAGGCGCGCGTGGAAGCGAGCATTCGGTGGCCATGGCGAGCTCGGGAGGCGGCGGCTTACGGCAAAGGATTCGGGGGGTGGAAGGGGGAATCGGTGAAGGGACTCACAACGAGCTCGGGGGCCTGGTCGAGGAAGCCGTAGGGGTTGGGATGCAGCGAATCCGACAACGAACGGCAGCGGCCGTGGCGAGAAGAAGAGGCGATTGCAAACTTCTGGTGCTCCACTACTCGAATAGATGCGGGCAGGCGGAGTAATCATCGATGCTGACGCTCCTAGACATCCTCTCAGGCAGCAGGGAGGCTAGTGGACGCGACAACGATGATGGCGCGGCAGCAACGGCTCGGGCGCGATCTAAACAGAGAAGAGTAGGGCGAGCGAGGGCGATATGGTGTGTTAGGGTTTGTCCGTGGGGCTAGGGGTGGCCTTATGCACCGCCGGGGCACGCGGGATTGCCGTCGCATGGCCATTCATGGCCATGGAGGCCGCGCGCGCGTCCACTGTGCCTCCGGTGAACACAGAAGGGAACGATGACACTGATGGGTTGGGCTGCACTGTACACTTGCGGCCCAAGTACACAGTGGGCCTTTTCTTTTTCTTCTTTTTCCTTTTCTGTTTTATTATTTCATCACTGTTTTGCGATTAAAACAAATAGCAATTGAATTTTTCTAACAATGAAATTTGGCACATAATTATTAGCCATAATTTTGGAGAGGCCCACTAAGTTGAAGGTCAAATAAAATTTTATAAATATTTGTTTATTTTGAAAAGGGGTATTTTATTTGTTGTTGGACTACTTATTAAATCATAGGAATTTATCTATGAATCAAATGAGTTTAGTTTCCACATAATAATTTCTTAGTGAATATTTGCAAAATTATGAACTAGTTTGCAATTCTGAAGATGTAAATGGTTGACTTAGCATTACGAAATTCAAATTAACTGGTGATTTTTTTTATCAAGTGGCACTTAAGCTTGCTAAACATGATGACATGGCATCATTAGAGGGGAGATTGCTGTAGCATGATACTGGGGGTATTACATTTAGCTTGGGCACCGTATGATTCCATATATATTCCCATTGTAATCTCTTTTGATCAATAAAGCACAAGGAGAATCCCTAGAAAACATATTATAAGTATGTTTTCTATTTTCCTCATCCGATGTGGTATTAAATGTTTGTGCAAGAAATCATGCTTCAATGTAGGCTCCACAGGGCATCAACCGCACAAGCATGAGTTGTACGTCACAGATACAAAAATGGGGGGAAACGATTATACTTCTTTAGTGGAAGCAGCGTTTTGGCTCTTAGGTGCATCTGCACCCCGAGGGCGAACAGTAAAATTGTTGAAAATAGTAAATCAATTAAAATTTCTGATTTTTTTGTGATGCGAGATGCGCATGTGCGTGCCAAATTTCGTGGAGTTTGGACATTTTAGTAGTTGTCAGCAAAAAAGATAAATTTCAGGCATGTGAGAAACTTTTGAAAACAACATTATTTGGAGCTTATTTTGTCTTTTTTTGCCATGAGCTCCTCGAATTTCATTTAGCCATAAATTTTACAGGCACCTGGCACACTCGGTCATCTTGCATAAAAAAAGAAATCAGATTTTATGCTATTTTTTAATTCGCTGTTCACCTAGTGCAGATGAGCCCGAGCATCAACTTGAGTATCCGTTCCTCGGTTTTCTTTTTTACTCCGCATATTAGTTTTTCTTAGGTGGAAATATTTGAAATTTGACCAAGTTTATAAGAGAAAGTGTTAACATTCGTAGTATCAAACCAGTGTCATTAGATCCATCATGGAGTATAATTTCATAATGTATTTATTTTAGAGTATAGTTGCTAATATTTCTTGATAATTTTTTTGCTTAAGACTAACCCAATAAGCATAGTAAAAAGAAACATAGGGAGTGATAGCTAATAATTTGCGTCTTTTTGTACATATTCATAGCAATAAATTTGTTGAAAATGCCAAACAGAGATCGAGCTCCATGGATGCCTTATTTGGAAACTTCAAAAATTCAAACTTTTAACTTCTAAAAAATCATGAAAACAAATACACATATACCTAGATACATAATGTACACGTGTGCAAATTTTCAGGTCGAAATACATTAAAATGGGACATACAAAAACACAAATCCGGGGCTTTTTAGCATCTGTACTCCTCAAAGTCAATGATTTTTTATGCAGCTCGCAATTCGAGGTATTTCATCCCTGATTTTTTTCACACATACACATTATATCCTTGCAAAGATGTGCGTTTTTTTAAGAATTTTTGGAAACCGAAAAGTTTGAATTTTATTTTTTTCAAAATAAAGGCCTCCATGAAGCTCAATTTCCAAAATACCGTACTCTAAATTTGTTAAGAATTGAATTAGAATATGAGAATAACGTCCCACAACATTCTTGTCATACATGAATTGTAGCATACCTAATCGTAAATGTAGGTTGATTGCTGCCTTTAGGGGAATGATTTGTTGCTGGAAAAAAATGATGTCAATGGCTTGCATATGATTGATGATATGAAGGGTTTGCAGGCAGTGGCGAAGCTAGGGGGACCAGCAGGGGCCTGGCCCCCCCTATGGCATTGTACAATACGAATGATTTTGTACTTATGGCTAGTTTAGACATGATGTTTAGACAAAATTAGCTTTCTTGGTCCCCTCTAAATGAGAATCATCATGCTCGGCCTCGTTTAAGCTCCAATCATGCCTCCGCCCCTGTTTGCAGGTGAGGGGAAACGGACTATGAATTGATTGCATGTACATAATGATGTGGAGGGCTAGATGACACATGTGGTGACATGGAATATGTGAACCTTGAAAGAAATAAAAAATATAGATATAGATATAACCAAAATGTGAAAAGGAAGAGAAAGGAGCACACAGTAGTGCCTTCTTTCTAAAGAAAAGACACTCATGGGGCATCTTAGATCTGATAAATATCAAAAAATCCAATAGCCAATGTCATAGATAGACAGCTAGACACAGAACTAGTAAAAAAATAAAAGGATATTGATTGTAGCCGCCAAGTTTTGTCCAAGTTTTGATCTCTAGCGGTCGGCTACAATCAACGGCGGCTAGAGTGGAAGTTGGGGTACATAACTCGTCGTAGTAGCGCATATTGATATTATAAATAGGCAGAAGTTATGGTGCCAACGAAATGTAAAACATAAAACAATTTAGAATAGCCTCGAGTTCTTAAACCATTTGAGATTGTGACCATCAGAGTATGGCAATTGTTTATGGACCCCAATAACTAGCAAACATTTGCCGTGGGACATGAAATTGTGAATGTTTTGTATGGCAAATTCTTCAAAAGCACGTGACAATTTCTTCACAAATTCAACAGAGGATTTTGCGCGAAAATTCCTGTGTTCGCTTGTAAGAATTGTCAATGCTTCCAACATATAAATTGACATGAAAAATGTTTGTTATAACTTGCACCTCCGACAAAACGTTCGCTGAATAACATTATTTATTCAGAGACGTATGTGCGGGTATGTAGGGACAAGTGAACCCAACCAACCAGACTGGAGCCTTGGAGCTGGATCCGATCGCTGAGGCCCCCGGCGCGGCAGCGCCTCACGGCCGGGAGGAAGCGTTGGCCGCCAGCGCCGCGCGGAGCACCTCTCCGAACTCAACGAGCCTGGCGGCGTCGGGCACGAGGTCCCCGACGGCTTCGTGCGCGCAGAACCGCACCGCCCAGGCCGCCAGCCGCGGCGTTCTGACCTCGTCGAGGACGGGAAGCCCAGCGATCCTCTCTGCGGCTCCGAACCACCCGATGTAGGAGCCAACGACGATGTCCAGGAAGCCGACGTCATCCCCACCGAAGTAGGGCTTCCCGCAGCTGCACTCCACGAAGGCCTCCTCCAGCTGCCGGAGCGCGGCGGACACCTGCTCCGCGGCATGAGCCTTGTCGCCGCCGACCATACCTCTCAATGTCCGAAGTGGTGAATGGAGCTGCAACCTCCCGGGACCGATAGCCATGATCAGTTACCAGAACAGTAAAATAACTTGCGTTCCAGATCCAGTGGTCACGATCGAATGGCTGGCTCACCTTGGAGTCGGCATACTCTGCCCAGAACCGGTGGACGGCGCAGTGGTAGGGGTCGGCCGGAAGGATGGGCTTCCCGGCGGCGGAGAAAGCTTCGTCGACGTACTGCAGGATTACCAGGGACTCGCAGACGGGGCGACCGCCGTGGAGGAGCACGGGCATCTTCTTGTACACGGGGTTGGACCTGAGCAGCAGCTCGCTCTTCCTGCCCACCGCTTCCTGGAGGAACTCGTACTCCACGCCCTTGAGCCTGAGCGCGATGCACACTCGCGACACGAACGGGCTCGCCCACCCGCCCACGACCACCACCGGCTCCGACATCGCCGCCGCCGCCGCCGCCGGCTCTTCTAACACACAAGCTCACAACTAACTCACTTTTATAACCCAGCTTAGTGGAACCACCGTAAACCAACGGTAATTTTGATTTGTCTTCTGGAGCAGGAAGATTCGAAACAACGCCGTCGACGGCGTCAGAGACCGATCGACGCCATCGGAGCGCGGCCGGAGTTGTCGGATCCATCCATCTTGGGGTAAAGGGCGCGGTTGGTGCGGTGCGTGATCGAATTAAGAACAACCAAATTGGACCAACAGTGGTTGTTGGGCGTTGTGATGGCGCACGTGGCTTGACATGTCCATTAGTGTTCCAGAGTAGAGAAGCCAGTGTGGGGGTGGTGGTCAGGGACGAGGAGGGGGAAGTTATTGTCTCGTCCTGGGATTTCATTGATGCTTGTCAAAGCGTGGAGGAAGCGGAGCTTAGGACTTGCATTGCCGGTCTATACATAGGTATTTCTCTTCATAATTCTATAATTTTAGAGACTGATTGCGCTTTTGTGGTTGCGTCTCTTGTATCAGGGGTCTATGACAGATCTGCTATGCGTGACTTGAAGATGAAAGCGTTGAGCATCTCAAAGTTGATCAACAATTTTCAATTGTCAAAGATTAATCGTTTGGTCAATATGGTGGCACATTTAATCGCTAAGTATAGCTTTGACAATATATTAGATGATATTTTTGTTAATGATGTACCGTCGTGTGTGGTGAATATTGTATCGATTGAGTGTGCTGGAGTGGTTGGTTAATTAATATAAGGTGGTGTTTTAAAAAAGAGTGGAGTACTTTTTAACACGATAACATTTTTTTAAACGTCTGGTCTATTCATCAACTGTGAAGGTAGTAAAAAAATACATCCAGGTTCGTAGACCATCTAGCGACGACTATAAAAACTGAAGCGAGCTGAAGGTACGCCGTCGTCATCGCTCCTTCCTCGTCGAATCCGGGCAAAACTTGGTGTGGTAGACCGTCAGGATACATCTTGGTATTGAGCGACTTCGTAGTCAATGTAAACGCCGCCCGAAATGTATGAAATAAATCCAAAAAAAATGAACTTTGATGGTTTCATTTCACTGCAATAAATCTAACCAACTATGCTTGGTTCGTAGAACTGCAAAACAAATTAGAGAAGAATATTAGATTGAGAAGGGTTACAGTATTGCACATCTGAAGGTGGTGTTGAAAAAAACTCCCTTTCAACTCGTATCCCTTCCCGAGGCGACACGGGGAACCCTAACTCCCGCAGCCGCCAGCCCTCCTTGATGATGATATAGACCTAGGGTAGGGTAATAGGCCTGACCGAAACACCCTATCCAAGGTCACTACCCTAGAAGCAAAGGCACCAAAGAGACAACAAGGAGTACCAATTGAAGGCGTCGAGTGCAATCCACTCGACCAGTCATATCAATCGGGTACCCCTCCCTCCTGATGTCACTCGACCATACAAGAAACCACTCGACCTACTGAACACCAAGAGTCACTCAGGACAGCAACGGTCAGGCGTTCACTTTGTAGTCTTTAAGAGCATTAATAGCACTTTATAGCTGGTGTTATCAGTAACGCCCTCTCTTTATGTACATTGAACCCCTGTAACGGAGGTGGGCTAGGTCCTGGCGCACTCTATATAATCCACCCCTCCTCTGGGACAAGGGTTCGCACCCCCTGTAACACATACACCCATATTTCAGTCGACTGCCTCAGGACACCGAGACGTAGGGCTTTTACCTCCTCCGAGAGGGGCCTAAACTCGTAAACACTTGCGTACAATCTCACGTAGCTAGGACCTTTCCTCCTCATACGTACCCCCTATACTTACTGCTAGACTTAGTACCACGACAGTTGGCGCCCACCGTGGGGCAAAGCGTCTTAGCGACTTCCGGCGAGGTTGCTTTTTCTTCGATCTTCATCAACATGGTTTTCGGCGGCGGTTTGATCATGGGCGGCGAGTTCCGACTCGGCGCAATCACTTTCGTCGCCGACGATTCCGCATGGCCCCAGGAAGCCCCCCTCGACGTCGAGGCCCTCCCGATCCGTGGTTCGTCGCACTTCCGCGCGAGTGCGTGCGGCGTCCTCCTTCGGCAGCCGTCGACTCCGTATCAGTCAGTCCTCGCGTCATCGTCTCACTCTGTTGGACGGTGCCGCAAGTGGTCTGGTCGTTCGCGGCTCCAGCAGTGGGTGAAGCACGCGGTGGCTCGTCAGGCGTCCCCCCCCCCAAGTCGTGGCGATCGAGCCCGACATATTTCACTACAGGTCAGTCGGCCTGTCGACTAATTTCGCAGACACCTTTTCCGAGAGAGGGAGTTGTGACCTTGCGGCGGAAGTCCTCACGGTCGACTCCCATCGCGGCCCACCTGGTTTTTGTCGCAGCAGCGGTGACGGCCTGTCATTCGGCCATGAGGAGTATCAGCCCCAACCTCTCAGCTCGCAGCAAAGGGAGGAGCTGCACCGCCGCAACGTGGAGGCTCTCCAGACCCCCATCATAGGGGAAACCGCCAAGGCTCGGGCCTTGGAGGCAGTGCGCCTAGCCACGCTGTCTGAGCGCACTCGTTTGGATAATCTCCAACATTCTCTTGACGAGTGTGCCCGTCGACTGATCCCCGGGTCCAATCGGCGTTCACGACAATTGTTTCTACCAGAGACTCAGGTATTCCGCACACCGATTCAGAATCTAGCAGCTGCTGCACGTATCGCAGAGTCCATTCAGCCGTCTCGTTCAGAGGCAGGAAGGGGTTTGGAACAGATCAGGGCGTTGCTTTGAGCAGCAGTAGACCAGAACTCCATCGTGTCCCAGTCACGGAACAGAATTCACAGTCGATCAGTAAGGGCAGACACCGTTCAGTCGGCACACAGTCCTAGGTCACCTTTGCGGCGAGGAGATCGTGATCACCGCCAAGATCGGCACCTGGGAAGAGCTCATGGAGAGTATGATCGTGAGTACGCCCGCGATAACCACCATCGAGCGCCTTCGCCCTTTTCGAGGGACGAGTCATACGCGCCCCGACGGTATGATGACAGGCGTCCGTATGGAAATTACCGCGGAGTTCCAGTCGACCCAGAGAGGTCGGCTTCGACACAAGGTCCGTCCTTGTGCAGGGTTTGGTCGACCGGAACAGAACATACAGAGAAGGGCTGGATAGAGATATGCCCAGTGGAAGCAGGGTCCACATCTTCGGCCCAGAGTGTTTTGCAAGAGCCATCAGAGCCACTGAGATCCCCCATAACTTCAAATTGGCAACTGGCGTCAGCAAGTTCACAGGGGAGTCAAAGCCCGACACTTGGCTTGAAGATTACCGAGTGGCGGTGCACATTGGTGGCGGCAGCGATGAGGTGGCCACGAAGCACCTCCCTTTGATGCTTGAAGGTTCTGCCAGGGCCTGGCTGAATCAGTTGGCCCTTGGGAGCATTTTGAGTTGGGATGAGTTGGCCCGAGTGTTTACCAGAACATTTGAGGGCACCTGCAAGAGACCTGTTGGTCTACCGGATCTGCAGCATTGCGTGCAGAAACCAAATGAAACCTTGAGAGACTATATCCAGAGATGGATCACTCTGCATCACACAGTGGAGAATGTGTTGGATCACCAAGCAGTCTGTGTCTTTAAGGAAGGCGTTCGCTACAGAGAGCTCAATCTGAAGTTCGGTCGGACCGGAGATATGTCCTTGACTCGGATGATGGAGATTGCCACCAAGTATGCTAACGGCAAAGAGGAGGACCGACTCCGGAGTGGTAAGCACAAAACAGTCACCCAGGACACCGGAGGAGGAAATTCCAGTCGGAAGCAGAAGAGAAAGGCTAAGGCAGCAGTGTTGAATCAAGGAAAGTTCAAAGGGAAGCCCAAAGGGCCTGGGATCCCTAAGAAAGTGAAGGACCAAGAAGTAAACGATGTGATGGATTTGCTGTGTCATATTCACACCAAGAAGGATGAAGAGGGGAACCTGATTCTCCCCAAGCATACAACTCGACAATGTCAACTCCTAATCCAGAGCTTCCGAGAAAGCAAACCCAATGAAAAGGACAAAGAGTCCGATAAGGAAGAAGAAGGTAAGGATGATGATGGTGGTTACCCTAATGTCAATGCCACCTTGGTGATTTTTGCTGATCTCGAGAGCAAAAGTCGACTGAAGATCATTAACAGAGAGGTGAACATGGTTGCTCCGGCAACACCAAAGTATTTTGAAGTGGTCAAAAAACCCATTATATTCGACCAGTCCGACCACCCGCCACGCGTAGCTACCCCTGGGCGACAAACGCTGGTGGTCGACCCAGTCGTGGGAGGCACCCGACTGACCAAGGTTCTGATAGATGGTGGCAGTGGTCTGAATATCCTGTATGCTGAGGCCCTCAAAGGAATGGGCATTCTGATGTCCAAACTCAGCGAAATCAACACACAATTCCATGGAGACATCCCAGGAAAGAAAGCCGACTCACTTGGCCAAATCACTCTTGATGTAGTTGTCGGCGTTCTAGGAACGGGGGTCCCCAGACTTGCCTGCCTGCGGCCCATGGCGTGGCTCCACCAGGGGCCCAGTACAGCCCATCTTCATCAATCAACACTCAAGACCCTCGCGGGGCGGATGACACAAGGCCTCCTCAGGAGCGGCCTCACCAGGCAGGCTCGCGAGAAGGGCGGAGAGATCAAGGCAAGGGGTACCTCGCGAGGTTCCCATGATGCAAGCCATGACGACCAAGGCCAGGCGGGCGCCAGCACGCACAGTGTCCTTGTTTCCCCTTTGGTGCTAAGGGGGCAAACGCAGGCGTGGAGTACCGAGGCATCAGGCATAGGTTTCCACATCGATGCAACAAGACCAAGACCAGCAGGACGGCAGGACGGAGGTCACCATGGAGCCCAAGACGGCGTCACCACCAGAGCCTTTGGCAGGCGAAGACCACCTTTAGTCAGGATAACTTGTACTAGCTGTTCCCCTTCAAATTGGCCGTTGTTGGCTCCCTTCCCACTAAATATTTGGGAAGAAGACCAGGGCCTCTATAAATAGGACTAGCCACCACCTAGGGAGGAGGGAGATATCACCTTGAACAGAACCACCCACCAAGCACAAGAACACCTCGTGTCAGGAGGTTGTTCTTTCCCTTGTACTGTTCATCATCAGCCCAAGAGGCAATCCACCACACCACACTGGAGTAGGGTATTACACCACAATGGTGGCCCGAACTAATATAAATCTTGTGTCTCTTGTTTTGTGCGTTCATCGAGCTTAGCTTAGAGATTGCGGCGAGGCTGAGAGCGAGATTTGGTAGGGGGAAATCTTCGTGCGCACCCCAGTGTTCGAACCTCAAGGGTTTTGTCGGAACCCGAAATCCAACATTTGGCGCGCCAGGTAGGGGTGCGCCGGAGCTTTCCTTCCGCCGTTTAGCTCGCCGTCGCTCCGCAAGTCCAATGTCGGGCGACCCAATGACCAGCACGGACTACTGGGCAGCCTGGCCAGCCCGAGCCGCGCTGCCTGCCCAAGAAGACCTCAACCCCATGCCCCTGGCAGCCCGCGCACCGCAGAACGCTGCGGGGCGCAGGCGGCGTGGTCAGACACCGCCCGCCCTTACTCCACGGCAGGTGCGGGCGACCGCAAGGGCCTCAACCCACACCGCAGCCACAACGCCACACACCCGGCGGGAGCAAGCAAACATGAGAGCCGCGCTCACTATGGCTCGGGAGCTACTACGATGCAGGTTGATGGAGAGTGGACGAGATGCATTGCTAGAGCGCGTTGCCGAGCTCCTGGATGCCGCGGCCTTGGGGGCACCGCCTTTCTACTTCCAGCTTGCACCTCGGACCTCGGCCGGACCACACGGCGGGCCTCTCCATGCCCGCGTTCCCCCAAGCACGCCACAAGGATTCATCGACACCAGCTCAACCATCGGCGCCGGACGCCAGGTCGCACCAGCACCACCTCTGGCGAATGAGGGCATGCGCGTTGCCTCCTACGGCCCGGGCGCGCCGTGATGTCTACTACACAACCTTCTTCTTGTAGACGTTGTTGGGCCTGCAAGTGCACAGGTTTGTAGGACAGTAGCAAATTTCCCTCAAGTGGATGACCTAAGGTTTATCAATCCGTAGGAGGCATAGGATGAAGATGGTCTCTCTCAAACAACCCTGCAACCAAATAACAAAGAGTCTCTTGTGTCCCCAACACACCCAATACAATGGTAAATTGTATAGGTCCACTAGTTCAGCGAAGAGATGGTGATACAAGTGGAAAATAGATAGTAGATAAAGGTTTTTGTAATCTGAAATTATAAAAACAGCAAGGTAATAAGTGGTAAAAGTGAGCGTAAATGGTATTGCAATGATAGAAACAAGGCCTAGGGTTCATACTTTCACTAGTGCAAGTTCTCTCAACAATAATAACATAGATAGATCATATAACAATCCCTCAACATGCAACAAAGAGTCACTCCAAAGCAACTAATAGCGGAGAACAAACGAAGAGATTATGGTAGGGTACGAAACCACCTCAAAGTTATCCTTTCTGTTCTATCTATTCAAGAGCTCGTAGTAAAATAACATAAAGCTATTGTTTCCGCTCAATCCATCATAGAGTTCATACTAGAATAACACCTTAAGACACAAATCAACCAAAACCCTAATGGCACCTATATACTCCATTGTCACCTCAAGTATCCATGGGCATGATTATATGATATGCATCACACAATCTTAGATTCATCCAACCAACACAAAGTACTTCAAAGAGTGCCCCGAAGTCTCTATCGGATAGTCAAGAACATGTGCCAACCCCTATGCATAGGTTCATGGGCGGAACTCGCAAGTTGGTCACCAAAACATACATCAAGTGGCACGTGATATCCCATTGTCACCACAGATAAACACGGCAAGACATTCATCAAGTGTTCTCAAATAAAGACTCAATCCGATAAGATAACTTCAAGAGGGAAACTCAATTCATCACAAGAGAGTAGAGGGGGAGAAACATCATAAGATCCAACTACAATAGCAAAGCTCGGGATACATCAAGATCGTGCCATAGAGGAACACGAGAGAGAACACTAGAGAGAGAGAGACCAAACACATAGCTACTGGTACATACCCTCAGCCTCGAGGGTGAACTACTCCCTCCTCATCATGGAGAGTGTCGGGATGATGAAGATGGCCACCGGTGAAGGATCCCCCCTCCGGTAGGGTGCCGGGAAGGGCTCCCGAGAGGTTTTTGGTGGCTACAGAGTCTTGCGGCGGCGGAACTCCCGATCTATCTTGATATTCGATGTTTTTAGGGTATGTAGGCTTATATAGGCAAAAGAAGTCGGTTGGGGGGTGCTCGAGGGGCCCACGAGACAGGGGGCATGCCCAGTAAGGGGGGGTGGGGCGCCCTCTTATCTCGTGGAGTCCTCATGAGTCTTCTGACGTGAACTCCAAGTTTCCAGGATGATAATCTTCCAAAAAATCACGTTGCCGAAGGTTTCATTCCGTTTGGACTCCGTTTGATATTCCTTGTCTTCGAAATACTGAAACAGGCAATAAAACAACAATATGGGCTGGGCCTCCGGTTAATAGGTTAGTCCCAAAAGTAATATAAAAGTGTATAATAAAGCCCATAATCATTCAAAATAGATAATAAAATAGCATGAATGCTTCATAAATTATAGATACGTTGGAGACGTATCAGCATCCCCAAGCTTAATTCCTACTCGTCCTCGAGTAGGTAAATGATAAAAGAAAGAATTTATGAAGTGTGAATGCTAGAAGGTGCACAAGTTTGATCAATGATAATTTCAATCACCTTTACTAGCATCATAATATGTCATAACAGTAGTTCATCTCATAAAACTTTTCATGATCAAGTAACAAACAATTCACATGTTAAAGCATAGACCATAAACTTTCTTGAAAACTAGCAAACTTCATTCTTAGTCATCAAACAATTGCAATTCATCCTATTTTCAGGAAGGGTCTATGTCAGAGCTTTGATTTAGCAAACTTCACATACTCAACCATCATATAGTCACAATTGCTTACACTCACGCAATACTTGTGGTTATGAAGTTTTATTCAGACACAGAGAAAGATTGGGGCTTATAATGTTGCCTCCAAACGTATTCACCTTTGGGTGATGTCAACAATAATAGTTCATGCTAACGTACATCCAATTGGATATATATATATCAGGATCACCCCAACACAAAGTGCTTGCCAAAGAATAAAATGAAAAAGGGAAAGGTGAAGATCACCTTGACTCTTGCATAAAGTAAAAGACATAAAATAAAAGATAGGCCCTTCACAGAGGGAAGCAGAGGTTGTCATGCACTTTTAGGGTTGGATACACAAAATCTTAATGTGAAAGAACGTCACTTTATATTGCCCCTTGTATATGGACCTTTATCATGCAGTCCGTCGCTTTTATTGCTTCGATAACAAGTTCGTACAAAGCTTATTTTCTCCACACTAATAAGTCATGCATATTTAGAGAGCAATTTTTATTGCTTGCACCGATGACAACTTACTTGAAGGGTCTTACTCAATCCATAGGTAGGTATGGTGGACTCTCATGACAAAACTGGGTTTAAGGATATTTGGAAGCACAAGTAGTATCTCTACTTGGTGCTAGGAATTTTTGGCTAGCATAAGGGGTAAAGGCAAGCTCAACATGTTTGAATGATCCATGACAATATACTTTAACTAAGATGTTAGAAAACATAACCCATTACGTTGTCTTCCTTGTCCAACATCAACTCTTTAGCATGTCATACATAATGAGTGCTCACAATTATAAAAGATGTCTATGATAATATATTTATATGTGAAATCTCCCTTCCTTCAATATTCTTCCATGAATTGTTCAAATGACTAATACAATGCTTGCTAACCATCAATAAATTTACAACCTCTACTTCTTAGATGTGAAGTCATTA
Source organism: Triticum aestivum (assembly GCF_018294505.1). Lineage (NCBI taxonomy): Eukaryota > Viridiplantae > Streptophyta > Magnoliopsida > Poales > Poaceae > Triticum > Triticum aestivum. Next base: position 350,685,611 of record NC_057807.1, on the reverse strand, counting down.
CTTCCCATGGGAAAAGGAAATGAAACATAAATAATTTCAGATTTATGAAAATCAACTCATTCAACAATTTACTCATAGGATATAAGTGAAGCACTCGAGTAAATTGAAAACTACTCCAACAAAATATAAGTGAAGATCAATGAGTAGCTAAATAATTATGCAACTATGCAAAGACTCTCTCTCATTAAAGAATTTCAGATCTTAGTATCTTATTCAAACAGCAAGCAAACAAAATAAAATGACATTGCAAGTATAGCACAACTCATGTGAAGAAGCAAAAACTTAGGCTCAACTGATACTAACCGATAGTTGTTGAAGAAGAAAGGTGGGATGCCTACCGGGGCATCCCCAAGCTTAGATGCTTGAGACATCTTGAAATATTATCTTGGGGTGCCTTGGGCATCCCCAAGCTTGAGATTTTATGTCTCCTTAATTCCTCTCATATCATGGTTTCTCTTTTTATCAAAAAGCTTCATCCACAACAAACTCAACAAGAACTCGTGAGATAGGTTAGTATAAACCAATGCAAAACCTTATCATTTTCTACTGTAACAAATTACTAAAATTATTATTCAACATTGCATACTAAATGCCTCTGCATATTTAATACTCCTATCCTAAAATAGAATCATTAAGCAAGCAAGCATATGCAAACAATGCAACCATAACAACAATCTGCCAAAACAGTATAGTCTGTAAAGAATGCAAGATTCATCATACTTACCTAACTCCAAAAATTATGAGAAAAATACTACGCTGTAGAAGATTTATCAGATCTAAATATGAAAAAATATTCAACATTATACCATTCTCTGACTTTTCTAGGAAATTTTTGCAACAGCGGTAAACTTTCTGTTTTCAAACAGCAACATGTATACTAGCAAAATAAGCATGGTAAAGGCTATCCTTGACATTTTTATTGAAAATAAAGATGCAAAACATTATTCTAACTAACATCTAGCAAATACTAATAGAAGAAAATGATGCTCCAAGCAAAACACATATCATGTGGTGAATAAAAATATAGCTCCAAGTAAAGTTACCAATGAACGAAGACGAAAGAGGGGATGCCTTCCGGGGCATCCCCAAGCTTAGGCTCTTGGTTGTCCTTGAATATTACCTTGGGGTGCCTTGGGCATCCCCAAGCTTAGGCTCTTGCCACTCCTTATTCCATAGTCCATCGAATCTTTACCCAAAACTTGAAAACTTCAACCACACAAAACTCAAAACAAAACTCGTAAGCTCCGTTAGTATAAGAAAATAAAACCACCACTTAGGTACTGTAATGAACTCATTATTTATTCATATTGCTGTAATATCTACTGTATTCTAACTTCTCTATGGTTCATACCCTCCGATACTACTCATAGATTCATCAAAATAAGCAAACAACACATAGAAAACAGAATCTGTCAAAAATAGAACAGTCTGTAGAAATCTGTATCAAACGTATACTTCTTGAACTCAAACAATTCTGAAATAAATTTCTGGACCTGAGAAATTTGTCTATTAATCATCTGCAAAAATAATCAACCTAAAATCACTCTCCAGTAAAAAATGGCAGCTATTCTCGTGAGCGCAAAGTTTCTGTTTTTTACAGCAAGATCACATAAACTTCACCCAAGTCTTCCCAAAGGTTCTACTTGGCACTTTATTGAACTAAAATCTATAAAACATGATTACTACAGTAGAATAATCATGTGGACACACAAAAACAGTATGGGTAAATATTCGGTTGTCTCCCAACAAGCGCTTTTCTTTAATGCCTTTTTAGCTAGGCATTATGATGGCAATGATCACTACAAAAAAAATACACTTCCGTGATGATACGTGTTTGTCACAGTAGGTCGCGTTTTTTGTCATGCATGTACATCCATGAAAAATTTATGACAGAATCAAGATAGTCATACCTGTGATGTCGTAGAAGTGTTCCATGACATTACCAAAATTATCATCACGGAAGTGTCCACTTCCATGACGATAAATCGCGCGTCACAGAACTGCTTTCGTCAAGGGTGACCGACACGTGGCATCCACCGTAACGGAACGCCGTTAAGATATCGGGTCGGGTTTTGGATCCGATAACCCGTTAACAGCCCCGACCAATGGGGATTTTTCATGTGTAAAATAATCGTTGGCTGGAGGAAACACGTGTCTGCTCATCGTTGGGACAGATGTCATCCACTCATTGGACGGAAGGCGCCTATGATACGTCGACACGTGGCACGGCCCAACAGAGGCCCATTCCTGTGAAAAGGCCGGCCCGTTTGACTTGGTCAAAATGTGGCGGGCCGGCCCATGGAAAGCCTGTTAACGGCCTGTTCGCATATAGCCCATTTACAGCCCGCTAACCCAAGGCCCGTTACGCCCTATCCGAATTAGGCCCAGTAGCGTCATCTGGGCCACCCAATATGATTCCAGCCCGTTTTCACTTCTGGCCCATGTATGGCCCATGACGTCTTTCGGCCCATATGAGGCCCTATGTAACTCTTGGCCTATTAACGGCCCGTGGTGAAACTGGCCCGTAATGAACAGTGTATCACTTTACACCCATTAACGGCCCGTGGTGAAACTGGCCCGTAATGAACAGTGTATCACTTTACACCCATTAACGGCCCGTGGTGAAACTGGCCCGTAATGAACAGTGTATCACTTTATACCCATTAACGGCCCGTTATTCCGTTGGGCCGTTTCCAGCCCATGTTATCTTTCGGCCTTCTCGGAGCCCATTTATTCTTGGGCTCATTTCCAGCATTCGTTTACTTACGGCCCGTTACTGTCATTTTCTGCTTGTGGGCCAAATTCAGCCCGTGGTTACAGTCGGCCCGTTTGTGGTCCGTTAATACGTTGGGCCGTTTTCATAGCGTCATGAAATACGGCCTATTGATGGCCCGTTATGGTCGGCCCATGAACGGACGATTCCAACTCTAGCCCGTTTACGGCCATAATGCGGCCTGTTATTGGCCCATGTTATCATACTGCCCGTATAAGGCCCATTGATGATACGGCCCGTAGAAAGCCCATTGTTTCTACGGCCCTTAGAAGGCCCATTGTTTCTACGGCCCGTAGAAGGCCCACTGTTTCTACGGCCCGTAGGAGGCCCAGTGTCACTACAGTAAATATTAGCCCATGGTTATTGTAGCCTAGTTTTAAAAAATAGGTTATTGCAGCCACTAGCAAACCGCGGAAAAAGAACTGCAATGACTACAAGCAAACAAATAAACAAGACAACAAGGAAATAAATAAGCAAGCAACTTACGCTAGGCTATCACGGCTATCACATATTACATCCACTGGGCATCAAAGTTCGCCACCAGTGCAAATAAACGCGCCGACAAAAGAATATACAAAACTGAGAGCACTTCAGAAGGCACTAGGCCTGGCCAGGAAGGGCCCCCCAAACAGCTGAAGAAGCTGAGTAGACCTCAGTTGTGTCAACGATAGATGCATCAACACTAGATTTAAGGCTTGATGGTGCGCACGGCAGTCCTCTGACATCTTCATTGCATCTTTGACTTCAAGTCGGAGCTGAGCTGAAGCAAGCCTTTCCGCTTTAAGTTGAGACTGAAGAAGTCGAACTGATTGAGGCAGCGACTGCACAGAGGTTGTCTCACACCTGCTGGTGAGTAGCTTCAACTCACTGTCTTCATCAAGACAGGACCTTGGGGTCATCTCGCTGTCCACAAGATGGTTTGGCTCACTATCTTCCCTAAAGTTCTGCCTGGCGTAAGAGATACGACTCTGAAAGAGAAACAAGGAGACACGTAACAGGTTTCACAATTATATAAGCAAATAAATGGATCTGTTCTGCATAAGGAACATGTTTTTACAACTACAATTTGAAACTGGTAGTTGTTGCAAACATCCAATCAGATGTAAACAGCAAAGCAAACAGCAGTGGAGGAAATGATGCCTATCCAAATCTATACTAGAACAAAGTTTGAAGGCTTGAGAAGGATGAACTTACATTACATGTTAACACGGGCTGGACAAAGCCCTTCTCCATGTTGATGGAAGGATAATTCAATAAATTCCCCAAAGAAAATTCTTTATAAGCGTTGCCATTATTCTACATTTTGCAAAGAGTAAATATAGATCAAATAATATTGGAAGAAACAGAGGATAATGAAGCTCAGGTGCAGACTGATGATACATAATCAAATAGCAATTAATTAAGTACAGCGTTACAAGGCAAAAGGGAGAGAGGTACTGACGAGAGCAATGCAGAGCCCATTATTGTTTTGAGATCGTATGATCCTTTGAGCAAGGAGATTCATCTGAAATTACTTTTCATACAAGAGAGAAGGTAAGGCACAAGCAGAAATTTAGGAGTTCAAATTTTGAATTGATATCATAGACAGTACCTGACGCTGGGCTCCCAGCAGTTCTAATAGGGGTTTGGCCACTGGAGTAGGGGTAAAGTGTGGTACAGTTGGGCCTGTGTTTTCTGTGGCTGCTGATCTATCTGATTTAACAGGTATCACTACCTTTTCCAAATACATAGTTTGTACTCCTTGAGGATCTGCACTCACCCTCTTCCTTTTGGACATCTATTACGAAAGAACAACATTTGACTGGAAAAACATAGTGTGACGACACATGGAATAGGTACAGAAAATGGATAGGTATGGCATATAATCATATATGATGCTTAAACTAAGCAGATGGTGTAACAAAGTAGAAGTAATGCAAGAGGTCAGATGCAAAATATGTGCGACCAATACAACTTTGCAAAGCTAGAGCAAGCACCTTGATGGGTGAATAAGATAGGCCATCCTCCACCATGCCAAGTTTGTTAGCCAGTGGATCGTTCCGCAATATTCCTCTCGTGCGCCCATTCTCATATTCATTTTGATAATGTTCAATATCTGACATGCATGAAAACATAAAAACAAGTGAGATTTTCTTTGTAATGCAGAAGTGATTCTAATCCAATACTGCCTCCCTGTAAACCCCTTTGTGCTATCTCTGTAATTCTTTTAAAAGATGCCATGCATGCTGTAATTTGTTGTGTGCATTAATATAATGTGGCCTACTACTCAAAATATGAGAGCTCCAGAAGTGATGACACTTCGCAGATGATAGCTTCAACATATAGTAAAGAAGAACAAGTCGACCTGACCTGACAGATTCAAAATATACTAAGGGAGAACAACTCGACCTGACCAGTCGACCGCAAGAGAAGAGTATCATCTTAAAGAAGAGCAGAAGAGCAAGCAGATTGAAGATATTACAAGTCTTTCAATACAATGTCGGTTGGCCACCCATGATGAACCAGAGCGCACAGAGAAATACTATTCTTTCCGGTCTCTCCATATGTGGCTCACATGCATTTCGAAACTAAAGTAGGAACATTTAGCTCACCAATTAAACATCTCTCAGTTTTACTAATATCAGCAATAATATCAGATATGAATTTGTACAACTAAGCTTGTTTAGCTCGATGGGTGGAGCAGTGCTATTACGACACGAACCACGTAGGCTTATTGTGGTCATCATAAAATGGGGAAAACATAAGCATGATGAGTACAGTGTTGACCGTGGCAGTGGGATGGCAGATCTGAAGCTGCAAACCGCGCAAAGGGTAGTTAGCAACCGATGTTTGCTTTGAAATAACAACTAAGATTTGGTATGGACAAGAAAGTACGGTCAACAAGTGACAAAGAAATGCAATTATGCTGTCTCTCTATATGTCGCGACATGCATTTGGAAACTCAAGTGGGACCTTTAGCTAACCAATTAAATGTGTCGGTTAACTAATATCAGTATCATATCACAATCATATTTGAACAACTAAGCTTTCGAATTCTGAGTGTTGTGTTGTTTAGCTTGAAGGGTGGAGTAATGCCAGTACGACAGAAAGCACCTACGCAGATCATAGTAGAGTAGATAAAAGGGGAAAACCCTAAGCATCAAGAGAAAAATCAGGAAAGTGAAACTAGCTGGACCAGTGGGTGGCGCACATGCTTTTCGAAACGAATATAGGAACATTAGGTGACCAATTAAACGTTCTCTGTTTTAGTGATATGAGCATCATATCAGATTCGTATTTCAACACGTAAGCTTTGGGTTGAGGTCTTGAGGAGCAGTGCTAGCACGACACGAAGCACCTACGATGATGGTAGTGAATATAAAGGGGGGAAACCATAAGCTTTACGAGTATAGTGCCCGTGCCATGGCGGATCTGAAGGTGCAAACCGGACAAAGCTACTTCGCAACCAATGTTTGCTTTCAACTAGCCACTACGATTTGGTACGGACAAGAAAAGTACAGTAAACAAATTACGATCTATTTTCCGGGTGAGATCAATAACTTAAGCACATATGGAAGAGTACCACCTCTCTTGCGACGCCGTGTAGGCCTATGCTGATACGTTGAGGGTGCTGCGGGTGCGATGGCTGTCGGCGGCGGGGAAGAAGACTTTAGACGGCAGACGGCCGGGTCGGGGGATATATCCTGTTGCCGTGGACGAGGCGGTCGTAGGAGCGGCAACGGCAAGGTGGACGACGGCGCCGATGAAGCGAGAGGAGGCGATGAAAGGATCCTGGTCCAGCGCCGTGGATGAGAGACGTCCATCTCTTGCAGTGGACGACGGGGTAGGGGTAGCGGCTCCGGCAAGGTGGAGGATGGGGTGGCGGACGGAGGAGGCTGGCCGCAGTGCGGAGGTTGTCGTGCCGCCGACGGTGTATGAATGGGGAAATGGAGGGGAGGGGGGATCTCAAACTTTGGGACGCGCTTCTCTGAAATGGGGGAAAGTTACGAACTTATCCCCCGTTTAAAATTTCGGACATCGCGTCGGTTGGGGATAGGACGGTAATCTCGCATCTCCCAAATATTTGCCGGTAACTATTTCGGGCGAGGAGAGGGTGTTTTGCCGCCCACGGTTGGCGCCCACGGTGTATGAACGGGGCTGACAGGTAGGGCGGTTGTGTCACGTCTGATGGAAGTTACACATCTGCCCCTATTTAAAATATTAGCCTACATCGATTTCGGACGAGGAGAGTTTGTTTTGCCGCCCACCGTGTATGAATGGGGAAATGGAGGAAGAGACACATGTCTTTCGGACGAGCTTGAATCAAATGTGTTTTGCCGCCCACGTTTGGCGCCCACCGTGTCTGAATGGGCTCAGAGGCCGTCGTGTCACGTCTGATTGAAGTTACTAGTCTACCCCTATCGACAGCAGTGTAAATCCGGTCGATAAGGATGTACTCAGTGTCAGGGGTAGACAGTAATTTCCATCTCGCAAACACTTGCTTCGGGCAGCCCACAAATTATAGTGGGTGTTTAGCCGCTTCGTTCAAAACTTGGGAGAATTAGCATTCACGTTTGCCCTGGGACCTGGCAAACTAAATTCAAATCCAATTTGTATTCGATTACGAATATCCACAGATAATTATACGTTTTGTTATTTATTTCTTCAACACCACAACAAAGATTTATTCCACCTTTATATATGATTATGATTTAGAAATGCCGTGATCTTCGAATTCAGTAGGTTGGATACACTCTGATTCAAACAGTTATTTCATCCAATACAATATGCTCACACGAAAAACAGTTCACCTTATGTCAATCATACAAGTACTGAGGATTACCTCGCCTAAAAAATTCGGATCATTACAACACATGGACAACATGGAATTCCGGACAACATAGGGGGTCTTGCAACATAATCCATTCAGAGACATGACACAACATGCAAGTACAATAATCTAATGACAATTTCAACTGGTATCTAAAGAAGAACAGGGATTACCTTGGGCTTCAGATAGCAGAAACAGCAGGACCTCCTCCGTCTTCAAATGCAACATTCTTACTTCCTCCAATTCTTGGGTTGCTTGCATAATGCGTGCCGCTAATTCCGTAATTTCCAGCCTCAAGATAAAGATTACCTCATTCATGGCAGCCACACCATCTCTTTCTGCCTCTAGTAGAGCCTCAAGCACTATAATATCTGTGCTCAGACTGCTCTCCGGCGGTGTTGCCTCTGAACTGCTACCATCTGGTAACATGGATGGCGCACTGCTTCCACAAATAGATTCTGGGGTTGTACATTGTGTCCTAGTGTGAACGGCATCCTGAAAGGTTTCCGCTGGACATAAGTAAGAGATAGTTATCGTATGATCCAGGCAGTAAGCTTACATGGTAAACGACGGACGAATTATTGCCGAGCATGGCAAACTATATTTGAATGGTTCGAAGCAGCATCAGCCGAAAAGAAATTAAAATGGTAAGATGAAACTAGGGATGTAAGTGGCAAATAAACGACATCCGCCAGTCCCATCTAGTTAGTTTTTGCTACCTCCCTAGTTCATTTTCCTCAAAAAACAAAAACTCTTCTGAACTATCATACCACTAGTGGACTTTAATCGGGATTAAACGGGACCCAGTTGACATCCCTAGTTGAAAGGGAGTGTACAACCGCTATATTTAAGTTGCCAAGGCATCTAAGCAGTTGAAATAATCTGAGAAAGCACTTAACAGTGTGGCCTCATATAAACTACGAAGACAGTCTTGTGATGAAGTTGAGAGGAAAAGTTAAGGACTCAAATGAAATAGGCATGCATTTCTTTACGATAGTACAGCAGGCACTGCTGACATATTGGCCAACTCAGGTATAGCGTAACAACAAACAAGCATTCGAATCAAGCAATACAGCAAAGCAGACAACTGAACTATTTGTAATTCGGTAGGATTACACGTTGAGGGCACAAGCCAAGAAAGCAGCCCACTCGCATTACATTTCACATGTACTAAAACACATTGGCTTACCATATGTTGCTGTGAAGCCTAGCTGCTGTTGCAATGTTCTTTGAAAATATCGTCAGCATCCCGTGGTTGCAAATCTAGTTGTTGTAGTTTATTCTGCACCATCTATTTAGGTAAAATTAATTTTAATCGCATGCACTGGTCCGAATTGATCATCAATGGTTCATCTAAACTAATGAAAGAAGGGTGTGTGCATACACGACAATATATCTGCTTCCCTCTATTTTTATGCTTGTTCGAGGTGCCGGCCCCAAAAGAACAAATATTTTGCTTGATGGGGTTGGCAGCTCCATAATTAATAGAAGCATCAAATTAGTCATGCAACTTGGGAAGATCAACAACACACAAACAAGTAATGAACAGAGGCTCGGAGCAGTGATGTAATAGCTAGCATCAGAAAATGTAGGGTAAAACGAACAAAAAGCTGCGGAACCGCATGCTAGTTTGCTGATGTGTAATTAAGCATAGAGAACATTAACCAGTCTGATGGAACCAACAGGTGGCATCAGAACAAAACTAAAGCATATTAACTATACTAGTATGTATGCACGTGCAATGCACGTCTTAAAAGAATGGAGTGATTTTGGAGTGTGACTCGAAAAAAGTATAATGGAGTGATTTTGATAAATGGAATTCCACCCACAATTGTTTTTAATATTCACATAAAAAATGTACATTCACATCTAAAATACTGGAGGTTCATTAAAAAATTGTATGTTACTCTATTATTTTTTCTTCCCATTCTCCTTCCAAACCTTCTTATCTAGGCTCAAGTCGTCATGCGCTCAAGCAGTAATATAGCCCATGAGGCATCGCATATGGGCCTTTTTTTCCTGGAAGGGCCACGTGAATATTCTAGAACACAGCAGAGGCAACAACAGTCTACTGTTCATGGCGAATCCGGCTGATCTTAGCCCTTGGATTTTGGAGACCAACGGTTATGATTGATGCTCTGGATCCATCTCAAAACTGGTACACTATATAGTAGTACAGATATAGATATAGATGTGCACTGGTATGTAATTTAGCACATGTAACATGTTCACTGCCAGAAGTATGGCCCTACAGGTGCAAGCAGAATAACGCGTCTCATGAAAAACTGAATGATGCCCTGAAGAAATTCAAAGGTGCGGTGCTTATGCTAGGAAAGTGAACGTAGGCGCCGGCCGTTGGATGATAGTACCTGATTCTCGGCGGCGTATGGGTATCGTTGTCATACTTGATAGCTAAGGATCGTCGATGGTGCTCGTGTTGCGGTTGAGTTTGGGCCGGCTGTCGCCGTCGCTGAAGCGGCTCCGGTGCTACGGTTGCGGCGCCTGTCGACATACAAGAAAGCTCATCTGTGGTAAGTGAACAGTTGCACGATAAAGAGAAAAACCGAAGGAGTACAAATCGAAATAACCTGATGAGGCTGCGGCGTCGGTAAAGCAGGGCCGGTGGAGTTGAATATGGCGTCCGTGGAGCGGGTCCGGTGCAGTGGACGAAGGCTTCGGCGGGCGCGTTGTACAGTGCTTTCGGTGAGGCGGATCTGTTGCCGAGGACGAGGGCTTGTATGAAGGGCCAGCGAAGGGGCGGACGAGGGAGTCAGTGAAGGGCCTACGCTGTGGTGGACGAGGGCGCCGGTTAAGCAGATCCGGTGCGGTGGACCATGATGGCGGTCAAGGAGATCTGGAGCGGTGGACAAGCCAGTCGCTGAAGCGGCTCTGGTGAAGTGGTGAGTTGGCAGTTGGGGGTTCCAAGGTGCGGAAGGTAGATCCGGCGGGGTGTGAGGTCCACCGCTGCGGCGGAGGACTAGATTCGGCGGCTTGCCGTGGTTGGGGGGTCGGGGAGGGGAAGGGGAGGGGCTCTGGGGAAGAATGTTGGGGGCAAAGAGGGGAAAACAATGGAGTTACCAAAGCAGCCCTTTTCCGTTCATGTGGCAGGGGTAAAACAGGAATATCGCAGGGCTAAACTTTCGGGCGCGTGATATTTCGATGTGAGCGGGAAGTTTGAAAGCTTTTGGCGCCTAAAATTATAAGTATTCTGCTCTCGTACGGCCGACTATGATATCATGGCCGACAATTTGTTTGTTTTGCACGCAAAAAAAGTGCAAGTTTTGAAAATCAATGTCTCCAACTCGAAACTTAGATTGTCCATTCAATTCAAATATGGATCATTGAGCTACTACAAGCAAATACCATCATACGGTCCAATTCAAATGAAATTCCAAATGTGTTTATCCTAAATATGATGACAAAAGCAAAAATGTGTATGTGTATGAATAAAGTGAATGATTATAAAGTTTGAACATGCCCGTATGTGTATATCTCTAGGTTTGATATATGAATTTGAAATCACGAAATTCCGGCTTAAAAAATGTACCTCCGTTTAAATGAATTACAAAAGCTAATGATGGAGTCGAATTCCAAAATTCCAATCTTAGGTTTGTAATTCTGGTACATCAAGGTATATCACGCATGTTCAAAAGTATCGTTATCTCATAGTACAAACTGTGAAACAAATTGATCAACCATGAGTGCACAATATCTCAATTACGCTAAAGTCCCTCAAATATAGACACCTCACTCTTTATCTGAAGTCACCCCCCCACCACCACCACACACACACACACATAGAGAAGTCGTTCTCTCCCCCAGACACCAACACACGAGCACATTAACACCCCTCTCTCTTGTAAAGTCCGGACCCCAACATAGGTCTCTATCACTTTGTCTCCCGGGCATGCACACATCTCTTCCCTCACTCTCTAGGTCTCCCGCTATCTCTCTTACCCAAGCACACGCACTATGTAGAGTGTATATTTCCCATACACACAAAACGTCGCCCCCAAACGTCTATCTCCCTAGTTATGTGGTTCTCGCGCACTCACCTCACACACCACCCCCACTGCAAACAAGCACACTTTGTCTCCTTGTGCACCACTCTCCTCTTTCTATCTCTCCCACATGCGGACCCGCCCCAGCTCCTTCCCTGTATACATATATGTCGTGACTCTTTGCATAGCTCCCTAATGTATAATCGTTCTCGATTTCGCACATTGTTCTCTACACCATCTATTCTAGATCTCTCATGAAGTCCCTATCACACACACGATGACTCGCTTCCCCTGCGTCTCCGTTCATAGGCCAATTTCGGACAACATCAACATTGTCTCCCTATCTATACGCCATTTATGGACACAAACGACCCCTCTCGCCCCTCTCTTCCTCTCTCTTCTCTCTGTCTCTCTCTCTCTCTCTCTCTCTCTCTCTCTCTCTCTCTCGTCGCTAGCTCTCTCTTTCTCTCGCTCTCACACCCCTCTCCCACACACACACTCGATGTCTCTTCCAAATAGTCTGCTCCCCCCGCCCGCACCCGTGCTATCTCGCTACTACACATGTCACACCATTCCCCCTTCCCTTATACTAGGTTTACATCATCAGTGGTCTCTCTACTCCACATACACTCTCTCCCTGTCACACACAAACGCGTGCACAAACACACACAGACACGCACAAACACCCATTTATCTGGATCCTCATCTCTCCCCATGTCCGCATGTGTATCTCACACACTCACTCTCTAATTATGTATATGTGTCTCCATGTTACACAACACAAAGCCCCATGTACATGTCTCTCTCTATCCTCCACACACATAGACACAAAGAATCTGTTATCATTGCCTAAGTCCCTAACATATCGCACATGCACTCTCTCTCTCTCTCTCTCTCTCTCTTGCAAACACGCTCAACAAGGGTTTCCCCGTGAATAACTTACCGTCTACTCATCAACAGTCGTGGCAGTACGGCGAACACGAGACGTGAAAAAGAATAAATCTACACGTGCTTAGACCACCTAGTAGGACTAGAGCAAGCCAAAAAAGCACCACCGTTACCCCCTCCTTGTCGGCGACGGGAAAATCTTTGTTTTACACAGTCGAGAAGTCATTGTGCTAAGGCCCCACATGCCGAGGCGTTGAATAGAATGTAGATGCTAGTTTACGGAAGCAAGTATCGATAATACGTTTGTATCTCCATACTTATATTTCTTCTTTTATAAAAAACCGAGTTGGTGATGATGGTACGTGTGCCATCTTGCAATATAGACCGTCTGATCTATATCTGACGGATGGAAATTAAACTAAAAGATACCCGCACCCCTCTCCACATTTGCAGACAAGGCCTTCCCTCGTTCATCCTTATCTCCAACAAACCTCATTGTTGAGCAATTAAGAAAGGAAGCCTCTGGAACAAACTGGCCTAGTGGCCGCTGCCGGCGTCGTCAATCCCCATGCCTCCGCTCAGTCCGACCACCAACCACCACCACACCCAACTCCTCTTCACCTTATCTCATATTTCTCGAGATATCATTAGTTTTTACACATGGGATTACTCCCGCAAGGGTCAATCACAACAAGTGTTTTTATAAAAAAATGCATCTTGATGTTCCGTTAATGCACGGATCTTGCTAGTACTCCTACACAAGACTAAGTTGGTGATGCTGGTGTGTCTGCCATCCGTCGTTTCTGACCATTAGATCTACATCTAACGATTGTGAGGTAAGTTGTTGCCTTTTCTCACCAACATCCCACTTGTCTACCAATTTGCAGAAAAACCCATAATTAGTATCTTAAAACCAACCACATCCCTCCCTGACCTCACCAAAACAGCCCAAGGAATATATTATAATTGAAACATAATATACATATGTATATCAAAATTAGGGTGTTTTGTACCAAGTTTGTGAATAAGTATTATTCTTATTATGATTCGTTGCAACGGACATGAACATTGCTAGTATTTCCAACCATGTATTTTTTTCTAGTATTCCATAGTTTCGAGTTTTCTATCAAGATATTAGTCACTCATGGTTGATATTTACTTTCAATCATGTACACATATGCACTATGTAACTAGCCTTGCTTATTGGCTTCCAAAGCTTAACTTTCACTCCTACTTACAATATGTAGAGTATTTAACAAAAAACTACCACTTTCAACCAGCCCTAGGAAGAATCTATTGTACAAAAAATAGCAAAAACATACCCAAAATTTCTTAATCCATGCCAAAAACTTCTACTACCTCCATTTCAGTTTACAAGTCTTGCGCCTATACCTAGGTTGTCAATTTTATCACCCTAATATAAACTATATAACACAAAAGTTATACCTTTTGAAAGTAGAAACTCGATAGTTTATGTTGGTATATTTTTGTAATATATGACTTGTATTAGGTTGGTCAAATTGATGACCTAAGGGTACGCGCATGCCCTGTAAATTGAGAGAGAGGTAGTACTACCTAGTACTCCTACCGATTAGGTTTGTTTAAACGCCCATTTATGACTGGGTTGGCCCACACGTCCGTGCTGACGAGGCAGCTTAAACCAACACATTTTGTTTGAGCGTTGACACGAGGGACCCACATCTGACCTTCTATCCTGTTATTCCCCCTCAAATCATTATTTTTCATGAACATTACTTCAAACAGTACTGATGCGTGTTCGTCGGTGGCGCCGGTGATGAGCGAGTTGGCCGCCACTCCGCCGGACGGGCCGGACGCCGCGCTGGCCTCCGCACGGGTTGGCAGGCTGGCCCGAGCGTGACTCGCGAGCGAGCAAGCCGCTGCGCTGACCTTCGCTCGAGCCAGATGGCTGGCCTGAGTGCGGCGCGTGCGAGCAAGCCGCCGCGCTGCCATGCCAATCTAGCTGGCAAACTTTGCAGACAAGCAGTTGGACGGAGCTATCTTGGCTAGCTAGCGGCCGCGAGCGCCGGACGGAGCTGGCATCCGGGCTGCCGCAACATGGGCTCCGCACCGCCGGCAGTTTTAACCTCGCCTTCTGCCGGCGGCGGTAGCTGCGTCCCATGGCCGAGGATGACTAGGTGGACGAGCCGGAGGTAGGAGGTCACTCGAGGATTTTGGTTGGTAAGAGCATGTACAATGGTTGATAAGGTAGTCTTATCTTAAGTCTGCCACGTACGCAAGTGGTAGTAGTTTCTTGGCATTTTAGTGGTTTCGTGCATTATTAGGGGTTTCTTGTAAGGAACAATGTACGTACTACTAGCGACAAAAGGCAATTCTAGGTTGCGTTGTACTCCAACGGGTACTACTAGTGGTCGCGGGAGTGTATACCTCGTTTTGTGGGTTCGATCCCGGCCGAACACATGGCGGCCTTTAAAAAAAATAGTACTAGTACTACACTTCGCTGCGAGCCAATATTTTACATGGGTAGTTTGAGTTTTGAAGTCAAACAGACGCGCGGCCCCACAATCTGGGTGCACTGGACAACCTAGCCACGTGAACAGGTTTTCCTTCCCATCATCCCGTGGCTCGCGTGCTCGCCCTAGCCGCACCTTGCTTGCAGCTTCCTCATCAGCTAGTAGTAGCATATTTAAACTAGCGCCTCCCAATTAAGCCCGAGGAGCCGGAAAAGCCTGGGAGGGCATTGGGAACTGTGCAATATGGCTTTGTACTCTATGTAAAGTGTTGTACTACTAGTACTCTATAGCTTGTGGCGTTGCACGCATGGACTTCACTCCATTATCGGCTCTACTATAAAAGAAATTCCTCTTCGCTGTATCAAATAACTCAAATGTTCTGTCCCCGCAGACCGTAGTAACCGTCGCTGATAAACAGGCTGCTAGTGTGTGCGTGAGAGGAGCGGCTGAGTAGGCCAGCTACTCCTACGTGAGAGGAGCGGCTGAATATAGCACCGAGAGTACCCACTAGGACACTACGCAGGTGTCCTTCCCCTGCATTGATAGTAAAGCGATGGTTCTATAGAACAGTAGTACCCTCCACTTCCAACTGTAGCTCCTTGGCCCTGAGATTCAAGAGTTCAAAAATGGTGCACTATACTAGACTAGACTAGACTATAAGTACAGTACATCGCACTAATACTCGTAGTTGAGAAAAGTAGTACTAGTACTGCTACAGTACGAGTATGTACTCCTCCGTCACATAATGTAAGACATTTTTTGACACTAGTTGGCGTGTACAAAAAATGGCAAAAACATACCCAAAATTTCTTAATCCACGCCAAAAACTACTACCTAGTGCCAAAAATTTCTTACTAGTGCTATTATTTACAGTATAATGCAATCCCATAACATTCCATAATGCTAGTACTAGTAGTAAATAATAGCCTCACCCCTTCGCTGAGGAACGATCTGCAGTTGGAAGGGACGAGGCCCTGCAGTTACTATGCTCTTATCTCCTCCTCGCCAGTTCCCCTCCACCCGAAGAGAAGGCAGTTCGTTGCTGCTCCCATGGATTCGCCAGGCGGTTCTCCTCCTCGCCAGGGCTAGGAGACCTTGGACGACGATCCTCTGGGAGAAATCTCATGCTGCTCCGACGTCCTCACCGCCGCAAGACTCGGTGCTTCCTGCACCAACTTTTTCAAGACGCTGCTTAAACAGGTTTGGGAAAAGGCCATGCTTGTTGGTCTTCCATGCGTCCTCGAGGAGAAGGTTCTTCTATGGGACAATCCTTCGAACAGTCCACCGCTCCCTGGCCATGGTTGCACGTTGACTCCGATAGAGTTGCCGACGTTGAGAGGTAGTCGGATTTTGTCCGATGAGCAGGTCAGTAATGGAGTTTGATCATGTAGTACTTAGTTATTCCATTTCCATCCCGTAATTTCTCCACTGCCCACCGTCTTATATATAGGTCTGGGTCGGTGCCAACGAAGATTGGCTTGCATACCTCCGGCCGGATACCACCATCATTTTGCACAACATCCACAACAGTGCGGCCGTTCCGGTAGACCCCTTCTCCACCATTGGGATCGGTCTTCCGGACTGGCTGGGCTTGAATATGTATGATGATGCCTACATGAGGTTGAAGAAGATAGAAATTGCGGACCCGCCGACAAAGCAACGCGGCTACGACGATTACTATCTCATCGCGGTGTTCGACATAAGGATTGCCATCAATGCAAGACGCAGTAACGGCAGAGGCTGGCGCATGTTGGCGGCGGCAGATTTGTACCCCTACATGTTCGAAGATGCCGTGCGCCATCTAGGCCGCATCTTCGTGTTGACAAGCAAAGGGACTTGTTTCATCTGGTTGCCATCCTACGGTACGGGAGATTACAAACGGAATGCACAAACCATCATTTGCATCCCTACGGTACTCCATTATTTTGTAGGGACCAATCATCCCCCAATCAAAATAAGATCGCCGATCCTGGATGTGCATTTGCATCCACGATTCGGTCTAACCTGGAACCTTGTAGCTGACTTTGGCATATTGGGATCAACTATCTTAGCAGTCGTTACCCATGGTACCACTGATGTGCAACATGGTCACACAATCTACCACGATTGGACCGTCACCATCTACCCAGGTATTCCATTTTTTAACCCTCTTGCCTTCTCTTTCATTGTTGTACTAGTAGTATACTTTGTACTACTAGTAGGAGTACCTTTTACCTTGGAGGACGCGTATAGCTAGCTGGGCCCTTGAAGGCTTGAACCCATTAGCTGCCACCATTTTTGTTTTTCCATGTCTTACTATCTCATCCATGTAGCCAAGAGTGGCTATATATAATAAGCTGGTTATTTTACTTCCTCTATACCGGAGTAGTACTATTTGCTGCACAGTATTACTGACCGCCATATTTGAGCACAACATTATTATGCATGGACCTTGACTATGTACGTCACCATGTGTCCAGATCTGGGATGCCGCGTGTACCAGATGAACGGCGCCGAGTTCGACCCCCATGATGTTACGTGGGTGCCGAGGAACACTCTTGGAGAGTACTCGCTTTTCATCGGGGACAGCTACCCCATTGTGAAGCGGATGCCACCTTCCGTGCACAACACGGAAGGCCTGCTGTTCATGAAGCATGGTTGTGTCTTCATTGCGCACCGCCGGATGAACGACATGATGTGACACGCTATCCCTGATTTATGCCGCTTCAGCTTGGATGAGTCTCCATCGTGTGGAACCGGACTAGAAAGCTGCAACAATGATTCCTGTTGCCCACCGCTATGGATCGTGCCATCCATGAAGAACACCTGGGACTGGAACCTGGAGGAGGACATGCATGTAGCCCATCTATAACGTGTAAGTGGAGTACGGTAATTGTGAATGGTAGCGCTGTGAATATATGTAGACTAGTCGTGCACAAATTTATCACATGAATTGGAGATGAACTTGTGTGGCATACTGGCATTTGTCATTTAGAATTTATTACTAGTAAATGTATTATGTGTATGTGCAACTTGTGTGGTTGTTTCACGGGCTCCAACATGCTCTTTGAGAAAAAAAGGTGGCACAGCTTTGGATATACGCGACGTGGCGGCATCATACAGTAGCATCATTCGCTATAGTTGTAGTACACTCCTACTAGGACGACAACTCCTATAAAACCTTGTGCTTGGCTCTTTGCCTCTTCGGGAGGTTCAATAGTTCGTACTCGTGTGAACCTTGCACTTGCCTCTTCGCCTCTTCGGAAGGTCCAACAATGATGATACTATAGTACAATATGCATCTGGCAATCTAACACCGATTGAACTGCTGCACGTCCACCGCGAGGGCGAGGGCGAGGGAGAGGAAGAGGGAGAGGGCGCTGTAGTCAAAACCCTCTCCTCGTCCTGCGAACCACCACGCACGTGGGCGAGGGAGAGGCGTAGTAAGCAAGCTTCTCCTCGTTCGACGAGTTGACGGGACACATCAAAGCAGTACTAGTACTAGTCGTAGTCCATACTGCGTCCTTTTCGATTAATATGGCTTAATTTGAAACGAGAAAAATACACTGGCGGTCAAGTATGTAACAATACGCTCTTTACGGTCACTATATATAGTTTTGCGTCGATTATACGATCACTAGCTCATCGTAGAGAACCGTATTGCACCCTCCTGACCGGCCACATAGTCGACATGGCACTCTGTTGACTGGTTAAATTGTCACCTGGTTTCTGGGTCCCACCTGTCAGTTGGTGGAGCAAAGAAATCAGTTAAACAAAACTTTACGCAGGCGCCACATGAGTCCAACCCTTGCGCCCGAACTGCCCTGGCTGTGTATGTGAGTGCATGCACGTGTCCGCCCTCGGCCTTCCAACAAAGAGTGTACATCGGCTATAAAACAAAGAGTGTAGTAGTACATGATGTACATCTACACTTCCAATGCATTTAGCCTCTAATCTAAATCGATATTGATTGACTAATGCACCAACTTGTGATGTAGGTATAGGCTACATGTCTATCCTTAATTATAGCATGCAACGGCCTTCATTTAATCTTCTTATCTCAATGGTCGCATGCACACATAAGTCTGCTACTTTTGGGCGTTAATTATACCCTGGTCAATGTGTAAATCTCTAAATGTACAGTCTTTCACGGACGTAGGAAGTAGGTTGAGCACTTGAGCGTGAGCTGTGTGTTGCATCATGTGTTGTGTGCCGCATGGGTGCATGAGTGTTGCGTGCGTCCATGTGGAGTACGTTCGAGTATTGCATGTTGCATGCATGCATGCATGCATGGGGCTTACTCCCTCCCATTGACATGTTCATATTTCAAACTTCCTCTGTTCCCTCCATATGGTGATACTCCCTCTGTTCCCAAATACTCTAGTATGGAGTAAAAGCCTCCCTCTGTTCCCAAATACGGAGTATTTGTCTTTCTACAGATTTCAACAAGTGACTAGGTACGGAGCAAAATGAGTGAAGTGAGCGTAGAGGCATAGGGATACTGTAGAAAGGTAATCCTCGCGATTCATCATTCCCCATCTCGTTCAGAGAGAACTATTCAACTAGTCTTCGCAGTGAAGTGACAATACACGTTGTAGTAGATGGGACACGTAATTAATAAGCTGAACCAGCGTGTTCGTGTTACTAAATCAGCCTTACCCAGTAC
Source organism: Triticum aestivum (assembly GCF_018294505.1). Classification (NCBI taxonomy): domain Eukaryota; kingdom Viridiplantae; phylum Streptophyta; class Magnoliopsida; order Poales; family Poaceae; genus Triticum; species Triticum aestivum. Next base: position 350,666,002 of record NC_057807.1, on the reverse strand, counting down.
TGCCATCATGTTTGCCAGTAGAGCACGTTTCCGCAAATACGCCTACGCACCTGTGTCCTCCATTAACTGACATATGGGCCCTCTTGTGGTAGACCCACATGTCATCGGTGTAACTATTTACACTCCGGAGGACGGTGCCTATATCCTGGTAGTAGTACTAGTAGAATTGAGATTTAATGCACTTTCTTCCTCCTCTCTTCTTCTTCCTCCTCTCTTCCCCATCGTCGGCCGCACACCATTTACCCCCGCTCACTGCTCGCCCGCCCGCGCCATCTTCCTTGGTAGCTCGCGCGTACCATATCCCCTCGCTCACTGCTCGGCCACATGAGGAGAAACTTCTTTGCTCGCCCGCCTGAATCCACTTCCCCGCTGGCTCGCAGGCACCGAAAACCCCAATGGCAGAACCGATTGACACACACAGCCACGATTGGAATTCCCTCCCCGATTTTCTCCTGGAACAGATCTGTAGTCGTATGGACCTACTCAGCACTGTCCGTCTAGCCGCATGCTCGGTGTCTTTGTACCGTCTACTCGTCTGCAACCGGCCGTCTCTTTTCAAGACACCCTGCTTGCTGATGCCCGATCCTCGCAGGTGGCCCAGCCACTGACTTGACGATCCTACGGAGGTTGCCGTGGTGCCCCTCGACATGCTACCACTACCCGTCCACCTGTCCTTCATGCGCGGCCACTACTGGGCGGGCATGAAGGCCAACTGGATCGTCCTCATCCACCACACCGGTAGCTCGTGGCGTCTCGTGGATATCTACACCCAACAAGAGATCACCCTTCCATCGTTGGATACCGCCGACATCGAGCCTCGCGGCCCGCCGGACACTCCTGCCTACTACGCATGAGACGCATCAAGCTTTTGGCTCGACCTCTGTTTGCAGAAAGTTGTAATCTGCGAAGTGCCCACACCATCAGAAGACTACATGGATTACAAGCTCATTGCCTTGTTCAACATGGGATTGGTCTATATGGAATCCGGTCGCCATACATGGTTATGGCTCATCATCAATCCTGTTGAGGCAACATTTCTGTTTGATGCTATAGTGCACGATGGCATCGTTTACGCGGTCGACGCACAGATTGGCTGCCTATACTGGTGGAATCTATCGTTGTGTAATTGTTCTATCTCATCTCATATTTACCTTATGAATACGACTGCCTGTTCATTTGTTACAAATTTAGAATGCATAGCATGTCTATAACCACATCATTGCTATATGTTCCTCTCATTTCACTACTAGGAAAAGGCCTACTAATGGCGCACCAGTTTTGCCTACTAATGGCGCACTACTAGTGTGCCATTAGTATCACGCCACTAGTATTTTTTACTAATGGCGCCATTAGTATATACTAATGGCGCACCATGCGGTGCGCCATTAGTATAGAACACCATGCGCCATTAGTATGCCTCCCAGGGGCCCATATGTAACCATGTGCTTTGTCATACTAATGGCGCACTGTGGGGTGATGCGCCATTAGTATCCTTTGGCATACTAATGGCGCACTCTGTAGTGATGCGCCATTAGTATCCTTTGGCATACTAATGGCGCACCTTGAGGTGATGCGCCATTAGTATGAATATTAGTTTTTTTACTTTTCTGATTTTTGCACAGGTTACAAAATATATTATTGGACAGAATATTGACAACAGCACACAGCAACAGAAGATTCATCGAATACAATAGAAGATTAGTCTCCGAATAAAATTCATCATATTAGTCTCCGAATTCAAAAGACCGAACAAAGATAAAACATTACAAGTCTCGAGACCGCGAGTATCGAGTTTGTCTTCACATTACAAGTCGATATCGATCATCTAAACTACCATCACATAGAAGAGAGCTACGGTCATCACGATGAGCATCATCCCAATGAAACTAGTCTTCATCCGGTTCCTCCAACGCTCCCTCCTCTCTCCCGCTAGATAGCGGGCGTATCTAGATTCCGCCTCCGCCCTAGTGGTGTACCCTTTGTAACTATTACCGCTGAAATGGTGAACCTGTCTCCAACACTCCTACCAGTCGTCGTAGACTCTAGGAACCTTACCCTTGTACACGACATACGACGGCATCTCTATGCACAAGCCAAACAATAGACAATACATAAGCAATATATAAGTATGCAACAAAAGGATCGGAAGAGAAAAGCAAGACATTAATAGCACGATTCATGGTCCTACTAATAAATAGCATCGATTACATCTAAGTTGAACGACTGTCCAAACCAAAGAGACATACAATTCATTAAAGTTTAATTATAACATGAGCCAATCAATGTTTCGGAACTACACATCACTACTTTCGACTCGACTCATGGGACAGGAGCGTGGATGAAGCCGCCGGCTGTCGTGATGGTCATGAAATCGCGGTCGTTGTCAGCCTGCATTTGTAGCATTCCGTCTATCTCACTGTTGGATGGTTGATATGTGAGGAAGAACTACCCCGAGGTATGAAGGACATCTTGATGGATGATGTCTGCAAACTCCGACTGGATGCGAAAGAATTCTTGTCTGATGTCCGCGTCCTGGATTGCCGACAAGCTCGCGACCCAATCTTTGAGATTATTTGGTAGCAGAAGGTGATGATGGTCCCTTATGATCGCCTGCATGTGATGGAGGGCGTAGTAGGCATCCTTCTGACCGCCAGGCAGCTGCTTGACGCAGCAGAACATCGTATTGTGGGCGAACATGTGCTTGCCGTACTTACGAACTGCCCTGGTGAAGGTGCCTCCAGATTTGGTGTAGCCGGGGAGAACATCATCAAGAACTTTCTTGATATTTGTGTAGTCTATCTTGGAGTCACGGTTTGGGTCAAAATACGTGGCCATGGAATATTTCGGGCTTAAGAGGATGAGTGTGCAATGTGTGTCACTGCACAGAACACGGAATGTTAGGAAAAAAAGAACGATCGAAATCTAAGAAATCATATGTTACGGGGCGGTTAAGGGATGACTTACTCGGGAAAGTAAGCCACAAGGAAGTTATCCTTATCTGGGTTTGCCAGAATGACGCCTTCGAGGTGTGAACTCGTGACTTGGCGGTCCCCAGCGCTGCTCAAGAGCTTGGCACGCATGTAGAAGGGGTCGACTATCACGATGTCTGGGGTCTTGTCTCTAATGATCTGCATCTCCATACTCAGCGAAAACAGCCAAACGAAGGTGTAGTGCAGCGGATGAAGGTTAAACATAGCAAAGATGTCATCAAACCGCAAGACGATCGTACCCCCGATGTCGCCATCCACAAAGCCCTTGCCCTCTGGCACCTTGGCCACGAAAACCAGGTATGCCACATCATTCTCTCTGAGACGCCGCTTCTCCAAAGAAAGAACACTGTCGTGAAGACTCCGCATAGCACCGGTTGCAGCATTGAGCATATTTGTCGGTAGCATTGCCCTACCCGCCACATGCACCCTCCTCGAGATATCCTTAGGTGAAGGTGGCCCGTCCTGAGCATGGATCATACTCGGTGCCGGCTGGCTCGCACCGGCACCCTTGTTAGTCTTTCGTTTCCATCCCTTCTTCTTGATCTGCTGTAATGGGACCGAGTTCTGCTCACAGACCGCCCTCTTGAGCATGTTGGGGCTGATAATATTTCACACCTCAGCTATCTGAGGCTCGGTGAAGGCGGGAGTTGGAGGCGTCTCCTGAGAACTGAACACCAGACGACGCTTGTTGCAATTGGATTTCTCCGCCGTACCAGATAGATCGCGGTCGTCTTGGTTGGGTTCTTGAGAAGGAGGCCCGCAGAACTCGTCAGCGTACCCATGTTCGGCAAAGTACTTATCGACGTTGGTAAATGTATCATCGTCGTTGTTGTTGTCGTCTGGATCCTGTGCCATATGCATGTCTGGATCCTGTGCCATAGGGATGTCCGGCAGGTCCGGTAGCGTTGCGGCGTTCTTGCCATGGCTTGGCGCCGGCACGACCGACGGTCTTGTCTGTGGGGTGGTGTCCCCCGCCCCCAAACGAATCTGGCTCTTCGGCCAAAGCAGGGGCCAGCTTACGCAGGTGCTGAGGGTCATCTCATCTTCTTCGTCGGCCCCAGCGGGGCCAGCCTGGCAGCACCCGAACCACTTCAACCCTATACACTGTGGGTGGCATCGGATTACCGTGGAACACGAGGTTGCCCGGTTGAACGATTCTGCCCTTGGCGACATCAACCAACTCGCCGCCCATGAAGTGTAGGAGAGTGCAAGGAACGTCGGCGCCGCCCTGCGAAAACATGTAGGGCGTCAGGGATGCCCAGTCAAAGGCAAGGAGATGAAATCATCAACCGAGAGGCTTAGTTACCATGATGCCATCGAGCTCGGCTAATGTCGAGGCACCACCAACAGCGGGCGTGCAACTGACGGAGGGGCCACTTGCTGGCGAGGTGCCGGCCAACATACACCTGGGTGCATTAAGCTCCAATGCCCGTGCCGGCGCTGGAGACACGAATACCGCCTCCGCCGGAGACACCGATGGCGCCGCCGGAGACACCAATGGCGCCGCCTGCGCGCTGTGCGAGCTGCTGGCCGTGAAGCTGGGAACCGGGGGAGGCCCCTGTTTGCCGCCCGCAATCCACGTTGTCAGCCCATGAATCAACGTAGGCACCATGGTGTTGAGCTTCGTTCCCAGTTGTTGTTCCACTTGCTCTTGGACAAGCTCCGGAATCCGCACCACTTGTGCCTTGAGTGCTTCAACCTCGCGCAACTGGCTTTCCGAGCTGGACTTTTTCTCCTTTCGCCCACCAGCGGTATAGTATGACGACCATTTTGTGGACAAGCCTTTGCCGGCCACACGACCAGCTGACGTCGGCTTACTGAGCTTATCCTTGTTTTTCATTACGTTCAACGCCCTATTTAAAGGGGTGTCGAAAGGGGAGCTCTGAGACGACCCCGCGCTACTGCTTTCAGTGTCCTGCGAAAGGAACGCGAACCATTTAGAAATATTGGGGATTAATTAGAATGCAACCATATGGAGCTAATTACGCGGGGGTGTATTCCTTACCAGAACAAGCTCAAGCGCCCTGGTCTTCGGATCCGTGGTAAGCTCCTTTGTTACCGGTCCTCCTTGTATCGGGCCCTGAGAAAGTTCCTGGTCTGCTTGTCACAGTATTTCTTGAAGCGGGGCGGTAGGCCTTGCTCGGCACGCTCTGCATCCTCCTTGTCCCATATAGGTTCCGCCACTCTGTAACCGCCGGGATCGAGTTGGTGGACCCCTAAGTTCAACTGCCGCATTTCTTTCCCCCACTGACTTGATTCGGAGGTTGCGCTGGTCTCGCACTTGATCTTGAACTCATTGTAGTCTTCTTCGCTCATCAAAGGATATTTCGCCTTGATCTTGTCATAACTATCACCTTTTTCAATCATTGCCTTCACTGTGCTTCTCCAAGTAAACAGGGCCGTCATCCTCGTGAGGGCAGCACTGTTCACTTTATTCCCTGAGAGGTGTGTGTTTGCAAACTCAGCGGGGAACTTGTATCGTTCGTGCAGCTTTGTGAAGAGGAGGCTGCGCAAATTCCCTCGGTCCTTATGCCTTACGTTCTCGGTGTTGATCGAGATGGTGCTCCGGAGAATGCACCCGAGCTGAACCAAGTACCCCTTGACTACTTGTTTGGGCACCGTCGGATTCCCGTCGGAGTTCACTTTAGTAAATTCCTCCTTGACGGTGCCGAGCACGCTCGGGCGCCGGACCTTCCGTTGCCTCTTTGGTTGGTTGCCATCTGTGCGTGCGCCACCATCATCAGTGGTGGCATCCTCGACGGCGCCATCAGTGGTGTCATCCCCGACGCCACTAGGGGTTGTGTAGTCAGGATCGGTGTCTTCCACGGCGTCCTCATAGCGGTGATGTTCTTCCTCCAACTCCTGGGACAGCTCCCAGAATTGCTTGCCGCCTGAACTGCCGGCCTCATCGTTGTGGGCCATGTTTCGCTCTAAATAGGAAAAAAGTTTGGTCAAAAAGTTGGTTATTGTCAAGGAACAAGATCATGGTCTCATCATTTAGGGTTTATCGACACCGAGGCATCCTAAAAGCTAAGCTTTTATCATTTAGGGTTTGTCGACGCCGAGGCACCCTAAAAGCCTAAGTGTACATCATTTAGGTTCTCATCGACACCGAGGCATTCAGGGCAGCCAAGTTAAGTTTTCATCATTTAGGGTTTATCGATGCTGAGGCACCCTAGGTTGGGCCTAATCACTTGGCTCTATTGCCACCTATGTTGGGTTTATCATCTAGGGTTTATCGATGCTAAGGAGAATTCTAAGTTGGGCCTAATCACTTGGCTCTATTGCCACCTATGGTTTAATGCAGCAAGAATGGTGGGGTAGTTGATCCTACTTAACTAAGTACTAAGATACCCCGGCCCATGCATTAGTCGCAAGTACCCCATATGTCCTATTTTTAGCAAAGTCATGCTAAAATTCACGGAAAATTTCAGCATGACCTTTGCTGAAAATAGGACATATGGAGTACCCGAATTTGCCGGAACGGAAGTTAATCGACATTCCGGCAAACTCAAGGGCCTCTTGGGGTACCTGCAAATTCATCACGACACAATGGTCGGAGACATAACCCAGCAAACTAGCAAGATAATCATCATCTTTGCAAGACAGTAGCTCAAGTTTTTGACAGTAGCCTCTGAAGAAAACAACATTGCAACATTCAAGTTCAGACATACACACTGAACATTTGACCAATTACCTCTGAAGAAAAATATACGCTGACTATTGGATACAAAGAAAACAAGTATTGTAAACATTAAGTCATGGTAGTGTGCGCTGAAACAATTACAGTATAGGAACAACAACACAACAGTAGATCAGTTACTAGAGGACTGTAAAAAACAAACACAAAAAAACACAGAACAATCATTTCCTTGTGTGTGCTATACATATAGATGAAAATGGATTTGTTGCTACAGTAATTACAGTTCTAAGGAAAGGGAGTTACAGTTTAACATCATCAAGTAGTGTTACATAATATAGGTGCAAATTACAAAGGCTGACAGAGCGACAGATCATAGGATTAACAAAACTTAGAGACTACCAAATTTACGCCGACCTAAAAAGCAGAAATACAAGTCCTTAGTAAGTGTAAGAGAAGTGTACTAGAGCTGTAAATAGACTTAAAAAACCCAACTACTGGACATAGTAAATCATGGTCATTTTAACTGTAAAAAGAGTTCCACATGACAGTAGATGATGGAAAGAGCTCAAATACTAGTACAAAGATAAACTTGAAAGATGATCAACAACAGCCGCAGAGATACTATTGTGAAGCAAAATTTGAGGAAAAGAGGAAATTCAGAACATGAGAGACAAAACTCTATTTTCATGACAGAACATGCTCAGGGCTTCAATTTGAAATACTACTGGAAGATAACTAACTAAAAATATGTGGAAGTGGAGCATTACTACTCTACATAAAGATAACGCAATGTAACAAAAGTGTAACTCTATCTATCTACAATGAGTGAAAATGGCCAAGCCTAAACAACTTACTACTTAACCAATTCTTAGGCAGGCCATACACAACACGGTGGCTCATAACGCACTAACCAGTCAGATAACAAGAGCCGTTTAGCACCACCGATACAGTGCTCCAGCTACCAAACCAAACAAGTAAATCAATTACCACACCAGCAGAACCATCTGCGACTTACCGTGGCCGATGCACGAAATTTGGTTGTAGCTGAGGTTGAGCACGCGAAGCTTCGTCAGTTCCCGAAGCTCCTCGACGTTGGCGATCTTGTTCCGCGACAGATCCAGCGAGTGCAGGCCCTTCGACAGCGATCCGGGGGAGATATGAACTGCATGACGAACAGAACAACCCAAATTTAGTTACTGAATGTCTAAAGATGCTACTAGGGTTCGTGAATGTCTGATTCATAGGATACTGGACGGTAGAGTTCATGAGAAGTCTGCCTTTGCTATATGTTTGAATTCTTAATTCCCACTAGGTTGTTTTAACTGAATCTACTATTTTCATCAGGCTGGAGACTGGCAACAAGAAGCAGCAGCCACGTGACGGCGGCGGCGGCAACGCACGAGCACGTGGGGCCCGGCGTCCGCGCACGAGCGCGCAGGAAAGGCGGCCACAAGAAGCAGCAGCAGTGGCACGACAGCAGCAGCGGCACGACGAGCACGTGATGCTTGTGAAATTCCTAAAGAATAAAGAACATATTCAGACTTTTTACCAGCTATGCAAGCATGAGTAATTTCTGTTTTTTTATGAAAAATTGCAATGTTGTGTAGTGGCAATACATGCATGTCTGTTTCCTTTTTATTTTTGATCAGAATTGCATTGTCGAGGAGCAAAAAAATTGGACATAGCCATCCCAAGCCAATTCTGTAGTCACCTATGTTTCCAACATACAACTGAATTACTCACTGGACTTTTTGGCAACAGCAAATACAATATTGTTTACCAAACGACAGGGAAATTAAACAAGGAAAAGCTCAACCAAAGCCCCTAATCAGAACCTGCCATTTCCATTCATTATCCTGCAAATATCGATACAGTTTACTGATACGACATTGCACTAGAAATATGCATGTCACACGGCCAAATACAACATGGCAGTATTTGCACTAGCGAGCGGCTAAATGTAAATCTTCAGGAAACATTTTCACAGTGACTTGTTGCTTATACTAGTATGTACAATGCTTTCATAGGGCACTTTTTGTAAGTCAAAAGGTTTACTGAACAAAACTTGTTGCTTATACTTGTATGTACAATGCTTTCACATGATTCCTGCTCCTAACCCTAGGTCGCCGCCCCGTGGGGGCATGGGGATGAGCGGGGGAGAGAGGGAGGGAGAGAGACTAACCAGGCTGCGCGGGGAGGCTCGCGCTGCCGTCGAGGAGCACGTCCGACGAGGCTAGCCACCGTCGAGGGGCAGCTCCGACAAGAGAGATTTGGTGGTGATCGGAGCGGAGACGATGGAGGCCGGAGACGGCGAGCTTGGGGGAGCAGAGACGACGGAGGGCGGTTGCGGCGCAGTGGGTCGGGGCAGCGGCGGTGGCGGCGCAGTGGAGGGAGGGACGAGGGAGGGAGCGGCGCGGTGGATCGAGGGAGAGGGATCTGGCGAGGGAGAGGGAAGGGGGGATCGGGCGAAGGGGTATCCAGCTAGACACTATAGCAATGGCGCACCACCCACTCGTGCACCATTAGTAGTTTTTTTTCTGATAGCAATAGCACACCCTCCTCTGGTGCACCATTAGTAACTTTTTTTTTCTGATAGCAATGGCGCACCCTCATCTGGTGCGCCATTAGTAACTTTTTTTTCCATTATTTCTTGTTGCATCTAATAATTTGTTTTTTTATCAAATTTGTTATTTTCATGAGCACTAGAACAGAAGATATCATCAAATATCATCAATTTCTTTGAAAATATCATCAAATTGTTTTTTTAATTGAAAATATCATCAAATTTGTTATTTGAAAATATCATCAAATTTCTTATTTGAAAATATCATCAAATTTGTTATTTAAATTTTGGCGGCGGTGGAGTGGGGGGAGGGTGCAGGGGGTGCTCGGCGGCAAGGGGGATCTGGCGAGGGGGATAGCTATCGAGAGGGAGGGGGGTCGAGATCGAGTGTCCTCATGAATATTCAATATTTTTTCATATTGAATATGAAAAATATCATCAAATTTGAAAAAATATTCATGAATTCAAAAAGTGCCCATGAAATTTAAAAATATTCATGATATCAAAAAGTGCCCGAGAAATGAAGACTACGATTTAAATACAATCGATCTTAGCTAGCTATCTGTTCACAATCTTCTTGACCTTCTTTTTTGCAAATGGAGTTCTTCTGTGGAACGGACGTCCTTTAGGTAGGGTGGTCCTGCTTCTTCTTGTGGCGTATGCTGCTACTTCATTGTCGTCGTCATGTTCGATCTTCGGGTCACCGTACTTGTCGAAGTCTTGCTCATTGGCTACTACATCCATTCCGATGATCTTCCTTTTGCCTCTCCTCACGACAACACGACTGGGCTTTGGCGGGTCGGTAATGAAGAAGCATTGGTCCACTTGGGAAGCCAGTACCCATGGCTCATTTTTCGCGGTGACGTTTGCGCTCGCGGTCTTGGATTTGGCTTCGGGTATAACCATGGTGGTGAAATACCGGTCTTCTTTTAGGACGCTCTTGGCCCATCTGACACGGAACATCGGGACCTTCTCTCCAGCGTAGCTCAGATCCCAGATCTGCTCGATCCTTCCGTAGTATCTGTCCTTGTCGTTACCGGTGTAGGATTCCATCGTTACCCCGGAGTTCTGATGACCATCGCTCTTCATGTCCTTGTCCTCGGTGTAGAATGTGTAGCCGTTGATATCGTACGCCTCATAGGTCATCAGGTTGTGCTCGGTGCCCTGTGACAAGGCGAATATGAGTTGTTCTTCCGCGGAAGAATCCTCATGTAAAGGGTACGACAGAAGCTTCTGCTTGAACCAACGCGTGAAACATGAGTTGTGCTCTTTGATTATATCTCGGTCCATCCTCTGTTGGCCTCGGTCATTATACGTCTTCTCAATAAAGGTTTTGTGCTCTACCACCCAAGGATCAACCACGTCTATGTGTTGTACCGCGACTAGGTTTGCTCTTTCAAAGTCGGCGAGTCAACCCTTGAAGTCGACATGCATTTCGCGGCGACCCTCACGGTGACCCCATCCAGTGAGCCTGCCGAGGTGCCTGTTGATGGGCAGACCAACAGGGTTCTCGATGCCTAGATAATTCGTGCAGTAGGAGATGCACTCTTCGGTCAGAAAGCCCCTGGCTATACTTCCCTCTGGATGTGACATGTTGCGAACGTATCCTTTGATGACACCATTCATCCTTTCGAACGGCATCATGCTGTGCAGGAACGTCGGCCCGAGTTGGATGATATCCTCCACGATATGGACCAGCAGATGCACCATAACATCGAAGAATGCGGGCGGGAAGTACATCTCAATCTCGCATAGTATCACCACGATCTCTTCCTGTAGCCTTCTGAGTTGCCTCACGCCAACCGACTTCCGAGAGATGACGTCGAAAAAGTTGCGTAGGCCAAATAGTGTTGCACAGATGTGCGCGTCCATGATCCCACGGATTGCAACTGGAAGTATCTGCGTCATCAGCACGTGACAGTCATGAGACTTCATCCTGCTGAACTTCTACTTCGCTGGGTCTAGGTATCTGCTTATCTTCCCCGCAAAACCGTAAGGAAGTTTTACTCCTACGAGGCAGGTGAAAAACTACTCATTCTCCTCCTGACTTAGAGTGAAGCACACGGGAGGGTAGTCATTTCCGGTCTTCTTGGCCCTTTTGCCTTTGCGACGACTTTCTGTGTCCTGCTTCGCCTCATCATCATCATCATCATCATCATCATTAGCTTGAAGCTCCTGCCTGATGCCCATTGATTTCAAGTCTGCCCTTGCTTTCGGCCCATCTTTGGTCCTCTCTGGCATGTTGAGTAGGGTACCAAGCAGACTCTTGCACACGTTCTTCATGATATGCATGGCATTAAGGCTATGAGGCACACGGTGGATCTTCCAGTATGGCAAGTCCCAGAAAACAGACCTCATTTTCCATACCTTCAGAAGCGGCTCTGGCGCCTTTCGCTTCTTTCCCGGCTCTGGCGCCTTTTGCTTCTTTCCCGGCAGTGGGCAATCTTTCCAATTTTTCAACAGCTTGTCTATTTCCTCGCCGCTCCTCATACGCAGGCGCCTTCGGGGTTCGGTTTCACCATCGAACAGATCCTTGCGTTTCCTCCACGGGTCATCGTCACGAAGCCACCTTCGATGTCCCATGAACACGGTTTTCGAAGACCCGGGATCTCTATCTAGCTGGCGATACGTTGTGTCATCCATGCACCTTACGCATCCAGAAAATCCGTGGACCACCTGCCCCGCGAGATATCCGTAATCGAGATAGTCGTGCACCGTTGTGAGCAGTGCGGCTCTCATAGGGAAATATTCTTTCTCTGCGGTGTCCCATGTATTGGCTGGTGTTTTCCACAGCGTGTCTAGCTCCTCTTTCAGCAGCCCCAGATACAGATTGATGTCATTCCCTGGTTGTTTCGGTCCTTCAATTAGCATACTCATGTGAATGTACTTCCTCTTCATGCACAACCAGGGGGAAGGTTGTACATCCACACAAACACAGGCCAGGTGCTATGTGTGCTTCTCTGGCTGCCAAACGGATTGACTCCATCGGTGCTCGCGCCCAGCACGATGTTCCTTGGATCCTTCCCAAATTCTGGGTCTTCGAAGTTCAACGCTTGCCACTGGCTCGCATCCTTAGGGTGACTCAGCATCTTGTCTTTTTTATTTATCTCCGGATCATTTTCGTCATCTTCCCGCTTCTTCTCCTCCCTATCCGTGTGCCAACGCAGGAGCTTTGCTACCTTAGGGTCCGTGAAATACCGCTGCAGACAAGGAGTGATCGGAAAGTACCACACTGACTTTCGAGGAGCTTTCTTCCTCTTCTTGTATCGAGTGACGCCGCACACCGGACATATGGTAGACTCCGCGTGCTCGTCCCGATAAATGATGCAATTGTTCATGAACACATGGTATTTCACGTGCGGTATATCCAGAGGACACACGATTTTCTTCGCCTCCTCGAAACTGGTTGGGCACTTGTTCCCCTTGGGAAGACGTTCGTGCCAGAATGACATGTTCTCGTCGAAGCATGTGTCAGTCATTTTGTGTTTTACCTTCATCTCCAGAGCCATGAGCGTTACTTTCAGGCGGGTATCCTCGGGCCTGCATCCTTCATACAATGGAGTAACCGCGTCTATCTCCAGTTGATCCAGCTTGGCTTTCTCTCGGGCGGCAGCTCTTGCGTTATCCGTCTGCTTGAGAAGCAACTCTTGAATATGAGGGTCCTGCACCCAGCCTCCATCGTCGTCTGCTCTAGCATCTTCATCTTCATGATCATGCCCTTCGTCTTGATCTTCCTCATCATCATGTCCGACATCTTCTACATGATGACTGTGTGCAGCATCACCGTCGTGATCATGTCCTGGAGATTCTTCGTCTTCTCGCCTGCCCTCGCCGCGGTGGTTGTCTTGCTGCCCTTCCTCATTTCTTGCCCGACCCCATGGACGACTTCATAGTCATCTTCATCACCTTGCCACCGATAACCATCCATGAAACCACGCAAGAGCAGGTGGTCCCGCACCTGCCCGGAATCCAGGTCTGCAATAAGGCTCTTCAGCTTGCATCTTCGACACGGACATCTTATCTCCGTCTCATTCTTTCAAAGCATCTCGGCCTTCGCGGAGCTCAAAAACCTATTCACAATGCCTTCGGTCATCGTGCGGACCATGGTCACCAGCGGGGTAGAGCAAAACGATATTTTAGAACCAAGAAAAAATTTGGCATGACTTTCCCTAAAAATAAGACCAAAAAGAATGCATAGTACCAAAATTCTCGCCGAAAGGAAATGAATCAACATTCTGGCAAAATATTGGCAACTATCGCATTTCAAGTACCGGTACCTGCAAACACAAACATATATGCAACACCACAAACATATGCAACACCACAAACATACATAGATCTAGCTAGGCCACAAAAAGTGCATGTGCACGTTGTTGGAGCGAGCTAGGGAGAAAAAAAGTAGATCTACAACATGAAGATAGCTTTCCCCTTACTTACCTATCAAAAAAAGGTAATTTCACCACTTAATTTTGATGAATCTATGGTGCAAATGAGGTGAGGAGGAGGAGGCAGCCGACAAGCTTGGAGAAGGAGGTGGAGAGAATGAAGTGGGGAAAGTGAGTGTGTAGGTGTGGCTGTCCAAAATATCTAGCTAGTCCCAGGTTACTAATGGCGCACCACACAGCCATGCGCCATTAGTAACACAATATACTAATGGCGCACCACACAGCCGTGAGCCATTAGTAGTTTTGCAAAAAAGTAATATATATATATATATATATATATATATATATATATATATATATATATATATATATATATACTAATGGCGCACTGTGGCATAGTGCGCCATTACTAGTTTAAACAAGTAATGGCGCACTTTGCCACGGTGCGCCATTAGTAGTTTTGCAAAAAAAAGAATAAAAAAATACAGTACTGGCGCACTCTGTGGCTAGTGCGCCATTACTAGTTATAACTAGTAATGGCACACTTTGCCTGGATGCGCCATTAATATGTTTGGAAAAATGAAAAAAAATTGTTACTAGTGGCGCACCTTGTGTCTGGTGCGCCATTAGTGTCTTCCACACTAATGACGCATCACCACATGGTGCGCCATTAGTATATAGTAGTGGCGCACCACTTCTCTGGTGCGCCATTAGTGTCAATTTCATCTATAGCCCTTTTCCTAGTAGTGTTTCCTAGATTTTTATGACCACACATGTTATTGTTAGAGTTGATATGAGAACAATTGGCATCTAATGATTGTTAGAATACATATTATGAGCATAACATCATGATTGCTATATGTTACTCTCGTTTACTAGATTTTTATAACAACGCATGTTATTGCTTAGAGTTGATATGAGAATAGTAGTAGTGAGTGCTATGGTAGAATATGAGTAGGCGCTGTCATAGCTGTTTTCCTCTCATTGTTACATGATGTTTGAACCATGATATGTTGCTAGAATATGAAAGCCATTGGCTTATTTTTTTAACTTGGGGTATGATTATGACCACGGCATTGCAATTCTCTGTCTATGATATGTGTCACTGTTATAATAATCTTAATTTCACACATACTCTGAACATGATTGTTTATTTTTGTCCTTTTGGTCTCCAATTTGAATTGTTGTAGCAGACGCAAATGTGCTCGCCTTCATGATTCCAGGACCTGGAATCATACCAGCCAATGGGTGCTGGTTTATCGCTCGTTCAGCTGACGGCGGTCATTTGATGCTCATTCGCACATACCAAATTGACCAAACCATTACATCAAACCACATGCAGTACAATGCGTGGGGCGTTTGTGACATTGATGGCTATGGCTGCTTCGTGTTCGAGAAAGATCCTAGCTCCGTTGGGCCAGGCGTATTCAACTGGAGGCGGGTTTACAGCCTCGGCAACCACTCCTTGTTCCTCGGGCTCAATTATCCGATCATCCAACCAATCATCGATCATATCACCGGCGATGATTACTGTTCTATGCAACTTCCATTCGCGAGGGGGAGGGGGCTGTGTTTACACATCATACCATGGGTTTCATGAATCACCATATCCAGAGATTCGTCGACACAGCTTGTTGCCAGGTAATCTTCAGTGTGTGAAAGGCATCAAGCTTCCATGCGATGGATGGATTTTGCAAACCCGACATGCGGCGATGTGGTTCATGCCAACAGCAAATATGCACAACTTGATTCGTGCTGATATCTAGACTGAGCCATGTATTCTGCTGCTGTAGCACGACCCTCTTTTGTTGGATATTATGTACTGTTGTTAGTTTGAAGCACTCCTGTGGTTTGAAGGATAGATACCTTCCTGGGATCAAGTGCATCCTAACTCACCTGCGTAGGATGTACTAATAATGATGATGGAGATGCTGCGCAGAAGCCATATATATACATATATATTAGTTAGGCTTCAAGTGCGTACTTGTTAGTTAAACCTATGTATAAATTGTGACACTAAATACGACTAGTAAGTAGTACAGTAGGAGTACTAGTATACGTCGGTCAAATTATTCATCATGTCCACACATTGAATTGACGTGACAACACGCTATGCGTGAGGTGACACAAGAATCCCTGTGGCGTGTTCGGGTATTCCGGACTTCAGATTTGGAGTACCACTTATCTGTCGAAATCTTTTTTTTTTGAAATGGAGGCAAAAGATTTGCCTCATCCATTAAATAAGAGGATAATAGAGTTTAGAGTTTTTACAAGCGCCCTTGCAAAATGGCATGGCAATTACTCTCGTACAACTATCGAAGAAGCGCGAGTTTTTACTCTGTCGAAATCTTTCATCATTCACTTAAAACAGTCGATTGGTCATACATTGAGTACCATATAACTGGAATTACCGATTCAAGTCGAAGAAGGATTGGCCGGTGCTGCCGGCTGGCGTCAAGTTCGATCCCACGGATCAGGAGCTGATTGAGCACCTTGAGGCCAAAGTGAGTGTTGACAGCGCGAGATTTCGGTCTCTCATCGATTTGTTCATACCAACCATCGACAGCGAGCACGGCATATGCTACACCCAACCTGAGAAACTTCCAGGTAAGACACCGATCGGCCGTCTACTTGCACAAACATATTCCTTTGTTTATAGCTCTATTTTTCCTTTTAGACGCAGACCTGGTGAAACAATTATAATTTGATAGTTAACAAAAAGTGAAACAAGTGACCGCAACATGCCAAAGATGTTATGAAAATGCCAACTAGGTACACTAAAACATGTATTCCACAATACTGCAGGTATCACACTGAGTGGCCTAAGGAAGCATTTCTTCCAGTGCAATTCCAGGGCGTTCAAAAGGGGCACGTGGACGCGTCGCAAGATACAGTCGGAGTGCGGCACACACGCGATGTGGGACAAGACTGGCAATACCTTGCCTGATGGTCAACGGCCGGCAGACGAGCAGCAAAAAAGCTTCTGGTGCTGCACACCAACAAGAACTTCAACCAGTAGAGGACCAACTGGGTGATGCACCAGTACCACATTGGGGACCTGGAGCAAGAGAAGGAGTGGGAGCTGTTCCTCTGCAAGATTTTCTACCAGACGAACACTAGGGCCAGGAGTAGTTTGGTATTGGTAGTTGTACTACCTTGTCGTCCGCAAGTTGGTATTGTTGTTAACGATCTTTTGGTATGAACTTGCATTTGCTTCCAACCATCATGTCGAGGGTCGACGTGGATATAAAGCTGAATCATTTGTTTCAAAATGAATTCTCAAGCACCTAATTTTTATTTGATGGGTAGCATAAGCACCCGCCATTCGAATTCCCAGTTCTGCAGTTTTTCCGGAACAAGTGCATGCACTTATTATCATGATAAAAAACAATATCCGTGCAGCGTCCCAGTTATCAGTCTGTGCTTGCAGAATTCTCTCGTTTATTAAGCATGTATATTGTTTTTGAGCAAGTTTCAACTGGGCTGTAGACTGACCAGGGTTGGTTTTGTTTTTAACAGGCCCAGCCCATGACGACAACGGGGCACAAAGATCCAGCAGGTATCTACTGGCCTCTGGCCCACCAGCGTTAGTTATACTTTGTCTTACAACATCCGCATGCAATTTTGTTACTGAATCAAACACACAGCCCAGTTCTATTTTCCTCTTGAAACGCATGTCCTACATCCATTTTCTAATCTCTACCTATAGGTTTACTAGTTCATATACACGTATCATTATATTGAAAACACATAAAATTCCCTTTTCATATTTACATCCTTATTTATGTTGTTTTTCCCACCCAGTGCTGATTTTTTTACCACTGCTTTTCCCTTAAACCAACTCAATTGTCCCACGTCTTATTGGCTTACAAAAACAAAATGATTTTTTTGGCAAATCAATAAGTTCTTAAAAAATGTTTGTCATTTCGGGATTACAACAGTTTGGACTCCACAGAAATATGCAAAATAAGGTTGAACTTTTTAACCGTGGTCCTGGGCAGAAAATGGATTGTAATAAATTACTTAAGAATTAGCAAATGGGCTGCAAATTATATAAAATAGCAAATGGGCTGTAAATTGTAAAAAATAGCAAATGGGCTTTATGTTGTCTGCCACAGATTTGGAGGCTGACTTGTGGGCCTACTAAGTTCATGCGTACACAAGGTTTCTTAAAAAAGAAACTTAGTCAACAATCGACTCTACCAGCTTCAGACCGTTAGATGTCAATCTAACGACAATCGTGCTTCTTCAGTCTTTGATCTTCCTGCCCCAGCCGCCTAAACCAGCGCTGTCGGAACCACCTGCTCCCGCCTCCCGTGGCCGGCAGTGCTGCCGGGCAGGCCTCACGGCCCCATCATACTCGCATCCCTGGCCTGTCTATCCCTCTACTCACCCACACCTCCTGTTATTTTCCAGCAACGACAGCCGAACCAGTCAACCCTCGTACTCTCCACCGCGTGGGCAGCCACTGTCGTGTCTTTGCCGGCTCCCTGTCGTTCCCTTCGTAGGCCTCACCGTCGTCCACCGCCCTGGTGCTCTCGGCGCCGCATGGTCAACGATGTCCATCCAACGGCCGTAGTGCTTCTTCAATCTCTGGTCTTCTTGCCCCAGTCGCCCAAAGCAGCGCCGGTCGTGCCGCATGCTCCTGCCTCCCGTGGCCGGCTCTGCTGCCGCGGAGGCCTCACCGTCCCCATACTACTCCCACCACTGGCCAGGCCATCCCTCCACTCACCCACTCCCCCTGTTATTCTGCGGCGACGGCAGCTTCACACCGCAGCCGAACCAGTGAACCCTCGTACTCCTCTCCGCGTGGGCATCAACTGCCGCGTCTTCCCCGGCTCTGCGTCGTCCCCTTCCTAGGTCTCACCGTCGTCCACCGCCCTGGTGCTCTCAGCGCGGCGTGGTCAATTTGGTCAACGATCGACTTCCATCGAAAGAGTACTGTACATGGAGAGGCTGACAGCTGGGCCCACGGCAGCCGCAAGGAAGTGCCTCCTTATTACGTGCAAAATAATTATTCCTCCACCTGACAGCAGGGACCCACCGGCCGGGCCACCAGTATTTCGCGGAAAAAACGTTTCCCCCCTAACTGCTGTGACCCACCGGACGGGCCACCGTATTTCACGAAAAAATGTTTGCCCATGACTGCTGGGACCCACCAGACGGACCACCGTATTTCGCAAAAAAAAACGTTCCCCCCGCTGTCAGCTCGGACCCACCAAAAGTGCCTCCTTATTACGCACAGAAAAATGAATACTCCCCTTGCTAGCTGGGACCCACCATGGTGGGAGGCTGACTTGTGGGCCTACTAAGTTGACGGGGACAGAGGGCTTTGTCAACTTAGTCAATATGAACGATTCTAGCTCCATTGACCGTACGATGTCCATCCAACGGCTGTCGTGCTTCTTCAATCTCTGCTCTTCCTGCTCCAGCCGCTCAAACAAGCGCCGGCGGGACTGCCTGCTCCCTCCTCCCCGTGGCCGGCTGTGCTACCGCGCAGGCCTCACCGCCCCACTGTACTCCCATCGCTGGCCTAGCCATCCCTCTACTCACCCACACGGCCACACGTGCTGTTATTTTCCGGTGAGGGCAGACGAACCAGTAAACCCTCGTACAGTCGTACTCCCCTCCGCGTGGGAAACAACTGCCAAGTCTTCCCTGCCTCCGTGTCATTCCCTTCCTAGGCCTCGCCGTCGTCCACCGCCTTAGTGCTCTCGGCGCGGCGTGGTCAACATGGTCAAGGAACGGCTTTCATTGGACGTGGACTGTACGTGGAGAGGCTGACAGCTGGGTCCACGGCCGCAGCAAGGAAGTGCCTCGTTATTACGCGCAAAATAATTATTCCTCCACCTGACATCTGGGACCCACCGGAAGGGCCTCTGTATTTCGCGAAAAAAACGTGCCCCCAGCTGACATGTCGGACCCACCAGCTATCTTCGCACGGAAGGAAGTGCCTCCTTATTACGCACAAAAAAATGAATACTCCCCCTGCCAGCTGGAACCCAACATAGTGGGAGGCTGACTTGTGGGCCTACCAAGTTGACAGGGACGGAGGGCTTTGTCAACTTAGTCAATATGAATGATTCTAGCTCCTGTTACCGTACGATGTTCATCCAACGGCCATAGTGCTTCTTCAACCTCTGGTCTTCTTGCTCCAGCCGCTCAAACCAGCGCCGACCGTGTCGCGTGCTCCTGCCTCCAGTGGCCAGCTGTGATGCCGCGGAGGCCTCACCGCCCCCTACTACTCCCACTGCTGTCCAGGCCATCCCTCTACTCACCCACACCCCCTGCTATTTTGCGGCGACAGCAGCCTCACACCGCAGCCAAACCAGTGAATCCTCGTACTCCTCTTCGCGTGGGCATCCACTGTTGCATCTTCCCCGGCTCCGAGTCATCCCCTTCCTAGGCCTCGCCGTCGTCCACCGCCGTGGTGCTCTCGGCGCGGCGTGGTCAACATGGTCAAGGAACGACTTCCATCAGACATGGACTATATGTGGAGAGGCTGATAGCTAGGTCCAAGGCCGCCACAAGGAAGTGCCTCCTTATTACGCGCAAAATAATGATTCCTCCACCTGACAGCGGGGACCCACCGGACGGGCCACCTTATTTCGTGAAAAAAACGATTCGCCCCCCTAACTGCTGGGACCCACCAGCTACATCTTCACACGCAAGGAAGTGCGTCCGGGCAAAAAAAAAACGATTCGCCCCCCTGACTGCTGGGACCCACCAGCTACATCTTTGCACGCAAGGAAGTGCCTGACAGTCGGGACCCACCTGGTCGAAGCATACGTAGCGTTGTCATTCTGGTCGCGAACGTGTACGTACATACTGGTCGATGTAGAGGCGCGCACGTGCCATAGATGTAGAGGCGTGCACGTAGCATGACCACATACGTACAGCGGCGAGGGTGCAAGAAAGAAAATACGGCCACGTACGTACATACGGGCAGGGTCTCTAACGCCTATCGCGCATACGTACATGGCTGGGTCGGAACAGAGAAACAGCGTCATCGTCGTGTTCTTCGGGAGCCAACCGGCTGTGTCGGAATGGAATGCGTGGTCGTGTTCATCGGGAGGGCTTGGACAGAACAGGCGATGGAAACGAGGCCTGGCGTACCGCACAACGGAGGAAACGACCTTGTGTTCGACTGGCCATGTTCGAAATGGGGTCCTGTTGATCGGGAGGGGCCTGGCGTACCGCAAAACGGAGGAAACAGACCTCCTACGGTCGAAACGGGGGTCCTGTTGATCGGGAGGGGTGGCGTACCGGAAAACGGATGAAACGGACTTGTGTTGGAGCGCTACGGTCGAAACGGGGGGGAGGGGTGTGGCGTACCGCAAAACGGGACTCCACGGGATACTGTTCATCTCCACCGCCGACCTCCTCCAGCCTCCATGGGCTACCGTCGACCTCCTCCAGCCTCCACGGGCTCCTGTTCCTCCAGACTCCACCGCGCGCTACTCCACCGGCTACTTTTCAACCACCCCTCCATGGGCACCCCTCCACCGTTTACTGTTCATCCAGCCCTCCACACCACGGGGTCCTGTTCAACCACCCCTCCACGGCCACCCCTCCACCATCTACTGTTCATCCAGCCCTCCACACCACGGGTTCCTATTCATCCAGAGGCAACGCCACCGCTCACTGTTCATCCAACCCCCCTCCACAACGCTCACTGTTCATCCAATCGATCGTCTTCAGTTAGCAGCAGTAGAAAAGGAATCGCTCCATCGGGCTCAGTTAACATCCATCAATCGATCCCTCGGGTTCAGTAATGCGTAGCCTGCAGTGCAATCGCTCCGGTTCAGTTAGAGCCCAACGCCTCGCTCGGCTTCAGTTAGAGCCAACGCCTCGCACACACGCGCGTACGTACGAGAGAAACGCGCATTGCTCCACCCCCGACCTCCCACCGTAACCGGCAACTCCTCGAAATTTTCCTCCCCCTCGCTTCTACCACGGTTTTTTCCATCATGGACGGCCCAAAGAATGTCATGCAGCTGCGTCTCCGGCCCGCCCAAGATGAAAAGCCCATTTTCTGTCATGATTTTTTTGTCATAGAAGTAGGATCCCACCACATCTATGATGATACCGGGTTTTGTCACAATTATCGTCATAGAAGTGTCATATGTATGACAGGAAAAAAATTCGTTCGGCCCAAAATGTCACGGATGTGTCTTTTTTTGTAGTGGATGCTCACATAAAAGATAAGGATTGAAACATAATGGGAGCATCATGAAGCATATGACTAGCACATTTAAGCCTAACCCACTTCCTATGCCTAGGGATTTTGTGAGCAAACAACTTATGGGAACAATAATCAACTAGCATAGGAAGGCAATACAAGCATAGCTTCAAGATTTTAAGCACATAGAGAGGAAACTTGATATTATTGCAATTCCTACAAGCATAAGTTCCTCCCTCATAATAATTCTCAGTAGCATCATGAATGAATTCGACAATATAACCAGCACCTAAAGCATTCTTTTCATGATCTACAAGCATAGAAAATTTACTACTCTCCACATAAGCAAGTTTCTTCTCATGAATAGTAGTGGGAGCAAACTCAACAAAACAATTATCATGTGAGGCATAATCCAATTAAAACTAAAATCATGATGACAAGTGATGAGGACATCAATACAATTGTTACACCCACAGCCCCTACTGCTATACATACTGGACCAATTACTAGAGCTCGTGCATGCCAACTAAATTACCAGGTACTTTCGTTTCTTGGTAATGATTCTAATGTTCATGAGAATATGATACTGCCTAAATTGGATATATTTGTTTTGCTTACAAATGAAGGGCCTAGCTTGGAGAAGGATGAAGAGCAAGAACAAGCATGGAGATGATGGCATGCGCAAGGGGAACAAGAACGGAGTTACAAGTGATGATTTTAGGACTTTGAAGCCACCATAATGGGTGCATGAAGCCTTGGACGAAATATACAAGATGCCACTTCATAAATTTCGTCCCGAGGCTATTTTAGGTGCTGCGTCACCTTATTATTGGGCCAGGCCCATGTAATTTCGAAATACATAAGTATAGGCTATTTTTAGAGTCCGTGTGTGTGGGGAAAACAAGAGATAGGGTTGATTTCGGACCCCTCCACCAAGGGCCACGAAATTTCCCCCTCTTCCTCCATATATACAGCCCTTAGGGCATCGTTTAGACTTTGGGTTTTGTTTAGATTAAAAGTTCGCCATAGCTGCAACTTCACGTACTTTGTTTGTGTTCAACGACCAGACAAAGGCGTCACAGAACCCCACCTTGATCAATAAAGCTTTCATCTTATATTCGCAATATCCAGATTGCAATCTCAGTTTCTTGCTTGTTCTTCGTTTGCTCGCAGGAAACAGACCCTCGTGGTCAGGTTGATCGTGCTCCGGCATGGTCAATAACCTCTCGGAGTTGGTTTAGCGATTGCTAAGGCGCGACATCCTCGCACGTTCGTAGTCGGATCATCAAAGTCGACTGCCACCAAAGCGATATCCATCATCTCATCAAAAGACGGGACACCTTTGCCTCTATCAAGTGGTATCAGATTTCCAGGTTGCTCGGTGAGATTTTATAGTTTTTCATAGTTTAGATCGAGTCTGTTCTTCATACCTACAGTCCACGAAAAAGACAAAAAAAAATTAGGGTTAGTTCATCATATCCGAACCAATCTGAGCCTTTGCATAATCTTTTTAGGGTTTTGCTTTGTTGAATTTGCGGTTGCATCGTCGTGTCTAGTTGCTGGTCTTAGCGTTAGTCTTTTAGAGTTTCGAGTTCTGGTCATAAGTTGTCACGCCGCCACCGCACCATCATCATCGCCCCTGTCACCTACCACCACCGCTCCGAATCCGTATCCATATACCACCACCAATCCGTATCCATATACCACCACCGATCCATATCCATATATTACCACCGCTGCCATATACCACCACCGCTGCCATATACCACCACCATATATCCACCACCAATCCGAGTTCCTTGCATATTAGGTGTGTTTTCGAGATCCATCTAGATTCTGATTCGTGTTTCCTTGCCGGAGTAGGTTTCAGAAAAAAAAGAAGAAAAGAGTCCGGAAACCACCCTCCGTTTAGGCCCAAAAATTTTCGAAAACGCATTTTTCAAAAAAATTTCAGGCTATCATATTTTTAGGTGTTTTTGAGTGTTTTGAGACAGGTGCCATTATAGGAAGTTTTTTTTGACCCGTTTCCAGTTTTTGGGTCCGGGCAGTCGAAAAAACGAAAAAAAAAATTTGGTCGAAAAAATTTCGTGCCCATCCTGTCAGTTTGACCTAGGAAGAGTTTTGAGACACTTGCCATTATAGTGATTTTTCGCAAAAAAAGCAGCGCGAAAAAAAGAGCGCAAAAAAAAGAGAGAAAAAAAAATTCCAGGGTGTGCTTTTCCCTTGTTTACGTGCAGCGCCGTGATTTAGTTAGTGTTCTAGGCTCGTGTCTCTAGCACGGTCTAGCCTAGGACCAGCACAGTACCGTCGTTGAGCGTTTATTCAACTTTGCATCTCTGAATTGATTTTTGCTGACCCCTTTTGCTACCATATTATAAGCCTTCCCAACTCCACATACATCTACGTCGTGCGTTTGACTCTCCCTGGTAATCGCTCTATCCAAGCTTTGAGAGTTTTGACTACAACGGTTGCCGATCACCACCTGCTGCTGGGTAAGAACTGGTAAGAATTTGAGATTTGCTTGACGGGTTTGTGATACACCACCACCACTTCTTAGTAGTCTGTAGGATCATATTCTTGTGTGTTTCTATTTGCTGCTAACCATGGTAGGATCACAAGCCGATGAGACTGATTGGGAGAACCTGACGAACAAACAGCTACATGATAAATTTCAGCAAATGATGAGTGGACAGGTGCAAGATGTGCTAAACAGATTTGACGAGGCCATGGAGAAGATAGATGGCATGGAGAAGACGTTCGAAACAAAGCTTGATAGCAAGTTTAATGAATTGCTCGCGCGTTTACCACCACCGCCGCCGGCTGCACCTATCGCACCTCTGCAACACCAACAACAACGCATCCTTCCGAATAAGTATGGACGAGCGAAGCGTGTTCCTATTGAGGATGGCCAAACTTCTGGTGCTGCTGTTCCTGTTATTGATGCTTCTTTGGCTCCTGCTACTGCTGCTGCTGGTACCCAGGAGGATGATGAGTATGCGGGCGATTATGAGGATGAGGTTGATCAAAATCAGAACTACGTGCACCCACCAGCACCACCACCAGCAGGTCGACCTCAGGTATATATTCGTAATGGTAGGCCTACACCACCACCTCAGGTACGAGATGATGTCCATATTCCTAAACTGAAATTGAATATTCCACCATTTGAGGGTAGATATGTTCCTGATATATATCTTACTTGGGAGTTAGAAACTGAACAACGTTTTACATGTTTACAATATCCCGAGGAGAGACGGGTTGCTGCTGCTGTTTGTGCTTTCACTAGTTTTGCATGTGTATGGTGGTCTGAACATTGTAGATTATATCCTATTCCAACTACTTGGGCTGCTTTGAAAACTGCTATGCGTACGCGTTGGGTTCCACCATATTATCAACGTGAATTGCTTCAAAAATTGCAGCGTTTAAGACAAGGGAAAAATTCTGTAGAAGAATATTATCAGGAATTACAAACTGGCATGATTAGATGTGGTATTGTTGAGGAGAATGAAGCTATGCTTGCACATTTTCTGGGTGGATTAAATAGAGAGATTCAGACCATTCTAGACTATAAGGAGTATACTAATATCACTCGTTTATTCCATCTTGCTTGTAAAGCTGAACGTGAAGTGCAGGATCGACAAGCATTGGCGCGATCTAACTTTTCTGCAGGCCGACCTTCATCATGGACACCACGTGCATCTTCTACTTCAACTGCACCAGCACCTCAATCAGGTGCCTCCTCCAGTCGTGATATAAGAAAACAGGCACAACCACCATTATCTGCCAAGAGCGCACCTGCTGGGCCTGCACAGAGTTCTTCTTCTTCCATGGCATCAACAGGGCACACAAGTGATATTATTTGTCGTCGTTGTAAGGGAGGAGGTCATTATGCGAGAGAATGCAAATCTCTGCGTGTGATGATTGCTACCACGGATGGTGGATATGAGTCTGCTAGTGACTATGATGAGGAGACTTTGGCTCTTATTACACGTGAAGAACATGGTGGAGATGATTCCGATCATGAGACGCAATACATGGCTCCTGAAGATGCTGACAGGTATGAATGTTTAGTTGCTCAACGTGTTTTGAGTGTGTAGGTCACACAAGCTGAGCAAAATCAGAGGCACAATTTGTTCCATACCAAGGGAGTTGTGAAGGAATGTTCTGTGCGCGTCATAATAGACGGAGGGAGCTGCAACAACTTGGCTAGCATGGAGATGGTGGAGAAGCTTTCTCTCACCACAAGACCACATCCACATCCTTACTACATCCAATGGTTCAACAACAGCGGCAAGGTTAAGGTAACACGTACTGTTCGTGTGCATTTTAGTATCTCTATATATGCTGATTATGTTGATTGTGACGTGGTACCTATGCAAGCATGTTCCTTATTACTTGGTAGACCATGGCAATTTGATAAAAACTCTGTACACCATGGTAGAAACAATCACTATACTCTTGTTCATAAGGATAGAAATATTACTTTGCTTCCTATGACTCCTGATTCCATTTTGAAAGATGATATTAATAGAGCTAATAAAGCAAAACAGGAGAAGAATAAGAGTGAAAATCAGATTGTGGCAAAAGAATTTGAGAAACAAATGAAGCCTAATAATAAACCATCTAGTGTTGCTTCTGAAATTAAATTGAAAAGTGCATGTTTATTTGCTACCAAATCTGATATTGATGAGCTAGATTTCAGCAAATCTGTTTGCTATGCTTTTGTGTGCAAAGAGGCATTATTTTCATTCGAGGACGTGCCTTCCTCTTTGCCTCCTGCTGTCACTAACATTTTGCAGGAGTTCGCTGACGTCTTTCCACAAGACGTGCCACCGAGATTACCGCCTATTCAAGGGATTGAGCATCAGATTGACTTAATTCCCGGTGCTTCACTGCCAAACCGTGCACCATACCGTACCAATCCAGAGGAGACGAAGGAGATTATGCGTCAAGTACAAGAGCTTCTCGACAAAGGTTATATACGTGAATCCCTTAGTCCTTGTGCTGTTCCTATTATTCTAGTGCCGAAAAAGGATGGTACATCACGTATGTGTGTCGATTGTAGAGGCATTAATAATATTACTATTCGTTATCGTCATCCTATTCCTAGGCTCGATGATATGCTTGATGAATTGAGTGGCTCTACAATATTCTCCAAAGTTGATTTGCGTAGTGGATACCATCAAATTCGTATGAAATTGGGAGATGAATGGAAAACATCATTTAAAACTAAGTTTGGATTATATGAGTGGTTAGTCATGCCTTTTGGGTTAACTAATGCACCTAGTACTTTCATGAGATTAATGAACGAAGTTTTACGTGCTTTCATTGGACGATTTGTGGTAGTTTACTTTGATGACATATTGATTTATAGCAGATCTTTGGAAGAACATTTGGAACATTTACGTGATGTTTTTATTGCTCTACGTGATGCACGTTTGTTTGGTAACCTTGGGAAGTGCACCTTTTGCACCGACCGAGTATCTTTTCTTGGCTATGTTGTTACTCCACAGGGAATTGAAGTTGATAAAGCCAAGATTGAAGCTATTGAGAGTTGGCCGCAGCCCAAAACGGTCACACAAGTGAGGAGTTTTCTTGGCCTCGCTGGATTCCATAGGTGTTTTGTGAGAGATTTCAACACCATTGTTGCACCTCTCAATGAGCTTACAAAGAAAGATGTGCCTTTTCTTTGGGGTACCGCACAGGAAGAAGCCTTCTCGGTATTGAAAGATAAGTTGACACATGCTCCTTTACTCCAACTTCCTGATTTTAATAAGACTTTTGAGCTTGAATGTGATGCTAGTGGAATTGGATTAGGCGGTGTGTTATTACAAGATGGCAAACCTGTTGCATACTTTTCTGAAAAATTGAGTGGGCCTAGTCTGAATTATTCTACTTATGATAAAGAATTATATGCTCGTGTTCGGACTTTAGAAACATGGCAACATTATTTATGGCCCAAAGAATTTGTTATACATTCTGATCATGAATCTTTGAAACATATTAAAAGTCAAGCTAAACTGAATCGTAGACATGCTAAATGGGTTGAATTCATTGAGACTTTTCCTTATGTCATTAAACACAAGAAGGGAAAAGAAAATATTATTGCTGATGCATTGTCTCGCTGCTATACTATGCTTTCACAACTTGACTTCAAAATATTTGGTTTGGAGACCATCAAAGATCAATATGTGCATGATGATGATTTTAAAGATGTAATGCAGAATTGTAAAGAAGGAAGAATGTGGAACAAGTTCGTCGTTAACGATGGGTTTGTGTTTCGTGCTAACAAGCTATGCATTCCAGCTAGCTCCATTCGTCTTTTGTTGTTGCAGGAGGCGCATGGAGGAGGATTAATGGGACACTTTGGCGTGAAGAAGACGGAGGACGTACTTGCTACACATTTCTTTTGGCCAAAGATGAGACGGGATGTTGAGCGTTTTATTGCTCGCTGCACTACATGATAAAAAGCTAAGTCACGACTCAATCTTCATGGTTTATTTATGCCTTTGCCTGTACCTAGTGTTCCTTGGGAGGATATATCTATGGACTTTGTTTTAGGTTTACCTCGAACAAAGAAGGGGAGGGATAGCATATTTGTTGTCGTGGATAGATTCTTGAAAATGGCACACTTTATACCATGTCATAAAAGCGATGATGCTATTAATGTTGCTGATTTGTTCTTTCGTGAAATTATTCGCTTGCATGGTGTGCCAAATACTATTGTTTCAGATCGTGATACTAAATTTCTTAGCCACTTTTGGAGATGTTTATGGGCTAAGTTGGGGACTAAACTGCTTTTTAGTACTACTTGTCACCCCCAAACTGATGGACAAACTAAAGTAGTCAATAGAACGTTGTCTACTATGCTTAGGGCTGTTTTGACGAATAATAAGAAAATGTGGGAGGAATGCATGCCTCATATTGAATTTGCTTATAATCATTCATTGCATTCTACTACTAAGATGTGCCCTTTTGAAGTTGTGTATGGTTTCCTACCTCGTGCACCTATTGATTTGTTGCCTCTTCCATCTTCGGAGAAGGTTAATTTTGATGCTAAACAACGTGCTGAATTGATTTTAAAAATGCATGAGTTAACTAAGGAAAACATTGAGCGTATGAATGCTAAATATAAACTTGCTGGAGATAAGGGTAGAAAACATGTTGTGTTTGCACCTGGAGATCTTGTTTGGTTACATTTGCGTAAGGATAGATTTCCTGATTTGCGCAAATCAAAGTTAATGCCACGTGCTGATGGTCCCTTTAAGGTGTTAGAGAAAATAAATGATAATGCATATAAACTTGAGCTGCCTGCAGATTTTCGGGTTAGTCCCACTTTTAACATTGCAGATTTGAAGCCTTATTTGGGTGAGGAAGATGAACTTCCATCGAGGACGACTTCATTTCAAGAAGGGGAGGATGATGAGGACATCAATACAATTGTTACACCCACAACCCCTGCTGCTATACATACTGGACCAATTACTAGAGCTCGTGCACGCCAACTAAATTACCAGGTACTTTCGTTTCTTGGTAATAATTCTAATGTTCATGAGAATATGATACTGCCTAAATTGGATACATTTGTTTTGCTGACAAATGAAGGGCCTAGCTTGGAGAAGGATGAACATTGGAGCAAGAACAAGCATGGAGATGATGGCATGCACAAGGGGAACAAGAACGGAGTTACAAGTGATGATTTCAGGACTTTGAAGCCACCATAATGGGTGCATGAAGCCTTGGATGAAATATACAAGATGCCACTTCATAAATTTCGTCCCGAGGCTATTTTAGGTGCTGCGTCACCTTATTATTGGGCCAGGCCCATGTAATTTCAAAATACATAAGTATAGGCTATTTTTAGAGTCCGTATGTGTGGGGAAAACAAGAGATAGGGTTGATTTCGGACCCCTCCACCAAGGGCCACGAAATTTCCCCCTCTTCCTCCATATATACAGCCCTTAGGGCATCGTTTAGACTTTGGGTTTTGTTTAGATTAAAAGTTCGCCATAGCTGCAACTTCGCGTACTTCATTTGTGTTCAACGACTAGACAAAGGCGTCACAGAACCCCACCTTGATCAATAAAGCTTTCATCTTATATTCGCAACATCCAGATTGCAATCTCAGTTTCTTGCTTGTTCTTCGTTTGCTCGCAGGAAACAGACCCTCGTGGTTAGGTTGATCGTGCTCCGGCGTGGTCAATAACCTCTCAGAGTTGGTTTAGCGATTGCTAAGGCGCGATGTCCTCGCACGTTCGTAGTCAGATCGTCAAAGTCGACTGCCACCAAAGTGATATCCATCATCTCATCGAAAGACAGGACACCTTTGCCTCTATCAACAAGTTTCATGATTATCATTATTCCTAATAGCATACAAGTCATCACAATAATCATCATAGATAGGAACTTTGTTCTCACAATCAATTGGAACCTCTTCCGAAATAGTGGAATCATCACTAAATAAAGTTGACACTCTTCCAAATCCACTTTCGTCACAATAGGATTCAACATCCTCCAAAATAGTGGGACCACTACTTCCTAAAGTTGACACTCTTCCAAACCCACTTTCATCAATATAATCATCATAAATAGGAGGCAAGCTTTCATCATAATAAATTTGCTCATCAAAACTTGGGGAACAAAAAATATCATCTTCATCAAACATAGCTTCCCCAAGCTTGTGGCTTTGCATATCATTAGCATCATGGATATTCAAGGAATTCATACTAACAACATTGCAATCATGCTCATCATTCAAATATTTATTGCCAAACATTCTAATGCATTCTTCTTCTAGCACTTGAGCACAATTTTCCTTACCATCATTCTCACGAAAGATATTAAAAAGACGAAGCGTATGAGACAAACTTAACTCCATTTTTTAGTTTTCTTTTATAAACTAAACTAGTGATAAAACAAGAAACAAAAACATTCGATTGCAAGATCTAAAGATATAGCTTCAAGCACTCACCTCCCCGGCAACGGCGCTAGAAAAGAGCTTGATGTCTACTACACAACCTTCTTCTTGTAGACGTTGTTGGTCCTGCAAGTGCACAGGTTTGTAGGACAGTAGAAAATTTCCCTCAAATGGATGACCTAAGGTTTATCAATCCGTAGGAGGCGTAGGATGAAGATGGTCTCTCTCAAACAACCCTGCAACCAAATAACAAAGAGTCTCTTGTGTCCCCAACACACCCAATAGAATGGTAAATTGTATAGGTGCACTAGTTCGGCGAAGAGATGGTGATACAAGTGCAAAATAGATAGTAGATAAAGGTTTTTGTAATCTGAAATTAGAAAAACATCAAGGTAACAAGTGGTAAAAGTGAGCATAAACGGTATTGCAATGATAGGAAACAAGGCCTAGGGTTCATACTTTCACTAGTGCAAGTTCTCTCAACAATAATAACATAGATAGATCATATAACAATCCCTTAACATGCAACAAAGAGTCACTCCAAAGCAACTAATAGCGGAGAACAAACGAAGAGATTGTTGGGGAACGTAGTAATTTCAAAAAAAATCCTATGTACACGCAAGATCATGGTGATGCATAGCAACGAGAGGGGAGAGTGTTGTCCACGTACCCTCGTAGACCGTAAGCGGAAGCGTTATGACAACGCGGTTGATGTAGTCGTACGTCTTCATGATCCGACCGATCCAAGCATCAAACGTACGGCACCTCCGACTTCAGCACATGTTCAGCTCGATGACTATCCCCGGACTCCGATCCAGCAGGGTGTTGGGGATGAGTTTCGTCAGCACGACGGCGTGGTGACGATGATGATGTTCTACCGACACAGGGCTTTGCCTAAGCACCGCAACGATATGACCAGGTGGAATATGGTGGAGGGGGGCACCGCACATGGCTAAGGAACGATCACGATGATCAACTTGTGTGTCTAGAGGTGCCCCCCTGCCCCCGTATATAAAGGAGGGAGGGGGAGGTGCGGCCGCCCCCCTAGGGGTGTGCCTGGAGGAGTCCTACTCCCACCGGGAGTAGGACTCCCCCCTCTTGCCTTGGTGGAGAAGGAAAGTGGGGAGGGGAAAGAGGAAAGGGGGGCGCCCCCCCCTTCCTTGTCCTATTCGAACTAGGGGGGAGGGGGCCATGTAGGCCCATTAACCCCACCCCCCCCCCCCCGGGAGGGGGGGGGGTTCCGGTAACCCTCCGGTACTCCGGTAAAATCCTGATTTCACCCGGAACGTTTCTGATATCCAAATATAGGCTTCCAATATATCAATCTTTATGTCTCGACCATTTCGAGACTCCTCGTCATGTCCGTGATCACATCCGGGACTCCGAACAACCTTCGATACATCAAAACTTATAAACTCATAATAAAACTGTCATCGTAACTTTAAGCGTGCGGACCCTACGGGTTCAAGAACTATGTAGACATGACCTAGAACTGTTTCCGGTCAATAGCCAATAGCGGAACCTGGATGCTCATATTGGCTCCTACATATTCTACGAAGATCTTTATCGGTCAAACCGCATAACAACATATGTTGTTCCGTTTGTCATCAGTATGTTACTTGCCCGAGATTCGATCGTCGGTATCTCAATACCTAGTTCAATCTCGTTACCAGCAAGTCTCTTTACTCGTTCCGTAATACATCATCTCACAACTAACTCATTAGTTGCAATGCTTGCAAGGCTTAAGTGATGTGCATTACCGAGAGGGCCCAGAGATACCTCTCCGACAATCGGAGTGACAAATCCTAATCTCGAAATACGCCAACCCAACAAGTACCTTCGGAGACACCAGTAGAGCACCTTTATAATCACCTAGTTATGTTGTGACGTTTGGTAGCACACAAAGTGTTCCTCCGGTAAACGGGAGTTGCATAATCTCATAGTCATAGGAACATGTATAAGTCATGAAGAAAGCAATAGCAACATACTAAACGATCAAGTGCTAAGCTAACGGAATGGGTCAAGTCAATCACATCATTCTCCTAATGATGTGACCCCGTTAATCAAATGACAACACATGTCTATGGCCAGGAAAGATAACCATCTTTGGTCAACGAGCTAGTCAAGTAGAGGCATACTAGTGACACTCTGTTTGTTTATGTATTCACATAAGTATTATGTTTCCGGTTAATACAATTCTAGCATGAATAATAAACATTTATCATGATATAAGGAAATAAATAATAACTTTATTACTGCCTCTAGGGCATATTTCCTTCAGTCTCCCACTTGCACTAGAGTCAATAATCTAGATTGCACAGTAATGATTCTAACACCCATGGAGTCTTGGTGTTAATCATGTTTTGCTCGTGGAAGAGGCTTAGTTAACGGGTCTGCAACATTCAGATCCGTATGTATCTTGCAAATTTCTGTGTCTCCCACCTGGACTAGATCCCGGATGGAATTGAAGCGTCTCTTGATGTGCTTGGTTCTCTTGTGAAATCTGGATTCCTTTGCTAAGGCAATTGCTCCAGTATTGTCACAAAAGATTTTCATTGGACCCGATGCACTCGGTATTGTTGGAAATATGCCCTAGAGGCAATAATAAATTGGTTATTATTATATGTCCTTGTTCATGATAATCGTTTATTATCCATGCTATAATTGTATTGATAGGAAACTCAGATACATGTGTGGGCACATAGACAACACCATGTCCCTAGTAAGCCTCTAGTTGACTAGCTCGTTGATCAACAGATGGTTACGGTTTCCTAACCATGGACATTGGATGTCGTTGATAACGGGATCACATCATTAGAAGAATGATGTGATGGACAAGACCCAATCCTAAGCCTAGCACAAAGATCGTAGTTCGTATGCTAAAGCTTTTCTAATGTCAAGTATCTTTTCCTTAGACCATGAGATTGTGCAACTCCCGGATACCGTAGGAATGCTTTGGGTGTACCAAACGTCGCAACGTAACTGGGTGGCTATAAAGGTGCACTACAGGTATCTCCGAAAGTGTCTGTTGGGTTGGCACGAATCGAGACTGGGATTTGTCACTCCGAGTGACGGAGAGGTATCTCTGGGCCCACTCGGTAGGACATCATCATAATGTGCACAATGTGATCAAAGAGTTGATCGCGGGATGATGTGTTACGGAATGAGTAAAGAGACTTGCCGGTAACGAGATTGAACAAGGTATCGGTATACCGACGATCGAATCTCGGGCAAGTACAATACCGCTAGACAAAGGGAATTGAATACGTGATTGATTGAGTCCTTGACATCGTGGTTCGTCCGATGAGATCATCGTGGAACATGTGGGAGCCAACATGGGTATCCAGATCCCGCTGTTGGTTATTGACAGGAGAACGTCTCGGTCATGTCTGCATGGTTCCCGAACCCGTAGGGTCTACACACTTAAGGTTCGATGACGCTAGGGTTATAGGGAATAGATGTATGTCGTTACCAAATGTTGTTCGGAGTCCCGGATGAGATCCTGGACGTCACGAGGAGTTCCGGAATGGTCCGGAGGTAAAGAATAATATATAGGAAGTGAGGTTTTGGCCACCGGAAGTGTTTCGGGGGTCACCGGTAATGTATCGGGACCACCGAAAGGGTTCCGGGGTCCACAGGGAGGGGCCACCAGCCCCGGAGGCTTGCATGGGCCTAGTGTGGAAAGGGACCAGCCCCAGAGTGGGCTGGTGCGCCTCCCACCAAGGCCCAAGGCGCAGCTAGGAGGGGAGAGGGGAAACCCTAGGCGCAGATGGGCCTAAAGGCCCACCCTAGGTGCAGATGGGCCTAAAGGCCCACCCTAGGGAGCGCCCCCTCTCTTCCCCTCTTGGCCGCCCCCTCCAAGTCCCATCTAGGGCTGCCGCACCCCAAGGGGGGAACCCTAGATGGGGGCGCAGCCACCTCCCCTCCTCCTATAAATAGTGGGGGTTTTGGGGCTGCCAGAGACACGAGAACCTCTCCCTCAAGGCGTAGCCCTACCTCTCTCCCTCCTCGTCTCCCGCGGTGCTTGGCGAAGCCCTGCAGGATTTCCACGCTCCTCCATCACCACCATGCCTTTGTGCTGCTGCTGGATGGAGTCTTCCCCAACCTCTCCCTCTCTCCTTGCTGGATCAAGGCATGGGAGACGTCACTGGGCTATACGTGTGTTGAACACGGAGGTGCCGTCCGTTCGGCACTAGGATCTCTGGTGATTTGGATCATGACGAGCACGACTCCTTCAACCCCGTTCTCTTGAACACTTCCGCTTATCGATCTACAAGGGTATGTAGATGCACTCTCCTTCCCCTCGTTACTAGTCTCTCCATAGATAGATCTTGGTGACTCGTAGGGAAATTTTGAATTTCTGCTACGTTCCCCAGCAGTGGCATCATGAGCTAGGTCCATTGCGTAGATTCTTTGCACGAGTAGAACACAAAGTAGTTGTGGGTGTTGATTTTGTTCAATATGCTTACTGTTACTAGTCCAATCTTGTTTCGACGGTATTGTGGGATGAAGCGGCCCGGACCGACCTTACACCTACTCTTACGTGAGACAGGTTCCACCGACTGACATGCACTTGGTGCATAAGGTGGCTAGCGGGTGCCAGTCTCTCCCATTTTAGTAGGAACGGATTCTATGAAAAGGGTCCTTATGAAGGGTAAATAGCAATTGGCATATCACGTTGTGGTTTTTGCGTAGGTAAGAAATGTTCTTGCTAGAAACCCATAGCAGCCACGTAAAACATGCAAACAACAATTAGAGGACGTCTAACTTGTTTTTGCAGGGTATGCTATGTGATGTGATATGGCCAAGAAGAATGTGATGAATGATATGTGATGTATGAGATTGATCATGTTCTTGTAATAGGAATCACGACTTGCATGTCGATGAGTATGACAACCGGCAGGAGCCATAGGAGTTGTCTTTATTTATTGTATGACCTGCGTGTCATTGAACAACGCCATGTAATTACTTTACTTTATTGCTAATCGATAGCCATAGTAGTAGAAGTAATAAGTTGGCGAGACAACTTCATGGAGACACGATGATGGAGATCATGGTGTCATGCCGGTGACAATGATGATCATGGAGCCTCGAAGATGGAGATCAAAAGGAGCAATATGATATTGGCCATATCATGTCACTATTTGATTGCATGTGATGTTTATTATATTTATGCATCTTATTTGCTTAGAACGACGGTAGTAAATAAGATGATCCCTCATTAAAATTTCAAGAAAGTGTTCCCCCTAACTGTGCACCGTTGCGAAAGTTCGTCGTTTCGAAGCACCATGTGATGATCGGGTGTGATAGATTCTTACATTCACATACAACGGGTGTAAGCCAGATTTACACAGCGAAACACTTAGGTTGACTTGACGAGCCTAGCATGTACAGACATGGCCTCGGAACACAAGAGACTGAAAGGTCGAGCATGAGTCATATAGTAGATTCGATCAACATGAAGATGTTCACCGATGATGACTAGTCCGTCTCACGTGATGATCGGACACGGCCTAGTTGACTCGGATCATGTAATCACTTAGATGACTAGAGGGATGTCTATCTGAGTGGGAGTTCATAAGATGAACTTAATCATCCTGAACATAGTCAAAAGATCTTTGCAAATTATGTCGTAAGCTCGCGCTTTGGTTCCACTGTTTAGATATGTTCCTAGAGAAAATATAGTTGAAAGTTGATAGTAGCGATTATGCGATCAATAGAAAGCTTATGTCCTTAATGCACCGCTCAGTGTGCTGAACCCCAAACGTCGTTTGTGGATGTTGCGAACATCGGACATACACGTTTTGATAACTACGTGACAATTCAGTTAAATGGTTTAGAGTAGAGGCACCAAAGACGTTTTCAAAACGTCGCGGAACATATGAGATGTTTCGAGGGCTGAAATTGGGATTTCAGGCTCGTGCCCACGTCAAGAGGTATAAGACCTCTGACGATTTTCTTAGCCGGCAAACTAAGGGAGAAAAGCTTAATTGTTGAGCTTGTGCTCAGATTGTCTGAGTACAACAATCACTTGAATCGAGTGGGAGTTGATCTTCCGGATGAGATAGTAATGTTTCTCCAAAGTCATTGCCACCAAGCTGCTAGAGCTTCGTGATGAACTATAACATATCAGGGATAGATATGATGATCCTTGAGGTATTCGCGATGTTTGACACCGCGAAAGTAGAAATCAAGAAGGAGCAACAACTGTTGATGGTTGATGAAACCACTAGTTTCAAGAAGGGCAAGGGCAAGAAGGGATACTTCATGAAACGGCAAATCAGCTGCTGCTCTAGTGAAGAAACCCAAGGTTGAACCCAAACCTGAGACTAAGTGCTTCTGGAATAAGGGGAACAGCCACTTGAGCAGCATTACCCTAGATACTTGGTAGATGAGAAGGCTAGCAAGGTCGATAGAAGTATATTGGATAGACATTATGTTAATGTGTACTTTACTAGAACTCCTAGTAGCACCAGGGTATTAAGATACCGGTTCGGTTGCTAAGTGTTAGTAACTCGAAATAAAAGAGCTACGGAATAAACGGAGACTAGCTAAAGGTGAGCTGACGATATATGTTGGAAGTGTTTCCATGGTTGATGTGATCAACCATCACACGCTCCCTCTACCATCGAGATTGGTGTCAAAACTAAATAATTGCTATTTGGTGTTTGCGTTGAGCATAGACATGACTGGATTATGTCTATCACAATACGGTTATTCATTTAAGGAGAATAATGGTTACTCTGGTTATTTGAATAATACCTTCAATGGTCTTGCACCTGAAATGAATGGTTTATTGAATCTCGATCATAGTGATACACATGTTCATGCCAAAAGATATAAGATAGTAATGATAGTACCACCTACTTGTGGCACTGCCATGTAAGTCATATTGGTATAAAAGGCATGAAGAAGCTCCATGTTGATGGATCTTTGGACTCACTCGTTTTTGAAAAGATTGAGACATGTGAACCATGTCTATTGGTATATACGCATGAAGAAACTCCATGCAGATGGACCATTTGGACTCACTTGATTTTGAATCACTTGAGATATGAAAATCATACCACATGGGCAAGATGACTGAAAAGCCTCGTTTTCAGTAAGATGGAACAAGATAGCAACTTGTTGGAAGTAACACATTTTGATGTGTGCAGTCCAATGAGTGCTGAGGCATGCAGTTAATATCGTTATGTTCTTTCTTCACAGATGATTCGAGTAGATGTTGAGTATATTTACTTGATGAAACACAAGTCTAAATTATTTAATGGTTCAAGTAATTTCAGAGTGAAGTTGAAGATCATCGTGACAAGAGGATAAAATGTCTATGATATGATCATAGAGATGAGTATCTGAGTTACGAGCTTTGGCACGCAACAAAGACATTGTGGAAATTGTTTCACAATTAATACCGCCTGGAACACCATAGTGTGATGGTGTGTCCGAACATCATAGTTGCACCCTATTGGATATGGTGCGTACCATGATGTCTCTTATCGAATTACCACTATCATTCACCGTGAGAACTATGGTTTAGAGAAACCTAAGTTGTTGTTTCTTGAAAGTTTGGGGCTGCGACGCTTATGTGAAAAAGTTTCAGGTTGATAAGCTCGAACCCAAAGCAGATAAAATGCATCTTCATAGGACACCCCAAACAGTTGGCTATACCTCCTAATTCAGATCCGAAAGCAATAGGGATTGTTTCTTGAATCGGGTCCTTTCTCGAGAAAAAGTTTGTCTCGAAAATTGAGTGGGAGGATGGTGGAGACTTGATGAGGTTATTGAACCATCACTTCAACTAGTGTGTAGCAGGGCACAGGAAGTTGTTCCTATGGCGCCTACACCAATTGAAGTAGAAGCTTATGATAGTGATCATGAAGTTTTGGATCAAGTCACTACCGTACCTCGTAGGGTGACAAGGATGCATACTACTTCAAAGTGGTACAGTAATCCTGTCTTGAAGGTCATGTTGCTAGACAACAGTGAACCTACGAGCTATGGAGAAGCGATGGTGGGCCCATATTCCGATAAATGGTTAGAAGCCATGAAATCCGAGATAGGATCCATGTATCAGAACAAAGCATGGACTTTGGTGGACTTGCCCGATGA
Source organism: Triticum aestivum (assembly GCF_018294505.1). Classification (NCBI taxonomy): domain Eukaryota; kingdom Viridiplantae; phylum Streptophyta; class Magnoliopsida; order Poales; family Poaceae; genus Triticum; species Triticum aestivum. The sequence continues at coordinate 350,627,213 of NC_057807.1, read as the reverse complement.
TCAGCAAGCCATTGAGATAAATGGATCTTTAAGAAGAAGACGGGCGTGGATGGTAATGTCACCATCTATGAAGCTCGACTTGTGGCGAAGAGTTTTTCACAAGTTCAAGGAGTTGACTACGATGAGATTTTCTCATCCGTAGCGATGCTTAAAGTCCGTCGGAATCATGTTAGCATTAGCTGCATTTATGAAATCTGGCAGATGGATGTCAAAACGAGTTTCCTTACCAGTTTTCGTAAGGAAAGGTTGTATGTGATAAAATCAGAAAGGTTTTGTCAATCCTAAGGATGCTAAAAGGTATGCTAGCTCCAGCGATCCTTCCATGGACTGGAGTAAGCATCTCGGAGTTGGAATATACACTTTGATAAGATGATCAAAGATTTTGGGTTTATACAAAGTTTATGAGAAACTTGTATTTCCAAAGAAGTGAGTGGGAGCACTATAGAATTTCTGATGAGTATATGTTGTTGACATATTGTTGATCAAAAATGATGTAGAACTTCTGGAAAGCATATAGGGTTATTTGAAAATTGTTTTTCAAGGGAAAACCTGGATTAAGCTACTTGAACAATGAGCATCAAGATCTATGAGGATGGATCAAAACGCTTAATGGTACTTTCAAAATGAGCACGTACCTTGACATGATCTTGAAGGTGTTCAAGATGGATCAGTCAAAGAAGGAGTTCTTGCCTGAGTTGTAAGGTATGAAGTTAAAACTTAAAACTCGACCATGGCAGAATAGAGAGAAAGGATGCAGGTCGTCCCCTATGCTTAGACATAGGCTCCATAGTATGCTATGATGTGTACCGCACCTGATGTGTGCCTTGCCACATGTCTGGTAAGAGGGTACAAAGGTGATCAAGGAGTGGATCACCAGATAGCGGTCAAAATTGTCCGTGGAGTAATAAGGACATGTTTCTTGATTATGGAGTTGATAAAGAGTTCGGCGTAAAGGGTTACGTCGATGCAAGCTTTAACACCTATCCGAATGACTCTGAGTAGCAAACCGGATACATATAGTGGAGCAACCATTTGGAAAAGCTCCAAGTGGAGCGTAGAAGCATTTACAATATGACCTAGAGATTTGTGAAGTACATACGGATCTGAATGTTGCAGACCCGTTGACTAAAACCTCTCTCACAAGCAAAACATGATCAAACCCCAGAACTCATTGAGTCTAATCACATGATGATGTGAACTAGTTTAGCGACACTAGTAAACTCTTTGGATGTTGGTCACATGGCGATGTGACCTGTGAGTGTTAATCACATGGCGATGTGAACTAGATTATTGACTCTAGTGCAAGTGGCAGACTGTTGGAAATATGCCCTAGAGGCAATAATAAATTGGTTATTATTATATTTCCTTGTTCATGATAATCGTTTATTATCCATGCTATAATTGTATTGATAGGAAACTCAGATACATGTGTGGGCACATAGACAACACCATGTCCCTAGTAAGCCTCTAGTTGACTAGCTCGTTGATCAACAGATGGTTACGGTTTCCTGACCATGGACATTGGATGTCGTTGATAACGGGATCACATCATTAGAAGAATGATGTGATGGACAAGACCCAATCCTAAGCCTAGCACAAAGATCGTAGTTCGTATGCTAAAGCTTTTCTAATGTCTTAGACCATGAAATTGTGCAACTCCCGGATACCGTAGGAATGCTTTGGGTGTACCAAACATCGCAACATAACTGGGTGGCTATAAAGGTGCACTACAGGTATCTCCGAAAGTGTCTGTTGGGTTGGCACGAATCGGGACTGGGATTTGTCACTCCGTGTGACGGAGAGGTATCTCTGGGCCCACTCGGTAGGACATCATCATAATGTGCACAATGTGATCAAAGAGTTGATCACGGGATGATGTGTTACGGAATGAGTAAAGAGACTTGCCGGTAACGAGATTGAACAAGGTATCGGTATACCGACGATCGAATCTCGGGCAAGTACAATACCGCTAGACAAAGGGAATTGAATACGGGATTGATTGAGTCCTTGACATCGTGGTTCGTCCGATGAGATCATCGTGGAACATGTGGGAGCCAACATGGGTATCCAGATCCCGCTGTTGGTTATTGACAGGAGAACGTCTCGGTCATGTCTGCATGGTTCCCGAACCTGTAGGGTCTACACACTTAAGGTTCGATGACGCTAGGGTTATAGGGAATAGATGTATGTCGTTACCGAATGTTGTTCGGAGTCCCTGATGAGACCCTGGACGTCACGAGGAGTTCCGGAATGGTCCGGAGGTAAAGAATAATATATAGGAAGTGAGGTTTTGGCCACCGGAAGTGTTTCGGGGGTCACCGGTAATGTATCGGGACCACCGAAAGGGTTCCGGGGTCCACAGGGAGGGGCCACCAGCCCCGGAGGCTTGCATGGGCCTAGTGTGGAAAGGGACCAGCCCCAGAGTGGGCTAGTGCGCCTCCCACCAAGGCCCAAGGCGCAGCTAGGAGGGGAGAGGGGAAACCCTAGGCGCAGATGGGCCTGAAGGCCCACCCTAGGGCGCGTCCCCTCTCTTCCCCTCTTGGCCGCCCCCTCCAAGTCCCATCTAGGGCTGCCGCACCCCAAGGGGGGGAACCCTAGATGGGGGCGCAGCCACCTCCCCTCCTCCTATAAATAGTGGGGGTTTTGGGGCTGCCAGAGACACGAGAACCTCTCCCTCAAGGCGCAGTCCTACCTCTCTCCCTCCTCGTCTCCCGCGGTGCTTGGCGAAGCCCTGCAGGATTGCCACGCTCCTCCATCACCACCATGCTGTTGTGCTGCTGTTGGACGGAGTCTTCCCCAACCTCTCCCTCTCTCCTTGCTGGATAAGGGCATGGGAGACGTCACCGAGCTATACGTGTGTTGAACGCGGAGGTGCCGTCCGGTCGGCACTAGGATCTCCGGTGATTTGGATCACGACGAGTACGACTCCTTCAACCCCGTTCTCTTGAAAGCTTCCGCTTAGCAATCTACAAGGGTATGTAGATGAACTCTCCTTCCCCTCGTTGCTAGTCTCTCCATAGATAGATCTTGGTGACTCGTAGGAAAATTTTGAATTTCTGCTATGTTCCCCAACAAGTATGAAACCTAGATCGGATATGAACTCCTTCATCCAGACTCCTTCATTTGCTACTTCTGAAGCAGCTATGTACTCTGCTTCACACGTAGATCCCGCCACGACGCTTTGTTTAGAACTGCACCAACTGACAGCTCCACCGTTCAATGTAAACACATATCCGGTTTGCGATTTAGAATCATCCAGATCAGTGTCAAAGCTTGCTTCAACGTAACCATTTACTATGAGCTCTTTGTCACCTCCATATACGAGAAACATGTCCTTAGTCCTTTTCAGGTATTTCAGGATGTTCTTGACCGTTGTCCAGTGATCCACTCCTGGATTACTTTTGTACCTCCCTGCTAGACTTATAGCAAGGCACACATCAGGTTTGGTACACAGCATTGCATACATGATAGAGCCTATGGCTGAAGCATAGGGAACATCTTTCATCTTCTCTCTATCTTCTGCAGTGGTCGGGCTTTGAGTCTTACTCAACTTCACACCTTGTAACACAGGCAAGAACCCTTTCTTTGCGTGATCCATTTTGAACTTCTTCAAAACTTTGTCAAGGTATGTGCTTTGTGGAAGTCCAATTAAGCGTCTTGATCTATCTCTATAGATCTTAATGCCCAATATGTAAGAAGCTTCACCGAGGTCTTTCATTGAAAAACTCTTATTCAAGTATCCCTTTATGCTATCTAGAAATTCTATATCATTTCCGATCAGTAATATATCATCCACATATAATATCAAAAATGCTACAAAGCTCCCACTCACTTTCTTGTAAATACAGGCTTCTCCAAAAGTCTGTACAAAACCAAATGCTTTGATCACACTATCAAAGCGTTTATTCCAACTCCGAGAGGCTTGCACCAGTCCATAAATGGATCGCTGGAGCTTGCACACTTTGTTAGTTCCCTTTGGATCGACAAAACCTTCTGGTTGCATCATATACAACTCTTTTTCCAGAAACTCGTTCAGGAATGCAATTTTGACATCCATATGCCATATTTCATAATCATAAAATGCGGCAATCGCTAACATGATTCGGACAGACTTAAGCATCGCTATGGGTGAGAAAGTCTCATCGTAGTCAATCCCTTGAACTTGTCGAAAACCTTTTGCGACAGGTCGAGCTTTTTAGACAGTAACATTACCATCAGCGTCAGTCTTGTTCTTGAAGATCCATTTATTTTCAATTGCTTGCCGGTCATTGGGCAAGTCAACCAAAGTCCACACTTTGTTCTCATACATGGATCCCATCTCAGATTTCATGGCCTCAAGCCATTTTGCGGAATCTAGGCTCACCATCGCTTCTTCATAGTTCGTAGGTTCATCATGGTCTAGTAACATGACTTCCAGAATAGGATTACCGTACCACTCTGGTGCGGATTTTATTCTGGTTGATCTACGAGGTTCAGTAACAACTTGATCTGAAGTTCCATGATCATCATCATTAACTTCCTCACTAATTGGTGTAGGTGTCACAGGAACAGATTTCTGTGATGAGCTACTTTCCAATAAGGGAGCAGGTACAGTTACCTCATCAAGTTCTAATTTCCTCCCACTCACTTCTTTCGAGAGAAACTCCTTCTCTAGAAAGGATCCATTCTTAGCAACGAATGTCTTGCCTTCGGATTTGTGATAGAAGGTGTACCCAATAGTTTCCTTTGGGTATCCTATGAAGGCACATTTCTCCTATTTGGGTTCGAGCTTATCAGGTTGATGTTTTTTCACATAAGCATCGCAGCCCCAAACCATTAGAAACGACAACTTTGGTTTCTTGCCAAACCACAGTTCGTAAGGCGTCATATCAACAGATTTTGATGGTGCCCTATTTAACGTGAATGCGGCCGTCTCTAAAGCGTAACCCCAAAACGAAGCGGTAAATCAGTAAGAGACATCATAGATCGCACCATATCAAGTAAAGTACGATTACGACGTTCGGACACACCATTACGTTGTGGTGTTCCGGGTGGCGTGGGTTGCGAAACTATTCCGCTTTGTTTCAAATGTAGACCAAACTCGTAACTCAAATATTCTCCTCCACGATCAGATTGTAAAAACTTTATTTTCTTGTTACGATGATTTTCAACTTCACTTTGAAATTCTTTGAACTTTTCAAACATTTCAGACTTATGTTTCATTAAGTAGATATATCCATATCTGCTTAAATCATCTGTGAAGGTGAGAAAATAACGATATCCTCCACGAGCCTCAACATTCATTGGACCACATACATCTGTATGTATGATTTCCAATAAATCTGTTGCTCTCTCCATTGTACCGGAGAACGGCGTTTTAGTCATCTTGCCCATAAGGCACGGTTCGCAAGTACCAAGATGATTCATAATCAAGTGGTTCCAAAAGTCCATCAGTATGGAGTTTCTTCATGCGCTTTACACCGATATGACCCAAATGGCAGTGCCACAAGTAAGTTGCACTATCATTATCAACTCTGCATCTTTTGGTTTCAACATTATGAATATGTGTATCACTACTATCGAGATTCATCAAAAATAGACCACTCTTCAAGGGTGCATGACCATTGTCACGCCCAATATGCGACCCTATCCTAAAGGAACTCGAAGGTCCCACCAAGGATAGAAGCGCATCTTGAAGACGCTTTTGCAAGGTGGATAACATTACATCAACATTACATAATAGATGGGGATACATACATAAGGCATACAATGCCACACGAATACAACATCATCTTACATAAGAGCACCATCCGACTACGGATGAAACACAAACATAAACTCAAACAACATCCACCCTGCTAGCCCAGGTTGCCGACCTGGAACCTATCCCCTGATCGAAGAAGCAGAAGAAGAACTCCAAAACAAGCAAACATCGCTCTCGCGTCATGATCATCGCATAACCTGTACCTGCAACTATTGTTGTAGTAATCTGTGAGCCACGAGGACTCAACAATCCCATTACCATGGGTATCAAGACTAGCAAAGCTTAATGGGAAAGGAAGGGGTAAAGTGGTGAGGTTGCAGCAGCGGCTAAGCAAGTATGGTGGCTAACATACGCAAATAAGAGTGAGAAGAGAGCAAACGGAACGATCGTGAAGCTAGCAATGATCAAGAGGTGATCCTGAACACCTACTTACGTCAAACATAACACAGAAACTGTGTTCACTTCCCGGACTCCGCCGAGGAGAGACCATCACGGTTACACACGCGGTTGATGCATTTTAATTCAGATCTGGTGTCAAGTTATCTACAACCGGACATTAACAAATTCCCATCTGCCCATAACTGCGGGCACGGCTCTCGAAAGTTTATAACCCTGCAGGGGTGTCCCAACTTAGCCCATGATAAGCTCTCACGATCAACGAAGGATATTCCTTCTCCCAGGAAGACCCGATCAGTCTCGGAATCCCAGTTTACAAGACATTTCGACAATGGTAAAACAAGACCAGCAAAGCCGCCCGATGTGCCGACAAATCCCGATAGGAGCTGCACATATCTCGTTCTTAGGGCAACACCGGATGAGACTAGCTACGAGTAAAACCAACCCTGAAGTTGCCCCGAGGTGGCCCCGCAGGCAGCTCAGTTCGGACCAGCACTTAGACAAGCACTGGCCCAGGGGGGCTAAAATAAAGATGACCCTCGGGTTGGCCGACCCAAGGGAAGGGTATAGGTGGTGGTGAGGCAAATGGTAAAACCAAGGTTGGGCCTTGCTGGAGGAGTTTTATTCAAAGCGAACTGTCAAGGGGTTCCCATAAATCACCCAACCGCGTAAGGAACGCAAAATCTGGGAACATAACACCGGTATGACGGAAACTACGGCGGCAAGAGTGGAACAAAACACCAGGCATAAGGCCGAGTCTTCCACCCTTTACCAAGTATATAGATGCATTAAATTAAATAGGAGATATTGTGATATCCCAACATAACTCTGTCCACCATGGAGCAATCTTCAACTTCACCTGCAACTAACAACGCTATAAGAGGGGCTGAGCAAAAGCGGTAACATAGCCAAGTAACGGTTTGCTAGGAAGGGTGAAAAAGGTTAGAGGCTGACATGGCAATTTGGGAGGCTTGAAGAACAAGTGATAGGTAGCGCAGCATAGCGATAGAACATAGCAACTAGCATAGCAACGATAGTAGTGAGATCCAGGGTAGCGGTCATCTTGCCTGAAATCCCGCTAGGAGGAAGAACGAGTCCATGAAGAAGACGGACGGGAGCAGTCGAATGAATCCTCACAATCGCAATATTAGCGTAGCTAAGAAGCAACACCGGAAAGAAACAAACAACATGGTAAATGCACAAGCATAAACATGGCACGATGCACAAACAAGTATGATGCATGTCCTGTTTAAATGAGGCATGGCATGGCAAAGTGCAACAAACAATACTACAAGTTAAGTGGAGCTCAATATGCAACGAGTTGCATATTGACGAAACACCACATTAGAGTTATTTAGTTCGCTCTCGTTTAGGTACACAACAATATTAAATATTGTTAAACATGGCAAGAGGTGAAGCATATAAAAACTACCTATCTAGGCAAGTTTAAATGAGGCCGGAACAACAAACAACAATTTCGGAAAATCCTCATGTGCATATTTTAGATTCGGTACTGTTCTGCCCTAAACCATATTTTAAGGTTGTTAAATAGGAAAATAAAGTGGACCATGTTAAACTAGGCATTTTTCCACCCGATTTACATATAAAGTTTATTTAAAACCGAGCTACGATTATTTAGTTATGAAATAAATCATTTTAACAAAGCATTTAAGCAAATTTAAACAAACAACATTTTAAACATTTTAAACATGGATGAAAGTGGCATAATGTGAAACTAGATGAAATTCTAAGCATTTTTCATGTATAGTTTGTTTAATTTGGATGCATGCATATTTAGTTATTAACAATGCAAAACAGGGGCATTTTCTGTAAATAAGAATGCATTGGAAAAATGCTAAAGTACACATAGGCTGGGAAAAGAAATGCACGGGCCAGAAGCATTAGAGTGCAGCGGCCTAGAAGTGGAATCGGGCCCAACCGGCCATGGGTGTGTGTGCTCGAATTAAAACAGAGAAGCAGGGACTAAAAGGAATCGGGAGAAGCAGGGATCGAACCCTGAACCTCCAGGATAGAGGAGCAGAGCGCTGACCAGCTCGGCTACTGCTCTACTTGTGCAACACCTAGGAGCCAGCAACTCTTAACCAATGACTGAACGGACGAGCTTTGGAGCCATGGCTCACGGTGGTTGCCGGCGACGCAGCCGAGCACAACAGCGGCAACCGCAGCTGCAAAGGGCCGGTGGGGGTGCGGAAGACGATGAGGGTGTGTGTGTGAATGCGCAAGGCGGGGGCGAGCGGCTGCTGCTCGTCGGTGTCGTGTGCGTGCTGAAGCAGAGAAAGAAACAGAGGAGCTGACGCTGTGCACAAAGAGTGGCGGAGGAGCTCGTCGGAGCTGTTCCGGCAACCAAAACACGTGACGGAGGGCGCGGATGGAAGCTACGCAGCGGGGCGAAGCCATTCATACCAAGCATGCAACGGGAAGTGAACGGATTCCTCGCCGACGACGGGGTTCCGCGGTGGTGCACCTCAGGTTGCTACGGTGGATTCACGCGAGACGGGGAGGGAATTAGGGGGAAAAGTGATGCGTGGGAAGAGCGTGCTCACCACAGGCACTTGATGCGCCTGGATTGACGTGAGGTGGTCGGAGACAGCCAGAATCGAAGGGGATGCAGATCGGCCGCAGGAGAAGAAGACGAAGTAGAGGAAGAAGAGGACGTCGTGGAAGAAGACGATCGCGTCATCCCTGTCCCCATCTGGCTCCTGGTCCGCTTGTAGTCGAAGAAGACGCCGTCTTCGAGTCGACCCAGAACGAAGACGGCGACGGAGGAAGGCTATGGCTGCAGTGGAGCCATGGAAGTGCTCCGGCGCTCTCGGGTGGAAGGGGCGACGGCTTTGGAGGCATGGATCTCACCTAGCGGCGGCGGAGGAAGGAGAGGGGAAACCCTAGGGCTGGCGCTGGGCTTCTTATAGGGGCGAGGCGCGGCTCGGCGAGGGTGTGACGCGCTGGCCATGTGTGCCTCGTTTGCAAAGTTACTGTGAGAGAGAGGGAGGACATGAGGTGGAAGAAAAGGTGAGGGGAAGAGGATGACATGTTGGGCCGAAGGGTTGAACTGGAGAGAAATTACCAGCGGGAAGGCTAGGCTGGGTTGTGGGCTGCTGCTGTGGCGCGCGGCTGGGTTGGGCTCTGAAGCTGCTGGTCGCTGGAAGCTGGGCTGCTGCTGCTCTCTCTCCCTTCTCCAATTTCTGTTTTTCGAATTTCTTGAGGCAGAAAACAAAGAGAAAAATCACAGGGACTTTGGAGAGGGAGTAGGCTGGAATACAAATATCTCAGGAATGTTTGAATTATGCACCATTTTAATAAATTGGCTTGGAAATTTTTTAGATAGAAAAATAATTCAAGTTTGAATTAAATTCAAACTTGAGTCATTTTTGAACCCAACCAAATCAAATCCAAAAGAGATGAAAATTGACAGAGAGGTTGTTGACATGCTGTAGGATTTACAGAAAATAAGTGAACATTTTACTGGGACAAGAAAATGCCACTTGCAATAAATGTGTGACAATTGAAAGGAAGAAGCTAGTGATGGGGTGTTGCGCTTGATGATGGTTTAGCTGGAAGGGCAAGTTGGAACAGAAAGGAAGATGAGGAGAAGGAGTTCAAAAAGATGACAAACATACAACAAATATGCACATGATAAATATGCACACTACAAAGATGATCATGATGCAAATGCAACAACAATGACAAATGCAATATCACAACATATAGCATATAACAAAGTGGTATGAACGTGGCAAACAAACAAAGGTGGCACAACCAATATAATAAAATATGAACATGATGCAAGAAGCAAAAATGACAAGGCACTCAATATGATCATGGCATAACATATAGGAATGAAATATGCAAAACAATTATGATAATGCAACAAACATAATAAACACACACCAACAACTAAAATAAATGGAAGGGCAACTGAAGTGTCGGTCTCGGGGCGTTACAACTCTCCTCCACTAACAAGAGATCTTGTCCCGAGATCTAGGATGGCACCGGAGGGAAAAGGAAGAGGAAGATAGGAGGTAAACTAAGTTGCTTCTTCGACAAACGAGTGAAACCATGAACCTTGAGAGGCTGAGCAAAATGAAAGAAAGAAAAAAACAAAGATGAACAAAGTTGAAAACACTCCGTTAGAAAAGAGGAACAAGGGATACATCGAGAACCAAGAGGTTTAGTGATAAGATAGATATTGAAAACACTCCGATTAAAACTAGATAGAGAAGGAATAAGGTTGATACAATTTGGACAACACTCCGACTGAAAGAAGAAGGAAAACTTGATAAGATGAAAAGAACTTGAAGAGAAGACACAACACTCCGGTTAAATGGATACGCACAAAAAGAACATGATCCTCACAATTCGAGATGATGAGTTAAGAGAGCAACATCACCATGCCTTCGGAAGAAAGAATAGAAGATAGATCATTGGAATAAAAGAATGGAGAAGAAAATGCCAACTTCTGCCACAAATGATCTTGGAAAGCACCCTTCCAAGAAGGTTAGAACGAAGTTGTTGGAAAAACCAACAACAAAACGAATAAGCTTGTAGTGGGCTTATTGAAACATCTCAACACTTGAGGTGAAATCCTGCCACTAACGAAAAACAATTCCTTGCTTGAGATCAAAGAAGAGATTAAAAAACTTCTTTCGCCGAGAGGATAGGAGAAAACTCGGATCATTGATAGCACCATAATTAGCAATATTCCTTAGGGAATGCTTTAGGTGAAATCTTTACCAAGAATACCTCATTCTTGACGACTTGTGAATCGCGAAACATGAATGGAAATTGCCAAGAATGATATAACACCATCTCAAAAGATAAGGTAGGAGAATTGCACTTGGAAATGCAAGAAGAAGAATACTTGAACGCCTCAAAACAAAACATGTGTTGAGCACCATGTTTAATTTAGAGTGTAGCTTGGCGGATCTTAACTTCGAGAGAAATCTTGAAGAACAATTGAAGAATGAAAGGAATCCTTGATGAACCACCATGTAGAGCCTCCATGAAGAATAACGGTAATAAAAGGATGATAGAAAGAAAGAGAAGTTGAAAACACAAGGTGAAGCCTTGCAATAATAAGATGAAGCTTCACGACAAGATAATGCGGAAAAACTTGGAACTCCAGAAAAGGAAAAGATGAAACACTAGAACCGAGAATTACTTCATCATGAACAATCTCTGAAATAAAAGAATTGAATCACCTCGAGGAAATAAGAATAAGATTTATTGTATGTTTATCCTTCATCAAATTTAATTGATGACAAGCAACGGATTTGGCATACTACTTATTCCCATAGAAAGGATGGATTAAGAGAGATAGCGCAAACTTGAGAAGGTATTGATGGAACCACCGGTGGGATTTGGAAACAACGAATATTTGATATGATAACGAAGGAAGTGAAATCTTGAACGAACCACCGTAAGAATTGAAAATGAACATAGCAAAGGCACAATTCACCAGGAAGAATTGGAAAACGAATGAAGATACTTGAGGGGATTTAGATACATGAGAACGAAGAGATCATGAACTGATTAGAGGATATTTAAACGATTCACCGGTAAGATTTGGAGAACGATAGCTACATGCTGAGAATGAAGAATTGTGACATGATGGCCTTCGGAGGAAAGAAATGGAAACAACTCATGAAATGCTCCGGATGGTGAAAATAATTCTTACAATAAAAACAATTATGAGAGGATGGCATCAAGCTTGAACTACGTATCTTGAAAAGAATGGAGCAAGGTTTAAGAGAAATCCTTCTTCGGTCTTCAAATGTTGAGAATGATGATGAGAACCACCATGAATTGTTGAGATACTCCGGGAGAATTAAAAGAGGAAAGGTTGAGCCAAAGATGAAAAGAATTTGAAAACGACCTTGGAGAAGGCATGTGACTGATGAAAATTCATTCTTACGTCAAACTCGAAAAGAATTAGGAATGGCTCCGGAATAATTAGAAGAGTCAGGTAAGATCCTGGGAAAAGACCTGTGGGTTAGGGCCCACTAAAAGAAAACACTGTTGAAAGGGATTGTTGAACATATAGATGATGCACCGGAACAATTGGAATATTTGAATGAGGTGATAACCTTGAATTAATTCAAACACAGATGAATCTCCTGAGATGTCTTAAGCACTCCGGAAGGATAAACTGGCGAGAGGCAAATGAATAGGGAGAGCACTTGATCTAAGGAAAAGAATATGATCAACCCAAAAAACTTGAATTAAATCCACCGGAGAAGAAAAATAACGAAGAATGATGAACTCAAAGCTCTGTTAGTATCTTCCTGAGAATCACCGGATAAGAACATTGACAGGAAGAGAATGGAGAGTCTTCCCATCAATAAAATGGATACCCGATTAAGAAATCTGAGTCCTTGAAGAAAAGGGTGGGAGGGTGGGGAAAACAAAGACAACTTGGGATGAACGAAACAAACACCATTGAGAAAACTTAGAATTGATCTTGCGAATGGGGAGAATGATGGGATCATCTCGAAGAGAAGCGCACTGGTTGGAAAAGAATTAACATGACAACCTCGATGATCAAGAAGGATTAGTATTCACATAGCAATATGAGAACAACGTTTAGGAAAGGTATGGATTCAACATTTGACTTCGAAGCAACTCGAATACCACAAATAAAACAAAACAAAGGATTGGCTTGCAGAATAAGCCGGAACAAATACATATGATAGAGATTTACCCAATCCCATATCATGCATCTGTCGGAAAGATATTCTAGGAGCTACTTGAAATCCCACCTATAAAACTCCCGAAACTTTCTGGTTATGCAATCTGGTGTTGGGGATACCGGGGAAGCAATATATCTCACCCAAACTAACAATCCCTACATCCAGCTGTATCCATCCGTCAACACATAACCAAGAAAACTCCAGAAATCGTGTACCTCAACCTTCAAAAAGCATCCGTTATACGAGCTATGGCAATACTCCCAAACTCCCCAGTACTGGGTGGCGTCGAGGTTATCTCACCAACAACTGCATAAAAGAGATTTTCGATGTCGGCAAAACTCAGGTATTCCAGAACTGCAACGATAAAATTGTGACGACAACACCTCGGAGCTCAACTCCCCGGGACACTGCCACAACCCCTAAATGTCAGGAGGCACCAAGAACAATGTTCTCGTCACAAGACTATCGGAAAGACTCCAAGATACCCGCGTGATCCTAAAAAAAATTAGTGAAATTTGAGAAGAGGAAAGTCAAAACATCTACGTCAGGAGACCTCACCAGAGCGACGAAGGGATTGAGGAGTAAAAAGAATCCTTCTCTCCGATATATATATAATCCTAAGACTCAAAATAGTTTTCTTCTAGACTCAACAACGACCAACAATCAAGGGGGCTCCTATGGTCGGTCGAGGCTCTCATACCAACTTGTCACGCCCAATATGCGACCCTATCCAAAAGGAACTCGAAGGTCCCACCAAGGATAGACCCGCATATTGAAACGCTTTTGCAAGGTGGATATCAGTACATCAACATTACATAATAGATGGGGATACATACATAAGGCATACAATGCCACACGAATACAACAATACATCATACATAAGATCCACATCCAAACTACGGATGAAACACAAACAGAAACTCAAACGACATCCACCCTGCTAGCCCAGGCTACCGACCTGGAACCTATCCCCTGATCGAAGAAGACGCAGAAGAAGAAGTCTAAAACAAGCAAACATCGCTCTCGCATCATGATCATCGCATAACCTGTACCTACAACTGTTGTTGTAGTAATCTGTGAGCCACGAGGACTCAGCAATCCCATTACCATGGGTATCAAGACTAGCAAAGCTTAAAGGGAAAGTAAGGGGTAAAGTGGTGAGGTTGCAGCAGCGACTAAGCATATATGGTGGCTAACATACGCAAATAAGAGCGAGAAGAGAACAAGCGGAACGGTCGTGAAGCTAGCAATGATCAAGAGGTGATCCTGAACTCCTACTTACGTCAAACATAACCCAAGAAACCATGTTCACTTCCCGGACTCCGCCGAAAAGAGACTATCACGGCTACACACACGGTTGATGCGTTTTAATTCGGATCTGGTGTCAAGTTATCTACAACCGGACATTAACAGACTTTCGAAAGCCGTGCCCGCGGTTATGTGGCAGATGGGAATTTGTTAATGTCCGGTTGTAGATAACTTGACACCAGATCCAAATTAAAACGCATCAACCGTGTGTGTAGCCGTGATAGTCTCTTTTCGGCGGAGTCCGGGAAGTGAACACGGTTTCTTGGGTTATGTTTGACGTAAGTAGGAGTTCAGGATCACCTCTTGATCATTGCTAGCTTCACGACCGTTCCGCTTGTTCTCTTCTCGCTCTTATTTGCGTATGTTAGCCACCATATATGCTTAGTCACTGCTGCAACCTCACCACTTTACCCCTTCCTTTCCCTTTAAGATTTGCTAGTCTTGATACCCATGGTAATGGGATTGCTGAGTCCTCGTGGCTCACAGATTACTACAACAACAGTTGCAGGTACAAGTTATGCGATGATCATGACGCAAGAGCGATGTTTGCTTGTTTTAGACTTTTTCTTCTGCGTCTTCTTCGATCAGGGGATAGGTTCCAGGTCGGCAGCCTGGGCTAGCAGGGTGGATGTCGTTTGAATTTCTGTTTGTGTTTCATCCGTAGTTCGGATGTGGATCTTATGTATGATGTATTATTGTGTTCGTGTGGCATTGTATGCCTTATGTATGTATCCCCATCTATTATGTAATGTTGATGTAATGATATCCACCTTGCAAAAGCGTTTCAATATGCGGGTCTATCCTTGGTGGGACCTTCGAGTTCCTTTTGGATAGGGTCGCATATTGGGCGTGACAACCATAAAATATATTACTCATATAAATAGAACAACCATTATTCTCTGATTTAAATGAATAACTGTCTCGCATCAAATAAGATCCAGATATAATGTTCATGCTCAACGCTGGCATCAAATAACAATAATTTAGGTCTAATACTAATCCCGAAGGTAGATGTAGAGGTAGCATGCCGACCGCGATCACATCGACTTTGGAACCATTTCCTACGCGCATTGTCACCTCGTCCTTAGCCAGTGTTCGCTTAATCTGTAGTCCCTGTTTCGAGTTGCAAATATTAGCAACAGAACCAGTATCAAATACCCAGGTGCTACTGCGAGCTCTAGTAAGGTACACATTAATAACATGTATATCACATATACCTTTGTTCACCTTGACATCCTTCTTATCCGCCAAATACTTGGGGCAGTTCCGCTTCCAGTGACCAGTCTGCTTGCAGTAGAAGCACTTAGTTTTAGGCTTAGGTCCAGACTTGGGTTTCTTCTCCTGAGCAGCAACTTGCTTGTTGTTCTTCTTTAAGTTCCCCTTTTTCTTCCCTTTGCCCTTTTTCTTGAAACTAGTGGTCTTGTTTACCATCAACACTTGATGCTCCTTCTTGATTTCTACCTCCGTAGCTTTTAGCATCGCGAAGAGCTCGGGAATTGTCTTTTCCATCCCTTGCATATTATAGTTCATCACAAAGCTTTTGTAGCTTGGTGGCAGTGTTTGGAGAATTCTGTCAATGACGCTATCATCCGGAAGATTAACTCCCAGTTGAATCATGTGATTATTATACCCAGACATCTTGAGTATATGCTCACTGACAGAACTGTTCTCCTCCATGTTGCAGCTATAGAACTTATTGGAGACTTCATATCTCTCAATCCGGGCATTTGCTTGAAATATTAACTTCAACTCTTGGAACATCTCATATGCTCCATGACGTTCAAAACATCGTTGAAGTCTCGGTTCTAAGCCGTAAAGCAAGGCACACTGAACTATCGAGTAGTCATCAGCTTTGCTCTGCCAGACATTCACAACATTTGGTGTTGCTCCTGCAGCAGGCCTGGCACCCAGCGGTGCTTCTAGGACGTAATTCTTCTATGCAGCAAAGAGGATAATACTCAAGTTACGGACCCAGTCCGTGTAATTGCTACCATCATCTTTCAACTTTGCTTTCTCAAGGAACGCATTAAAATTCAACGGAACAACAGCACGGGCCACCTATCTACAATCAACATAGACAAGCAAGATACTATCAGGTACTAAGTTCATGATAATTTAAGTTCAATTAATCATATTACTTAAGAACTCCCACTTAGAAAGACATCTCTCTAATCCTTTAAGTGATCATGTGATCCAAATCAACTAAACCATAACCGATCATCACGTGAAATGGAGTAGTTTTCAATGGTGAACATCATTATGTTGATCATATCTACTATATGATTCACGCTCGACCTTTCGGTCTCAGTGTTCCGAGGCCATATCTGCATATGCTAGGCTCGTCAAGTTTAACCTGAGTATTCTGCGTGTGCAAAACTGGCTTGCACCCATTGTAGATGGACGTAGGGCTTATCACACCCGATCATCACGTGGTGTTTAGGCACGACGAACTTTGGCAACGGTGCATACTCAGGGAAAACACTTTTATCTTGAAATTTAGTGAGAGATCATCTTATAATGCTACCGTCAATCAAAGCAAGATAAGATGCATAAAAGATAAACATCACATGCAATCAATATAAGTGATATGATATGGACATCATCATCTTGTGCTTGTGATCTCCATCTCCGAAGCACCGTCGTGATCACCATCGTCACCGGCGCGACACCTTGATCTCCATCGTAGCATCGTTGTCGTTACGCCATCTATTGCTTCTAAGACTATCGCTACCGCTTAGTGATAAAGTAAAGCAATTACATGGCGTTTGCATTTCATACAATAAAGCGACAACCATATGGCTCCTGCCAATTGTCTATAACTTCGGTTACAAAACATGATCATCTCATACAATAAAATATAGCATCACGTCTTGACCATATCACATCACAACATGCCTTGCAAAAACAAGTTAGACGTCCTCTACTTAGTTGTTGCAAATTTTACGTGGCTGCTACGGGCTTAGCAAGAACCGTTCTTACCTACGCATCAAAACCACAACGATAGTTTGTCAAGTTGGTGATGTTTTAACCTTCGCAAGGACCGGGCATAGCCACACTCGGTTCAACTAAAGTGAGAGAGACAGACACCCGCCAATCACCTTTAAGCA
This sequence comes from Triticum aestivum, assembly GCF_018294505.1. Lineage (NCBI taxonomy): Eukaryota > Viridiplantae > Streptophyta > Magnoliopsida > Poales > Poaceae > Triticum > Triticum aestivum. The sequence continues at coordinate 350,609,952 of NC_057807.1, read as the reverse complement.
TGAGTGCTCGTAACGGTGAAACCAGTCTCGCGTAAGCGTACGCGTAATGTCGGTATGGGCCGCTTCATCTCACAATACCGCTGAACCAAAGTATGATATGCTGGTAAGCAGTATGACTTATATCGCCCACAACTCACTTGTGTTCTACTCGTGCATATGACATCTACGCATAAAACCAGGCTCGGATACCACTGTTGGGGAACGTAGTAATTTCAAAAAAATTCCTACGTACACGCAAGATCATGGTGATGCATAGCAATGAGAGGGGAGAGTGTTGTCCACGTACCCTCGTAGACCGTAAGCGGAAGCGTTATGACAATGCGGTTGATGTAGTCATACGTCTTCACGATCCGACCGATCCAAGCACCGAACGTATGGCACCTCCGAGTTCAGCACACGTTCAGCTCGATGACGATCCCCGGACTCCGATCCAGCAGGGTGTCGGGGATGAGTTCCGTCAGCACGACAGCGTGGTGACGATGATGATGTTCTACCAACACAGGGCTTCGCCTAATCACCACAACGATATGACCGAGGTAGAATATGGTGGAGGGGGGCACCGCACACGGCTAAGGAACGATCATGATGATCAACTTGTGTGTCTAGAGGTTCCCCCCTGCCCCCGTATATAAAGGAGGGAGGGGGAGGTGCGGCCGGCCCCCTAGGGGTGCGCCTGGAGGAGTCCTACTCCCACGGGAGTAGGACTCCCCCCTCTTGCCTTGGTGGAGAAGGAAAGGGGGGAGGGGAAAGTGGAAAGGGGGGCGCCACCCCGCCCCCTTCCTTGTCCTATTCGGACTATGGGGGAGGGGGCGCGCGGCCTGCCCTGGCCGGCCCTCCTCTTCTCCCTCATGGCTCATGTAGGCCCATTAACCCCCGGGGGGTTCTGGTAACCCCCCGGTACTCTAGTAAAATCCCGATTTCACCCGGAACGTTTCCAATATCCAAATATAGGCTTCCAATATATCAATCTTTATGTCTCGACCATTTCGAGACTTCTCGTCATGTCCGTGATCACATCCAGGACTCTGAACAACCTTTGGTACATCAAAACTTATAAACTCATAATAAAACTATCATCGTAACTTTAAGCATGCAGACCCTACGGGTTCGAGAACTATGTAGACATGACCTAGAACTATTTTCGGTCAATAACCAATAGCGGAACCTGGATGCTCATATTGGCTCCTACATATTCTATGTAGATCTTTATCGGTCAAATCGCATAACAACATACGTTGTTCCCTTTGTCATCGGTATGTTACTTGCCCGAGATTCGATCGTCGGTATCTCAATACCTAGTTCAATATCGTTACCGGCAAGTCCCTTTACTCATTCCGTAATACATCATCTCACAACTAACTCATTAGTTGCAATGCTTGCAAGGCTTAAGTGATGTGCATTACCGAGAGGGCCCAGAGATACCTCTTCGACAACCGGAGTGACAAATCCTAATCTCGAAATACGCCAACCCAACAAGTACCTTCAGAGACACCTATAGAGCACCTTTATAATCACCCAGTTACGTTGTGATGTTTGGTAGCACACAAAGTGTTCCTCCGGTAAACGGGAGTTGCATAACCTCATAGTCATAGGAACATGTATAAGTCATGAAGAAAGCAATAGCAACATACTAAACGATCAAGTGCTAAGCTAATGGAATGGGTCAAGTCAATCACATCATTCTCCTAATGATGTGACCCCGTTAATCAAATGACAACACATGTCTATGGTCAGGAAACATAACCATCTTTGATCAACGAGCTAGTCAAGTAGAGGCATACTAGTGACACTCTGTTTGTTTATGTATTCACACAAGTATTATGTTTCTGGTTAATACAATTCTAGCATGAATAATAAACATTTATCATGATATAAGGAAATAAATGATAACTTTATTATTGCCTCTAGGGCATATTTCCTTCAGAGATTATGGTAGGGTACGAAACCACCTCAAAGTTATCCTTTCTGTTCTATCTATTCAAGAGCTCGTAGTAAAATAACATAAAGCTATTCTTTCCGCTCAATCCATCATAGAGTTCATACTAGAATAACACCTTAAGACACAAATCAACCAAAAGCCTAATGTCACCTGGATACTCCATTGTCACCTCAAGTATCCGTGGGCATGATTATACGATATGCATCACACAATCTCAGATTCATCCAACCAACACAAAGTACTTCAAAGAGTGCCCCAAAGTCTCTACCGGAGAGTCAAGAACGTGTGCCAACCCCTATGCATAGGTTCATGGGCGAAACCTGCAAGTTGGTCACCAAAGCATACATCAAGTGGCACGTGATATACCATTGTCACCACAGATAAACACGGCAAGACATACATCAAGTGTTCTCAAATAACGACTCAATCCTATAAGATAACTTCAAGAGGGAAACTCAATTCATCACAAGAGCATAGAGGGGGAGAAACATCAGAAGATCCAACTACAATAGCAAAGCTCAGGATACATCAAGATCGTGCCATAGAGGGAACACGAGAGAGAACACGAGAAAGAGAGAGACCAAACACATAGCTACTGGTACATACCCTCAGCCTCGAGGGTGAACTACTCCCTACTCATCATGGAGAGCGCTGCGATGATGAAGATGGCCACCGGTGAAGGATCCCCCCTCCGGCAGGGTGCCGGGAAGGGCTCCTGAGAGGTTTTTGGTGGCTACAGAGGCTTGCGGCAGCGGAACTCCCGATCTATCTTGATATTCGATGTTTTTAGGGTACGTAGGCTTATATAGGCAAAAGAAGTCGGTCGGGGGGTGCTCGAGGGGCCCACGAGACAGGGGGCGCGCCCAGTAGGGGGGCGCCCTCCTATCTTGTGGAGTCCTCGGGAGTCTTCTGACGTGAACTCCAAGTCTCCAGGATGATAATCTTCCAAAAAATCATGTTGCCGAAGGTTTCATTCCGTTTGGACTCCGTTTGATATTCCTTTTCTTTGAAATACTGAAACAGGCAAGAAAACAACAATATGGGCTGGGCCTTCGGTTAATAGCTTAGTCCCAAAAGTAATGTCAAAGTGTATAATAATGCCCATAATCATTCAAAACAGATAATAAAATAGCATGAATGCTTCATAAATTATAGATACGTTGGAGACGTATCACGCCGCTTGCCTACCATCCTCAAGACGGCGCGCTAGGTCGGGCAACATGGACTGTGGGGCACTATGGTGAAGTCTTTGAGGCGGCTGCTTTGTAGGCTTACGTGCCCCGCATGATGGATCGGGAGTACGCTCCGGAAGATGACCCTAGCTCGTTCCTCGGGCCAGGCTGGGAGGAAGAGATGCCAGAAGCCGAGCCCTTCCAGGAGCCTCAAGGGAACCTCACCAACCGCGCCGGCAGCAGCAGCTACCGGGTACCACTAATTCCTGAAGAGCAAGCTGTTGCTAACCATGGGTCGCAGGAGGGTCAGGTCACGACAGCGGACGCAACCCCGTGCCGTCAGGAGGAGTGCACTGGGGTCTGCAGGAGAGGGGCCGGAGCAAGGCCCCTCCCCATGGCGCACGGAGCAAGGCGTTCCCCGGAGGTAGGCCCTCTGCCGGGGAGGTGCTACAAAGCCTACGCCTGGTAGAGGACCCGTGGTCGCCGAGGGCGCCGCTGGCATCCCCTTTGCCCCTTGGCGTTGTCCTGGTTTCCGGTCGCCACCAATGGTGGTCGAGGGTGGCGCAAGGCGGGGCCCTTGTCTGGCGATATGAAGTAAGGCTCACGCCTGTGAAGCTCGCCGCCTGTGACACTCTCACATAATAATTAGTGGGGTTGTACACGCCCCGGAGCCTCAGGAGAGCCGCCCTTGGGCCTCGGGGGCTCCCTCCCACACCCAGTGGCAGCACTTAGCTCCGCACTGGTGAGAAGACATGAAGACTAGAGTAGGCGCCGGACGCGGCCATTTGCTTTTTGACTCCCTTTCTGTAGTCCTGCTTCATTGCTTCAAATTTAGTCTGGAGTTGAATTTTCATTTATGTGTGGGGGGGTGACTTTTCTTGTTCGTGTGACTTCTTGCGTTCTGGTTCCTGCTTTAATTTGGAGTTCGCACCGGCTACCTCCCCCTTGAGAGCCCCTCGCGGGCGGGGCTGGGTGAAGTGTGCGTTCACTGCACGCATGCCATACTGCGGCCGGCACTTGCTCTCACAAGGCCCTCTCGACCGGGTCGGCAGGTCCCTCAAGAGACCCTCGGAAACTCGCGACCTCACGAGTCATCTCAGGACCTGTCCTGGCTAAAGGTAAATTACAACAGCAAGCTCGCCGCAGGGACCATAGGCTCGTAGAAACATACGTTCAGCGTTGGCCCTAAAAGCATAGAGACGGCAATCTTTTTACATGAGGGGCATCCCATCCCAAAATGCTCTTACAACCTTTGGTGCCGTGCCCGAGTTTCTGCATGCAGGATAAACAACAGAGGAACACGGAATCAGTCAGACATGTCGCTCACCGGGTCCCTCGGGTCGTCTCCAGAGGCATCGCTGGCGCTACTGTCGCCGTCGGTGGCATCGCCCTCACCATCACCGGCGTCGCCGTCACCATCATCAACCACGTCGCCTTCCTCCACCACAACTACCACCCTGTCATCGTCAGAAGCAAAGGCCCTAACAAGCGCATCCACGTTATCCTCCACCCACCGCACCAGGTTGCCCCAGATGGCCTCGGGCACCGAGGCGATGGCGGCATCAAAGTCAAAGTCAGGGTTGGTGTTCTGAAGATGGCTAAAGACACGGGAAAACACGCGCCCGAGTAGGCTGCGGCCCCTCTCTTCAACAAGCTGGCGAGCTCTCTCGAAACAGTTCTCTAGGTGCGTCACCACGTCAGTGAAGAAGCGGAGATGACCGGCATAGTCGGTCGCGTGGGGTGCGGGGCGTTCTTGTCACATATGTTGCCCAGGGTTGGCCCTGTTCCTGAGGTCCTGGAGCATGGGAGCGTGCATGTGCTCCAATGTCCGTGGTTGGAGCACTTCTTCCCTGTTCTGCTGCGCGATGGACGCCTCGTTGGCAACCCGTTGCTGGAGAGGAAGCAGCTCGGCGCGGGCGGAGGCCAGCTCGGCCTGCGTCGAGACCAGGACAGATGTGGCAGCCTCCGCACGCAGTTCTGCTTCAGCTAGCTTGGACCTGAGGGCGGCAGTCCTGCCCGCAACCTCGGCTTCAACCAGCTCCAGCTTCAAGTCGTACCTGCTCGCAAGATCTGCGCAAGCCTCGGCCACGCGGCGGTCGACCTCCTCCTGGACCCGGGCCTCGCACGCGCCAACGGCGTCCTCCGCTTGGGCAACCTGGCGCTCCCTCGTCTCCAACCGTTCAAGCTCGAGACTGCGCTCAGTGGCCTCCAGCATTAGCGCTTCCTCACGCTTCAGCACCTCCCTTCCTCGATAGGCGTCCTCCTCAGCGACGCAAGGGCAGCCTGGTGCGACCGCCTGCTGCTCCAAGGAAGCGCTCTAGGCTTGAAGCTCCCAGGCGCGCTTCTCTGCAATCTCGCGATGACGATCTGCTTCCCGGGCCTCCTCCAAGGCTCGGGAGCAGGCCTCACACGAGGTCGCAAGGGACACCTCGGCCTTCGCGTTATCAAGCTTGCGCTGGTGGCACGCGAGGTTGATGGCCACCTTCAGTTTACACTGCTCCTCGATCAGCTGTAGGCCCTTGGCTTCAAGGCGCGCGTCTACATTCGCAAGCTCTCCACCAAGCTGGCCCATCGCGTCCATCGCCCTTTGGAAGAACTCGTGGCGGATGACGCTTCGTTCACGCGCAAACTTGAGCATGCGGATGATGTCGTCCCCCATCACGGGCGCGATCGGGGGGAACTGAGGCGGTTCGCCCCCTCTCAGCAGGGGCTGGGGGCTAGCGCCCCCACAGTCACTGGCCAGGCCCCGCAAGGGACCCGGACCGGCGCAGGCTCGCCACTTGAAGAAGAGCCCAGGATTAACACCAACCAGCTGCCGTCCATGATCAGAGGAAGAGCCCTGGGTAGGCTGGCTGCACTCCAGGCAAGATTGAGAAGGAAAGGCGGCAAGGGCACGGGCTCAAGGCACCTTGCAGGCAGGCTTGCTTCTCCGGCTGACCCCGCGCCAGGGGCGGCGTGCATGCTCGCGGCGCTCAAGGCCAGTGATGAAGGCAAGGCCAAAGGAGGCTGCTTCTCGGGAGACTCCGCGGGCTTGGCAGGAGGGATCCTGAAAGGCCACGGTCAGGAGGGGAGGCAGCGATTGGGGAGCTATGAGGATAGGGCACTTACCCGTTTGTGGCGATGTACTTCCTATGTTTCAGCGGCCGGATGGTGCCACCACTACAGCTCGAAGAATCCTTCCTCTTGCGGAGTGCGGTGAAGTCCACGCAGAACCGGCCAAGATGCTAGACACGGAGGCCAGCGCGGGGTGCGACTAGAGAGGCATCTAGGCGATCGACCTCACCAGAGCCAAGCTGGGGAGAGCAATCAGGCTCCGCCTCATGCTGGCTTGCCGAAGTCTCCGGAGCTTCGGCCTTAGGAGCTGCAGACCGAATCTCCCCTTCAACGACTGCCTCGGGCCGGGCCCCATGGGTTCCTGAGGATGGCGCCTCGGGAGCCTCAATCAACGTCAGCACCTCGACACCCGCGCCTCTGGCCTCTAGCGATGCTTGCCTCCCTGCATCCACTCTCGCGGCAAGCTCGGTGTTGGCGGCAAGGAGGGGCGCCACAGCGACAGGATTCTGACAAGGCCCCACAAGGCCAGTCAGACACGACCCCCATCTGTCGAAGGAAGGCATCTGCCTCACGAACTCAACCCTGTTTGGGCAGAGATACAAGACAACACCCTTGCGGCATATCGTCGGGCGAGGGGTTGCCAGTCAAGACTTCAAGCACCATCCTTTGCGCTTCAAGCGAGAGCCCTGACTCCTGAAGCCTCATGCGATCCTAGTCACTGGCCAGGGCCCACATCAGCCGGGAATGGCGTTGGAGAGGGGAAAGGCGGCACCGGAGCAACTCCTTCACCACCTGGGGCGCGGTCACGCCAAGGTCTCTCAACCTCTTCAACCGGAGCCAGACGAAGGAAAGGCGAGAGCTCGCGAGCTTCTCATGACCCCAGCCAGAGTTGGGGACGGCGGGCAACGACGGAGCGAGAGCAGGGGGCTGAGCACCCCAACATCCACGTACATCCACCACGTCCGGAACCCACTCGTGGACGGCGGGAGATCGAAATCAATCCCCGAGGCGGCCGTCTCTGCCACAGCCTGGAAGCTCAGGCACCCCGAGCACTGCGAGGGGTCGATCAGATGCAGCGAGAAGAATTGGCGCAAGAGGGCAACGGAAGGAGCAATGCCACCATGGCCCTGCAAACAAAGGCAAAGACGGCGAGAAGGGCAACAGATTGAGGATCAAGATGCAGCATGTGAATCTAGTAATGGGAAAGCACTACGTTGAAGAAGGCGGAGAAAGGGGGAACCAGGCCAGCCCGCAGGGCGTCAACGAAGAACTAAACGTCAGTGGCTGTCCTATCAATGGAAGCTCGGGACGCAGGCCAAGCCACCGTCCCTCCCCACTAGTTGAAGCTGGAAGCAAGCACAGGGCAGACCTTGCCCATGGCCTCCTCGTTGAGCACCCGCGATCGGCCGACGGCGGGCTCGACTGTCATGGGCGGATTGGCTGAGGACGGAGGCTTCTTCCCTCTCTCCGTGCGAGTCAGCGCCATAGCAATGAAGGGGACTGAGCCCAAGTCAAATTGAAAGCAGGAGCCAGGGGCTCGAGGAGGATGGAAGGATAAGAAGCACACCGCATACGAGGAGGAAATAACTGTGTAGGGGGCTATGGCCGTCTAGCCAGGTGGATATTGGGGCAGCATGGGGAAGCGGAGACGCCCACGTCCAATCAGTCGCCATGCGTCGACCAAGGCCGTAGGCTGTTGGGGCCCGTGGTGCTCCGCACTTGCAATTTGGCTTCGCCGCTAAGCCAAGTCCGAGCGCGCCTTGGACCCGGGGGCTACTGTCGGTGTTCTGGGAACAGGGGTCCCCAGACTTGCCTGCCTGCAGCCCATGGTGTGGCTCCACTAGGGGCCCAGTACGGCCCATCTTCGTCAACCAACACTCAAGACCCTCGCGAGGGGCCAAGCCTCGCGGGGCGGACGACATAAGGCCTCCTCAGGAGCGACCTCACCAGGCAGGGTCATGAGAAGGGCGGAGAGATCAAGGCAAGGGGTACCTCGTGAGGTTCCCGTGACGCAAGCCATGACGACCAAGGCCAGGCGGGCACCAGGCGGGAGCCAGCGCGCACAGTGTCCTTGTTACCCCTTTGGTGCTAAGGGGGCAAGAGCAGGCGCAGAGTATCGAGGCATCAGGCAAAGGTTTCCATATCGGTGCAACAAGACCAAGATCAGCAGGACGGCAGGAAGTAGGTCATCGTGGAGCCCAAGACGGTGTCACCACCAGAGCCTTTGGTAGGCGAAGACCACCTTTAGTCAGGATAACTTGTACTGGTTGTTCCCCTTCAAATTGGTCATTGTTGGCTCCCTTCCCGCTCAATATTTGGGAAGAGGACCAGGGCCTCTATAAATAGGACTAGCCACCACCAAGGGAGGAGGGAGATCTCACCTTGAGCAGAACCACCCACCAAGCACAAGAACACCTCGCCTCAGGAGGCTGTTCTTCCCCTTGTACTGTTCATCATCAGCCCAAGAGGCAATCCACCACACCACACTGGAGTAGGGTATTACACCACAACGGTGGCCCGAACCAGTATAAATCTTGTGTCTCTTGTGTTGTGAGTTCATCGAGCTTAGCTTAGAGATTGCGGCGAGGCTGAGAGCGAGATTCAATAGGGGGAAATCTTTGTGCGCACCCTAGTGTTCGAACCTCAAGGGTTTTGCCGGAACCCGAAATCTGACAGTGGTTTTCGGCGATGAGAAGAATTTCTGCAAGGAAAAGTTGATGTTTGAGGTTGTGGATTTCCAGAGTGCCTATCATGCCATTCTGGGCAGACGTGCCTATGCTAGGTTTATGGCTCGACCGTGTTATGTATACCTCAAGATGAAGATGCCTGGCCCCAGAGGCGTGATAACGGTTTTAGGTAACCATCACAGAGCAGAAGACTGTCTTCAGGACGGTGCAAAGATAGCAGATGAGCAGATGGCAGCAGTAGAGTTTCAAGAGTACGAAAAAACTGCAGAACCGAGTGATTTGCTGCGTGCCAAGAGGCCTGCCTCGGAGTCTGAATTTCAGTCACCCAGCGAGACCAAGCCAGTCCACATTCACCCGACCGACCCCAATGTTGCTCCGACCCATATCTCAACTACACTCGACAGCAAATAGGAAGAAGCGATCATCCAGTTCCTCTGTGAGAACTGGGACATCTTTGCATGGAAGCCATCTAACATGCCAGGTATACCCAGGGGACTGGCTAAGCACCATTTGTGAGTCTACCCAAAGGAAAAACCCGTTAAGGAGCATCTCCATCGGTCCGCCACGGAGAAGAGAAACGCAATTGGCGAGGAGGTGGCTCGTCTTCTGGCCGCTGAGTTCATCCGCGAGATATACCACTCCGAGTGGCTCGCCAATGTCGTTATGGTTCCCAAGAAAGATACATCACTCTGAATGTGTATTGACTTCAAGCACATCAATCGGGCCTGCCCGAAAGATCATTTTCCTCTGCCCCGCATCGACCAGATAGTCGACTCAGCTGCGGGATGTGAGCGACTGTCCTTCCTGGACGCTTATTCCAGGTACCATCAGATCCGACTATATGGACCCGATGAGATAAAGACATCTTTCATCACCCCATTCGGGTGTTTTTTCTATGTTACTATGCCCTTTGGCCTCAAGAATGCTGGTGCCACATTCATGCGCATGATTCAGAAGTGCCTGCTCACTCAAATCAGTCGGAATGTGGAAGCATACATGGAGGACATAGTGGTTAAGTCACGCAAAGGTTCCGACCTGTTGACTAACCTTCTGAAACCTTTGCCAACTTAAGAAGATATGATATCAAGCTCAATCCATCAAAATGCACATTCGGAGTCCCTGGCAGAAAGTTGCTCGGTTTTCTCATTTTTGAACGAGGAATCGACGTGAATCCAGAGAAGATTGGCACAATCCTCCGAATGAAATGCCCAATGCATGTGCATGATGTTCAGAAGCTTACTGGTTGTTTGGCTGCATTGAGCCGATTCATCTCACGCCTTGGTGAAAAGGCATTGCCTCTTTACCGACTGATGAAGAAGTCTAACAAGTTCGAGTGGAATGAGAAAGCTGAAGCAGCATTTGAAGAGCTCAAATCCCTGCTTTCCACCCAGCTGGTGCTTGTTGCTGCAGTTAGCAAGGAGCCTTTACTGCTTTACATCACAGCCACGGGACAAGTTGTTAGCATGGTGCTCACAGTCGAGCGGGAAGAAGAATGCAATGCCTTCAAAGTTCAACACCCCGTGTATTACATTTCAGAAGTCTTAACCCTGTCCAAGCAGAGATACCCTCACTATTAGAAGCTTGTTTATGGGATTTACCTGACCATGAAGAAGGTTGCAAACTATTTCTCTGATCACCCAGTTTCAGTCATCAGCAATGCTCCATTGTCAAAGATTCTAAATAACAGAGGTCAAGTGGCAAAGTGGGCGATTGAACTTCTTCCTTTAGATATCAAGTTTGAGGCAAAGAAGGCCATCAAGTCTCAAGCAATTGCAGATTTCCTCGCAGAATGGACAGAACAACAACAGCCAACTCAAATTCAGTCGGAACATTGGACCATGTTCTTTGATGGATCCAAGATGTTAAATGGCTCTGGTGCAGGAGTGGTCTTAGTGTCCTATACGTCTCCAACGTATCTATAATTTTTGATTGCTCCATGCTACTTTATCTACTGTTTTAGGCAATATTGGGCTTTATTATCCACTTTTATATTATTTTTGGGACTAACCTATTAACCGGAGGCCCAGCCCAGATTTGTTGTTTTATGCCTATTTTAGTGTTTTGAGGAAAAGGAATATCAGACGGAGTCAAAACGGAACGAAATCAACTGGAAAAGTTATTTTTGGAAGGAAAGCAACCCGGGAGACTTGGAGTCCACTTCAAGAAAGAAATGAGGAAGGCACGAGGTAGGGGGGCGCGCCCACCCCCCTGGGCGTGCCCTCCACCCTCATGGGGCCCTCGTGGCTCCCCTGACGTGTTTCTTCCTCCTATATATACCAATATACCGTAAAACTTCCAGAACAGAAGATAGATTGGGAGTTCCGCCGCCGCAAGCCTCTGTAGCCACCAAAAACCAATCGGGACCCTGTTCCGGCACCCTACCGAAGGGGGATCCCATCACCGGAGGCCATCTTCATCATCCCAGTGCTATCCATGATGAGGAGGGAGTAGTTCACCCTCGGGGCTGAGGGTATGTACCAGTAGCTATGTGTTTGATCTCTCTCTCTCTCTCTCGTGTTCCTCTATGGCACAATCTTGATGTATCCCAAGCTTTGCTATTGTAGTTGGATCTTATGATGTTTTCCCCCTCTACTCTCTTGTGATGAATTGAGTTTCCCCTTTGAAGTTATCTTATCGGGTTGAGTCTTTTATGAACACTTGATGTATGTCTTGCCATGATTATCTGTGGTGACAATGGGATATCATGTGCCACTTGATGTATGTTTTGGTGATGAACTTGCGGGTTTCGTGACACTTGGGAACCTATGCATAGGGGTTGGCGCACGTTCTTGACTCTCCGGTAGTAGCTTTGGGGCACTCTTTGAAGTACTTTTATGTTGGTTGGATGAATCTGAGATTGTGTGATGCATATCGTATAATCATGCCCACGAATACTTGAGGTGACAATGTAGTATCTAGGTGACATTAGGGTTTTGGTTGATTTGTATCTTAAGGTGTTATTCTAGTAGGAACTCTTTTATAGATCGATCCGAACGAATAACTTTGTGGTGGTTTCGTACCCAACCATAATCTCTACGTTTGTTCTCTGCTATTAGTGTCTTTGGAGTGACTCTTTGTTGCATGTTGAGGGCTTGTCATATGTTCTATCTATGTTATTATTGTTGAGAGAACTTACACTAGTGAAAGTATGAACCCTAGGCCTTGTTTCCTACCACTGCAATACCGTTTACGCTCACTTTTACCGCTCGCTACCTTGTTGTTTTTATTATTTCAGATTACAAAAACCCATATCTACTATCTATTTTGCACTTGTATCTTTATCTCTTCGCCGAACTAGTGCACCTATACAATTTACCATTGTGTTGGGTGTGTTGGGGACACAAGGGACTTTTTGTTATTTGGTTGCAGGGTTGTTTGAGAGAGACCATCTTGATCCTACGCCTCCTACGGATTGATAAACCTTAGGTCATCCACTTGAGGGAAATTTTCTACGGTCCTACAAACCTGTGCACTTGCAGGCCCAACAACGTCTACAAGAAGAAGGTTGTGTAGTAGACATCAAGCTATTTTCTGGCGCCATTGCCGGGGAGGTGAGTGCTTGAAGGTATATCTTTAGATCTTGCAATCGAATCTTTTTGTTTCTTGTTTTAGCACTAGTCTAGTTTATAAAAGAAAATTACAAAAAAATGGAGTTGAGTTTGTCTCATACGCTTCACCTTTTTAGTATCTTTCGTGAGTATGATGGAAAGGATAATTGTGCTCAAGTGCTAGAAGAAGAAATCTCTAAGTTGTTTGGCACTAAATCTTTGAATGATGAGCATGATTGCAATGTTGTTAGTACGAATTCTTTGAATATCCATGATACTAATGATGATTGCACTAGTTATGATGAAAATATCTCTTATGAGCATGTCAACTTTTGTGGAGTGCATGTTTGCATGAACACACCAAATAGAGAAGATATTTATTGCAAGAGGCATAAGTACTTAGAAACCAAATTGTTGCAAGAAGAGCTAGATGAATGTGCTGAAAGATTCAATATTTTTCACGCTCCTTGTGAACTTTGCAATGAACATGGTCATTTAAAGCTCCAATGCTATTTGTTTCATGATCGTGTCGTGTCCAAATATTGTGATAATTTGATTACCCTTGAGTATCATAAAGAGCTTAGCCTTCTTTTGGGTTATGAAGAAATGAAACGTATAATCGAGGGTATTCCAAAATTTAACCTTGATAGAATTCTTCATTTTGATCTAGAGAAGATTTATATGTATTGTGTGGTGAATTGTATTGAAAATCCTTGTATTGCCAATTACATAAAGAAAAGAAAACAAATAAAAGGTGATGAGAATACTAATGAAAGGGAAGAGACTTCCCAATATCCTCCTATTATTTCGTATGATGAATCAGGTAACGAGGAGGAGATTTCTATTCAACCAATCTCGTCAATAAGGAGCTCAAAGAGGAAGGTTGAACCCACACATAATGTGAAGAAGAAGAAGAAAAGAAGGAGCAACAAAGGTAGAAAGGTATCCCTCACAAATTATGTTGCTCCTACTACTCATTGTGATGATGATAATTGCTATACTATTGGTGCTATCAATATTTTTAATGATGAGAGTGATTATGCTTATGATATGAAAGGGCCCAAGCTTGGGGAAGCTATGTTTGATGAGGATGAAATATTTGAGAATATATTTGCTGGAATTAATGTTTGTCCCAAGCTTGGGGATGCTATGTTTAATGAAGATGATATTTTTAGCATCCCAAGTTTTGATATGCAAAGTTGTCATGATGATAGCATGCCTCCTACGTATGATGATTATATTGATGAAACTGGGTTCGGAAGAGTGTCAACTTTAGGAAGTAGTGATCCCACTATTTTGGAGGATGTTGAATTTTATTGTGATGAATATGAAAGTGGATTTGGAAGAGTGTCAACTTTATTTAGTGATTCCACTATCTTGGGAGAGGTTTCAATCGATTATGATGAGAACGAAGTTGCTACTTATGATGATTATTGTGATAAAACTTATGCTATAAAAAGTAGTGATGATTATATTTACAAATCTTGTCATGATTATGATTACCCTTTTTCTGAACATTACTCTTTTAATATGGAAACAATTTTTAGTGTTCAAGTCTCTTATGATACTCCTACTATTCCGAATGAGAAGAATTTTGCTTATGTTGAGAGTAGTAAATTTTTTATGCTTGTAGATCATGAAAACAATGCTTTAGGTGCTGGTTATATTGTTGAATTCATTCATTATGCTACTGAAAATTATTATGAGAGAGGAACATATGCTTGTAAGAATTGCAATAATGTCAAGTTTCCTCTCTATGTGCTTAAAATCTTGAAGTTATGCTTCTTTTACCTTCCTATGCTCGTTGATTATTGTTCTCATAAGTTGTTTGCTCACAAAATCCCTATGCATAGGAAGTGGGTTAGGCTTAAATGTTCTAGTCATATGCTTCATGATACTCCCGTTATGTTCCAATTCTTATCTTTTATGTGAGCATCATTGTCATCATCATGCCTAGCTAGAAAGGCATTAAAGAAAAGCGCTTGTTGGGAGACAACCCAATATTTATCCTTAATGTTTTTGTGTGTCCACATAATTATGCTACTGTAGTAATCATGTTTTATAGCTTTTGTTTCAATAAAGTGCCAAGTAGAACCTTTGGGAAGACTTGGGTGAAGTTTATGTGATCTTGCTGTGAAAAACAGAAACTTTTGCGCTCACGATATTAGCTGCCATCTTTTTACTGGAGAGTTCTTTTAGGTTGATTCTTTTTGCAGATGATTAATAGAAAAATTCCTCAGGTCCAGAAATTTATTTCATAATTTTTGGGATTCCAGAAGTATACGTTGTATACAGATTACTACAGACTATTCTGTTTTTGACAGATTCTGTTTTCATTGTGTTGTTTTCTTATTTTGATGCATCTATGGCTAGTATTAAGTGGTATGAACCATAGATAAGTTAGAATACAGTAGATATTACACCAATTTGAATTTATAATGAGTTCATTACAGTACCTAAGTGGTGGTTTTATTTTCTTATACTAACGGAGCTTACGAGTTTTGTTTTGAGTTTCGTGTGTTTGAAGTTTTCAAGTTTTTGGTAAAGATCCGATGAACTATGGAATAAGGAGTGGCAAGAGACTAATCTTGGGGATTCCCAAGGCACCCCAAGGTAATATTCAAGGACAACCAAGCAACTAAGCTTTGTCCGGGGCATCCTCTCTTTCGTCTTCGTTCATCGGTAACTTTACTTGGAGCTATATTTTTATTCGCCACATGATATGTGTTTTGCTTGGAGCGTCATTTTATTTTGTTATTTTTTGCTTGCTGTTAGTTAGAATAATGTTTTGCATCTTTAGTTTCAATAAAAAGGTTAAGGATAGCCTTTTCCATGCTTATTTTGCTAGTTTGCATGTTGCTGTTTGAAAACAGAAAGTTTACCGCTGTTGCAAAAATTCCCTAGAAAAGTCAGAGCATGGTCTAACGTTGAATCTTTTTGCATATTTAGCTCTGATAAATTTATTACAGTAGGAATTTTAGTTCATAATTTTTGGAGTCAGGGAAGTATTGATACTCTTGCGTTCTTTACAGACTGTACTGTTTTGATAGATTGCTGTTATGGTTGCATTGTTTGCATATGTTTGCTTGTTAATGATTCTATTTGAGGATAGGAGTGTTAAATATGCAGAGGCATTTAGTATTCAATGTTGAATAATTATTTTAGTGATTTGTTACAGTATAAAATGATAAGGTTTTGCATTGGTTTATACTAACCTATCTCACAAGTTCTTGTTGAGTTTGTTGTGAATGAAGCTTTTGATAAAAGAAGAGAAACCATGATATGAGAGGAATTAAGGAGACACAAAAGTTCAAGCTTGGGGATGCCCAAGGCACCCCAAGATAATATTTCAAGAAGTCTCAAGCATCTAAGCTTGGGGGTGCCCCGGTAGGCATCCCACCTTTCTTCTTCAACAACTATCGGTTAGTATCGGTTGAGCCTAAGTTTTTGCTTCTTCACATGAGTTGTGCTATCCTTGCATTGTAGTTTTCTTTAGCTTTGCTTGCTGTTTGAATAAAGTATCAAGATCTGAATTCTTTAATGAGAGAGAGCCTTCATTTAGTTGCATAATTATTCGACTACTCATTGATCTTCACTTATATCTTTTAGAGTAGTCTTTGTTATTGCTCATAGTGCTTCACTTATATCTTTTGAGCGTGCTAATTTTGTTGCTCTAGTGCTTCACTTAGATCTTTTAGAGCACGGTGGTGGATTTTGTTTTAAAGAAACTATTGAACTCTCATGCTTCACTTAGATTATTTTGAGAGTCTTAAATAGCATGGTAATTTGCTTAATGTTAATATACTTGGTATTCAAGATATGTGAAACTTTCTTTTGAGTGAATTAAATACTAAGATAAGTTTGATGCTTGATAATTGTTTTGAGATATGGAGGTGATAATATCAAAGTCGTGCTAGTTGGGTGATTATGAATTTGAGAAATACTTGTGTTGAAGTTTGCAAATCCCGTAGCATGCACGTATGGTTAAAGTTATGTAACAAATTTGAAATATGAAGTGTACCTGGCTTGTGCATCCTTATGAGTGGCGGTCGGGGACGAGCAATGGTCTTTTCCTACCAATCTATCCCCCTAGGAGCATGCGCATAGTACTTGAATTTTTGATGACTTCTAAATTTTTGCAATAAGTATATGAGTTCTTTTGATTAATGTTGATTCCATGGATTATACGCACTTTTACCTTTCCGCCATTGCTAGCCTCTTCGGTATCGTGCATTGCCCTTTCTCACCTTGAGAGTTGGTGCAAACTTTGCCGGTGCATCCAAACCCCGTGATACGATACGCTCTATCACACATAAACCTCCTTATATCTTCCTCAAAATAGCCACCATACCTACCTATTATGGCATTTCCATAGCCATTCCAAGATATATTGCCATGCAACTTCCACCATCATCATCATGACATACATTACTTTTGTCATATTGCCATTGCATGATCTTGTAGTTGACATCGTATTTGTGGCAAAGCCACCATGTATTATTTTCCATACATGTCACTCTTGATTCATTGCACCATCCCGGTACACCGTCGGAGGCATTCATATAGAGTCATATCTTGTTCTAAGTTTCGAGTTGTAATCCTTATGACTGTAATCAATAGAAGTGTGATGATCATCATTATTAGAGCATTGCCCAAATAAAAAAAAGAGAAAGGCCAAAAAAAGGAAAGGCCCAAAAAAAAGAGAAAGGCCAAAATAAAAAAAGAAAGGCCCAAAAAATTAAATAAAAAAAGGGCAATACTACTATCTCTTTTTCCACACTTGTGCTTGAAAGTAGCACCTTGTTCTTCATATAGTGAGTCTCATATATTGTGCTTCAAAGTAGCACCATGCTTTTCATGTAGAGAGTCTCATGTATTATCACTTTCATATACTAGTGGGAATTTTTCATTATAGAACTTGGCTTGTATATTCCTACGATGGGCTTCCTCAAATGCCCTAGGTCTTCGTGAGCAAGCAAGTTGGATGCACACCCACTAGTTTTCTTTTGTTGAGCATTCATAGCTCTAGTGGATCCATTGCATGGAAATCCCTACTCCTCATGTTGACATCAATTGATGGGCATCTCCATAGCCCGTTGATTAAACCTCGTCAATGTGAGACTTTCTCCTTTTGTTGTCTTCTCCACACAATCCCCATCATCATATTCTATTCCACCCATAGTGATATATCCATGGCTCACGCTCATGTATTGCGTGAAAGTTGAAAGAGTTTGAGATTATTTCAGTATGAAACAATTGCTTGGCTTGTCATCAGGGGTATAGAAGTTGGGAACATCTTTGTGTGACGAAAATGAAGCATAGCCTAACTATATGATTTTGTAGGGATGAACTTTCTTTTTCCATGTTATTTTGAGAAGACATGAGTTCTTTGATTAGTATGCTTGAAGTATTATTATTTTTGTGTCAATATGAACTTTTGTCTTGAATCTTTCGGATCTGAATATTCATATCACAATTAAGAAGATTTACATTGACATTATGCCAAAGTATCACTCCGCATCAAAAATTCTTTTTTATCATTTACCTACTCGAGGACGAGCAGGAATTAAGCTTGGGGATGCTTGATACGTCTCCAACGTATCTATAATTTTTGATTGCTCCATGCTACTTTATCTACTGTTTTAGGCAATATTGGGTTTTATTATCCACTTTTATATTATTTTTGGGACTAACCTATTAACCGGAGGCCCAGCCCAGATTTGTTGTTTTATGCCTATTTCAGTGTTTCGAGGAAAAGGAATATAAGACGGAGTCAAAATGGAACGAAATCAACTGGAGAAGTTGTTTTTGGAAGGAAAGCAACCCGGGAGACTTGGAGTCCACGTCAAGAAAGAAATGAGGAAGGCACGAGGTAGGAGGGCGCGCCCACCCCCCCCCCCTGGGCGTGCCCTCCACCCTCGTGGGGCCCTCGTGGCTCCCCTGACATGTTTCTTCCTCCTATATATACCAATATACCCTAAAACTTCCAGAACAGAAGATAGATCGGGAGTTCCGCCGCCGCAAGCCTCTGTAGCCACCAAAAACCAATCGAGACCCTGTTCCGGCACCCTGCCGGAGGGGGATCCCATCACCGGAGGCCATCTTCATCATCCCGATGCTATCCATGACAAGGAGGGAGTAGTTCACCCTCGGGGCTGAGTGTATGTACCAGTAGCTATGTGTTTGATCTCTCCCTCTTGTGTTCTCTCTCGTGTTCCTCTATGGCACGATCTTGATGTATCCCGAGCTTTGCTATTGTAGTTGGATCTTATGATGTTTTCCCCCTCTACTCTCTTGTGATGAATTGAGTTTCCCCTTTGAAGTTATCTTATCGGGTTGAGTCTTTTATGAACACTTGATGTATGTCTTGCTGTGATTATCTGTGGTGACAATGGGATATCATGTGCCACTTGATGTATGTTTTGGTGATCAACTTGTGGGTTTCGTGACACTTGGGAACCTATGCATAGGGGTTGGCACACGTTCTTGACTCTCCGGTAGTAGATTTGGGGCACTCTTTGAAGTACTTTTATGTTGGTTGGATGAATCTGAGATTGTGTGATGCATATCGTATAATCATGCCCACGGATACTTGAGGTGACAATGGAGTATCTAGGTGACATTAGGGTTTTGGTTGATTTGTATCTTAAGGTGTTATTCTAGTACGAACTCTTTTATAAATCGATCCAAACGAATATCTTTGTGGTGGTTTCGTACCCGACCATAATCTCTACGTTTGTTCTCCGCTATTAGTGTCTTTGGAGTGACTCTTTGTTACATGTTGAGGGCTTGTCATATGTTCTATCTATGTTATTATTGTTGAGAGAACTTACGCTAGTGAAAGTATGAACCCTAGGCCTTGTTCCCTACCATTGCAATACCGTTTACGCTCACTTTTACCGGTCGCTACCTTGCTGTTTTTATTATTTCAGATTACAAAAACCCATATCTACTATCTATTTTGCACTTGTATCTTTATCTCATCGCCGAACTAGTGCACCTATACAATTTACCATTGTATTGGGTGTGTTGGGGACACAAGAGCCTTTTTGTTATTTGGTTGCAGGGTTGTTTGAGAGAGACCATCTTCATCCTATGCCTCCTACGGATTGATAAACCTTAGGTCATCCACTTGAGGGAAATTTGCTACTGTCCTACAAACCTGTGCACTTGCAGGCCCAACAACGTCTACAAGAAGAAGGTTGTGTAGTAGACATCATGTCCCCACGAGGAGGCAAGCTCGGTTATGTCCTCCAGATTCACTTTGATTCTTTGAACAATGAAGCTGAGTATGAGGCACTATTGTATGGGTTGCATATGGACATTTCACTCGGCATCCGGCACTTGATGGTCTATGGCGACTTAGACTTAGTGGTTAATCAAGTAATGAAGGAATGGGACGTCAGGAGTCCCGCAATGACCGGTTATTGCAATGTAGTGAGAAAGCTAGAGAAGAAGTTTGAGGGGTTAGAGCTCCACCACATACCACGAATCAAGAATCAAGCCGCTGATGATCTGGCGAAGATAGGTTCCACTCGGAAACCTATCCCAGCAATGTGTTCTTGGAGCATCTCCATACCCCGCCAGTGCAAGAAGATCCCTTCAAGGAAGAGCCCCCGCAACCAATAAGTTCAACTGACCCGACTGAGATCGAGGTTTCAGCCGTGGTCGACTTGATCGTGGAACTCTTGGCAATCACACCACCGTACATCGCATACATTCTCAGGAAGGAACTCCCAGAGGATGAAGATGAAGCTTGCTAGATAGTCCTTCGATCCAAAGCCTTCACAGTGATAAAAGGGCAGCTTTTCAGAGAAAGTGTCACAGGAGTGGCTCAACACGGCATCACCCCAGAAGAAGGTCGAATGATCCTAAATGATATCCACTCGGGAACCTGTGGTCACCATGCGTCCTCTCGGACCATCGTGGCCAAAGCATACCGAGCTATTGGCCTCGAGAAAATGAGATGGCGAAAGATATAGTTGACAAGTGCGCAGGTTGCCAGTTCTACTCCAACATGTCCCACAAGCGTGCATTCGCCCTGAAGACCATTCCACTCGTCTGGCCGTTTGCAGTCTGGGGATTGGATATGGTTGGACCCTTCAAGACCGACACAAGTTGTTTCACCCATTTGCTCATAGCAGTCGACAAGTTCACCAAGTTGATCGAAGCCAAGCCCATAAAAAACCTTGGTGCAGGCACTGCCGTCAGTTTCATCAAGGAGTTGATATTCAGATATGGAGTTTCTCACAGCATTATCACAGATAACGGCTCCAACTTTGATTCTGATGAGTTCAAGGCGTTATGTGCGTCCCAAGGCACTCGGGTCAACTATGCGTCCGTTGCACACCCGCAGTCGAATGGACAAGCAGAAAGGACGAATGGTTTGATCCTTCAAGGGATAAAACCCTGACTGATGCGCGACCTTAAGCACGCTACTGGAGCTTGGGTGATTGAATTACCGTCCATCCTATGGGGCCTGAGAACGACGCCAAACCGGTCGACTGACCGAACCCCTTTCTTCCTGTGTACGGCGCCGAGGATGTGCTTTCGAGTGACTTGCTTCACAATGCCCCCCCCCTGAGTGGAACTCTTCTCAGAAGCTGAAGCAGAGCAGGCACGCGAAGACGCAGTTGATCTCCTGGAAGAAGAACGCGAGATGGCTTTGATTCGGTCAACCATCTATCAGCAAGATCTGCGTCGATTCCATGCTCGCAACGTGAGAGGTCGAGCATTTCAGGAAGGAGACCTTGTGCTCCGAGTGGATCATAAACGGCCTCACAAGCTCACTCCGGCCTGGTAAGGTCCCTTCATCATCACCAAGGTGCTTCACAATGGATCGTACCACATCTACAACATAGCCAAGAACATGGACGAGCCACACGCATGGAATGCGGAGCTGCTTCGTCCTTTCTATACCTAGAATCACTCGACCCGACGAGTTGTAATAAGAGTACTTCAGTTTGCTTTCCAAAGACAAGATTTTTACAGTATCTTAATGATTGATTCCCCATAATCATTTGTGTCCAAATCCCCCAGTGGATGGCTTAGCCGCGAACCTGATTCGCCTAAGTTAAAAAAAATTTGAGTGGAGAGCAATCCTCTCACTCGGAGGCTTAGCCGCGACCCCTAAATCTCCTAAGTTAAAAACATTCTGAGTGGAGAGCAATCCTCCCACTCGGAGGCTTAGTCGCGACCCCGAAATCGCCTAAGTTAAAAGCATTCCAAGTGGAGAGCAATCCTCCCACTCGGGGGCTTAGCTGCGACCCCGTAATCGCCTAAGTTAAAAACATTCCGAGTGGAGAGCAATCCTCCCACTCAAGGGCTTAGCTGCGACCCCGTAATCGCCTAAGTTAAAAACATTCCAAGTGGAGAGCAATCCTCCCACTCGGAGGCTTAGCTGCGACCCCGTACTCGCCTAAGTTAAAAACATTTTGAGTGGAGAGCAATCCTCCCCCTTGAAGGCTTAGTCGTGACCCCGTACTCGCCTAAGTTAAAAACATTCCGAGTGGAGAGCAATCCTCCCACTCGGTGGCTTAGTTGTGACCCGTAATTGCCTAAGTTAAAAACATTCCGAGTGGGGAGCAATCCTCCCACTCGGGACTTTGCTGCGACCCCGTAATCACCTAAGTTAAAAACATTCCGAGTGGAGAGCAATCCTCCCACTCGGGGGCTTAGTTGCGACCCCGTAATCACCTAAGTTAAAAACATTCCGAGTGGAGAGCAATCCTCCCACTCGGGGGCTTAGCTGCGACCCCATAATCGCCTAAGTTAAAAACATTCCGAGTGGAGAGAAATCCTCCCACTCGGAGGCTTAGCTGTGACCCCGTACTCGCCTCAGTTAAAAACATTCTGAGTGGAGAGCTATCCTCCCATTTAGAGGCTTAGCTACGACCCCATACTCGCCTAAGTTAAAAACATTCCGAGTGGAGAGCAATCCTCCCACTCGGGGGCTTAGCTGCAACCCCGTACTCGCCTAAGTTAAAAACATACCGAGTGGAGAGCAACCCTCCCACTCGAGACTTAGCTGCGACCCTGCACTCGCCCAAGTTAAAAACTTTTCAAGTGGAGAGCAATCCTCCCACTAGGAGGCTTAGCTGCGACCCCGTACTCGCCTAAGTTAAAAACTTCTGGAGTGGAGAGCGATCCTCACAATGTACGCTCCATCCCGATCTGCAAGGACGACGAGGTGTCGACTGAACACCACGTCTGAGCTACGCCACAAGTACAACGTGCGCTCCATCCCGATCCACAAGAACGACGAGGTGTCAGATCCACTCGACGAAAGGTGAAAAGATCAAGTTCACTCGGAGTCGAAAGACATTCAGAAATAATAAAAGCAAAAGCCATGATATTCAAGGAAAGCCAAGTTCAGATAAATCCCGCAAAAGTTTAGAACCGCGACGGGTAGAAGTATTCAGGCATCAAGCCTAAAAGTGTTTAACGATTACATAACCACTCGGCATTCCGAGGCAAATAAAGGTGGGACATAATGTTTTCATTCACTCGGCAGGAGAAGGACTTGCTCGATCACAGAAACTGTCAAGGTCAATGTTGTCTGTGATGGGAGTGACGGCGTCAAGGAAGGTGTCCATAAAGGATTGGAAAGTGAGCTTTTTGGTATTGGCAACCTTGAGGGTCGCCAGCTTGTCTTGTTTGACATCCTTGCAGTCCACTCGGACCAGTGACAGAGCAACGTCAACGCCACAATGAGTAGATGACTTCTTCCATTCCTGCACTCGACCCGGGATTTGATTCAATCGAGTCATCATAGACTCGAGATCCTGTGAGAGTTTCGCCTAAGGCCAGAGTTCAGCATCAATCCGCGTCATTGCAACCTTCAGTTGAGCAAGATAATCCACAGCACTGTCCAGGCGAGACTCCAACCACAACATGTTCATTGCAACATCATCCTTAATAGGAGAGTTGATGGGGTCAAGACCCGTTTCGACTCGCCCAGTTTCTGCTTCGAAGTCTTGACAAAGTTCTGCATAGTTGGAAGAGCAGTGAGTCGACAGTTTAATAAGACATGTCAGTCGACATCAACAAATCAGTCAAACAGGAGGAAATACCTTCAAGCTTCAAGACCAACTTCGCAGCAAGCTGCCCGAGATAAGACTCTAATTCGCCCTTCTTGGCCTTGAGGCTCCCAACTTCGTCGGTCAAGCTTTCCTTGTTTTCTTCAGTCGCGCAACCTCTTGGTTGGCCTCAGAAACGGCGGTCTTCAACTCGGAGTTCTCCACTTCCAACTTGCTTACTAAGGCCAGCTTCTTGTCTGCAAGTGTTGTTTTCTCTCGCACCTCCTTCTGAGCCGCGGCAAGATCCTGATCCTTCTTCTCCAGAGCCTGCTTCATTTTCTCTAAAGAAATAACATTCTTCAGACGAGCTTGAAGTTGACGGTTTTCACTACGCACATCTGTTCAAGTGGAATCACTCGGTTCAAAGAGACTAAAAAAAGAGAGAGGGAATCTTAAGGTGGACGATTGACGAGTGGTTACCTCCCATGATAGCTGATTCGCCCTGGGCCTTCTTGAGGTTCTTCTTCGATAGTTGCAGATCAAGGCTGAGGCTGATCTGCTTCTTATTCAGCTCAGAAAGTTGAGCTCCAAGATCACAAGACTTATGTAGTCAGCAAATAACATATGTCAGTCGACAGAAGCAAAAGTTAATCACAGTGAAGATTGCTCTAAGACTACCGCTGAATCAAACATTCAACAGCAGTCTCGGGTACTACACCCAATGGGTGCACTTGGCGTGCCCCCACTGGTCTGGTTTTACACTCGGCATGGTCTGCCCAGCATGAGTAAAAAGAAAAGGAAAGACTCTCAGACCCCAGCCGACTACCAGCAGTCGACTGCGGTCTCGCGACTACACCCAGTGGGTGCACTCTGTGTGCCCCCACTGGCTAAGAAAAGCACTCGACTCAACCTAGTCGACTCAAGTGGAAGAACTATTCAGTTTTAAGTCAGAAACACCACAGTGGGTGATTGGATGTGAAATGCAGACCCATGATAGATGCACATAATAGGTTCCAAAACACTCATCCAAAGACACCATGTGGACAGTGAAGCAACAGATTGCAACTATCACTACTCAAGAGACCAGTCGGACACCAACTAACCTTGACGTTGGCCTGCAGAGCGGTGCTGGCATTGTAAGCAATTTGATTGGCCTCATGCACCACCTTCTTCATCTGCTCCATCACGAGGTTTGCCTGGAGAAGGGCCTCCTTAGCGACACTCGGCGAGTCATCTAGAGTCTGGTATGTAGCAAAGAGCGATGATGGCAGTGCAGTCGGAGCAGTCATAGGGTCGGATGCATGGAGTTGTACTGGAGCGGCAGGGGCCTGAGCAGTCGACCCCGAAGGACGGTCAGTCGACAATGGATCGGCAAAGGTAACATTGGTCCAAGCCAGATCTCCGGATTGCTAGCCACTGTCTCAGGCACCGATGTCGACTGAGGCACCTGACCCTCAGTCGTCTTTCCGCTTGAAGCTCTGCCCCTCCTTCTTCTCTCCCTCAGAGGCACTTCTTCTTCATCATCTAGAAGTACAATGACGTCCCGTGGAGCTACAACAAAAAGCAACCTTAAGAGTTCAATCGACCAACAATCCAATCGACAGAACAAATTCAAGTTGTAAAGGGCATACCAGCTTTGGAAGTGGTCGCGTCATCGGTCTCCTCATCACCTGGGGCCTTGTCAACGTCCATATCAGTTGCAGAAGTTGCAGGGCTAGAAAAGCTCATAACCCACTCGGTCAAAGCAGAAGTATCAGTCGGAAGAAGAAAACACAGAAAAATAAAGCACTCACCCAGAGGCAACAGGAACATCCATCTTGATTTTGGGCAAGGTCTTCCAAACCTTTGAAGGGGCGACCTTGGGTTACTTGGCGACCTTCTCCGTTGGCTCCGGAGTCAAAGTCCGAGTGCACTTCTGTGCTTGAGTACTCGGAGCCACGGTCTTGCCACGCTCGCCCGCTGGATCTTGGAGTTGCTTGGATCGACGCTCTGAGCGAGGTGGTGAGTCGCCTACCTCGTCATCGTCCGACTCATCACTTTCCTCCTCATCGTCGTCTTCTGGAGATTGCCAGTCACCTCTTTGTTCTGCGCTGTCCTCTCCCTCCTGGTCTTGCTCCAGAGCTTGTTCACCGTTGGGCATCGAGTACATCTCAGTAAAAACCTACGAGACAAGAATTCAAAGAAATATCTGTCGGATCCAGAGACAATTACAAGACATATTGAAGTACAGTCAGTAGCAAAGATCAGACCTTGCCTGGCTGGTTGTTAGCGCTGAATGGGTTGACTCTCCTGGCTCCCCTGGGGTTATCCTTGTTTCCTGTAATGCCCTTCAACCATAAGGCCACCGTCTCGGCCGTAACCTCCTCTGGATGAACCCGAGTGCTACCTCTTGAGCACTACGTTGGATTTCCCCGAAGAGGAGAGGATGATGTAGTAAAGTAGCGTAAGTATTTCCCTAAGTTTTTGAGAACCAAGGTATCAATCCAGTAGGAGACCATGCACAAGTCCCTCGTACCTACACAAAATGATAGCTACTCGCAACCAACGCGATTAGGGGTTGTCAATCCCTTCACAGTCACTTACGAGGGTGAGATCTGATAAAGATGATAAATAATATTTTTGGTATTTTTGATATATAGATGCAAAGTGAAAAGTAAAAGGCAAAGTAAAAACAAAGCAAATAATAAAGTGATAGAGATTGATATGATGAGAATAGACCTGGGGGCCATAGGTTTCACTAGTGGCTTCTCTCAAGAGCATAAGTTATTCTACGGTGGGTGAACAAATTACTGTTGAGCAATTGACATAATTGAGCATAATTATGAGTATATCTAGGTATGATCATGTATATAGGCATCACGTTCGAGACAAGTAGATCGAAACAATTCTGCATCCACTACTATTACTCCACTCATCGACCGCTATCCAGCATGCATCTAGAGTATTAAGTTAAAAACAGAGTAACGCCTTAAGCAAGATGACATGATGTAGAGGGATAAATTCATGCAATATGATAAAAACCCCATCTTGTTATCCTCGATGGCAACAATACAATACGTGCCTTGCTGCCCCTGCTATCACTGGGAAAGGACACCGCAAGATTGAACCCAAAGCTAAACACTTCTCCCATTGCAAGAACTACCAATCTAGTTGGCCAAACCAAACGGATAATTCGAAGAGACTTGCAAAGATAACTCAATCATACATAAAAGAATTCAGAGAAGATTCAAATATTATTCATAGATAATCTGGATCATAAACCCACAATTCATCGGTCTCAACAAACACACCGCAAAAAGAAGATTACATCGAATAGATCTCCACAAGAGAGGGGGAGAACATTGTATTGAGATCCAAAAAGAGAGAAGAAGCCATCTAGCTACTAGCTATGGACCCGAAGGTCTGAAGTAGACTACTCACACTTCATCGGAGAGGCTATGGTGTTGATGTAGAAGCCCTCCATGGTGGATGCCCCCTCCGGCGGAGCTCCGGAATAGGACCCAAGATGGGATCTCATGGATACAGAAAGTTGCGGCGGTGGAATTAGGTTTTTGGCTCCCTATTTGATCTGTCGGGGGTACGTAGGTATATATAGGAGGAAGGAGTACGTCGGTGGAGCAATAGGGGGGCCACGAGGTAGGGAGGCGCGCCCTAGGGGGGGCCCACCCTCGTGACCTCCTCGGTTACTTCTTGGAGTAGGGTCCAAGTCTCCTGGATCACGTTCGGTGAGAAAATCACGTTCCCGAAGGTTTCATTCCGTTTGGACTCCGTTTGATATTCTGTTTCTTAGAAACACTGAAATAGGCAAAAAAACAGCAATTCTGGGCTGGGCCTCCGATTAATAGGTTAGTCCCAAAAATAATATAAAAGTGGAAAATAAAGCCCAATATAGTCCAAAAAAGTAGATAAAGTAGCATGGAGCAATCAAAAATTATAGATACGTTGAAGACGTATCAAGCATCCCCAAGCTTAATTCCTGCTCGCCCTCGAGTAGGTAAATGATAAAAAAGAATTTTTGATGCGGAGTGATACTTTGGCATAATTTCAACGTAAATCTTCTTAATTGTGACATGAATATTCAGATCCGAAAGATTCAAGACAAAATTTCATATTGACATAAAGAATAATAATACTTCAAGCATACTAATCAAAGCAATCATGTCTTCTCAAAATAGCAAGGCAAAAGAAAGTTCATCCCTACAAAATCATATAGTTAGGCTATGCTTCATTTTTGTCACACAGAGATGTTCCCAACTTCTATACCCCCGATGACAAGCCAAGCAATTGTTTCATACTTGAATAATCTCAAACTTTTTCAACCTTCACGCAATACATGAGCATGAGCCATGGATATAGCACTATGGTGGAATAGAATATGATGATGGGGATTGTGTGGAGAGGACAAAAAAGAAGAAAGTCTCACATTGACGAGGATAATCAATGGGCTATGGAGATGCCCACAAATTGATGTCAACATGAGGAGTAGGGATTGCCATGCAACGGATGCACTAGAGCTATGAATGCTCAACAAAAGAAAACTAGTGGGTGTGCATCCAACTTGCTTGCTCATGAAGACCTAGGGAATTTGAGGAAGCCCATCATAGGAATATACAAGCCAAGTTCTATAATGAAAAATTCCCACTAGTATAAAAAGACTTATGAGACTCACTACATGAAGAACAAGGTGCTACTTTGAAGCACAATATATGAGACTCACTACATGAAGAACGAGGTGCTACTTTGAAGCACAAGTGTGGAAAAAGAGATAGTAGCATTGCCCTTTTTATTTTCTTTTTTTTGGGCCTCTCTTTTTTTTGGCCTTTCTCTCTTTTTTTATTTGGGCAATGCTCTAATAATGATGATCATAACACTTCTATTGATTACAACATAAGGATTACAACTCGAAACTTAGAACAAGATATGACTCTATATGAATGCCTCCAGCGGTGTACCGGGATGGTGCAATGAATCATGACTGACATGTATGAAAAATAATGCATGGTGGCTTTGCCACAAATACGATGTCAACTACATGATCATGCAATGGCAATATGACAAAAGTAATGTATGTCATGATGATGATGAATGGAACAGTGGAAAGTTGTATGGCAATATATCTCGGAATGGCTATGGAAATGCCATAATAGGTAGATATGGTGGCTGTTTTGAGGAAGATATAAGGAGGTTTATGTGTGATAGAGCATATCATATCACAGGGTTTGGATGCACCGGCAAAGTTTGCACCAACTCTCAAGGTGAGAAAGGGCAATGCACGGTACCGAAGAGGCTAGCATAGGCGGAAAGGTGAGAGTGCGTATAATCCATGGACTCAACATTAGTCAAAAGAACTCATATACTTATTTCAAAAATTTAGAAGTCACCAAAAATCAAGTACTACACGCATGCTCCTAGGGGGATAGATTGGTAGGAAAAGACCATCGCTCGTCCCCGACCGCCACTCATAAGGATGCACAAGCCAGGTACACTTCATGTTTCAAATTTGTTACACAACTTTAACCATACGTGCATGCTACGAGACTTGCAAACTTCAACACAAGCATTTTCTCAAATTCAAAATTACTCAACTAGCACGACTTTGATATTATCACCTCCATATCTCAAAACAATTATCAAGCATCAAACTTATCTTAGTATTCAACGCACTCAAAAGAAAGTTTCACGTATCTTGAATACCAAGTATATTATCATTAAGCAAATTACCATGTTATTAATGACTCTCAAAATAATCTAAGTGAAGCATGAGAGATCTATAGTTTCTTTAAACAAATCCACCACCGTTCTCTAAAAGATCTAAGTGAAGTACTAGAGCAAAAATTATCACGCTCAAAAGATACAAGTGAAGCACTATGAGCAAAACTATCAAGCTCAAAAGATATAAGTGAAGCACATAGAGTATTCTAGCAAATTCCAATTCATGTATGGCTCTCTCAAAAGGTGTGTACAGCAAGGATGATTGTGGTAAACTAACAAGCAAAGACGCAAATGATACAAGACGCTCCAAGCAAAACACATAACATGTGGTGAATAAAAATATAGCTCCAAGTAAATTACCGATGGAAGTAGAAGAAAGAGGGGATGCCTTCCGGGGCATCCACAAGCTTTGACTTTTTGGTGTCCTTGGATTATCTTGGGGGTGCCATGGGCATCCCCAAGCTTAGGCTCTTGCCACTCCTTGTTCCATAATTCATCAAAAGAATTCACCCAAAACTTGAAAACTTCACAACACAAAACTCAATAGAAATCTCGTGAGCTCCGTTAGTGAAAGAAAACAAAAGACTACTTCAAGGTACTGTAATTAACTCATTCTTTATTTATATTGGTTTTAAATCTACTGTATTAAAACTTCTCTATGGATTATAAACTATTTTACTAGCCATAGATTCATCAAAATAAGCAAACAACACACACAAAACAGAATCTGTCAAAAACAGAATAGTCTGTAGCAATCTGTAACCTACTCAAACTTCTTGAACTCTAAAAATTCTACCAAAATAGGAAGTCCTGGAAAATTTGTCTATTGAACAGAAGCAAGAAGAATCAACGCAAAAGCACGTTCCTGTGATTTAACAAAATTATATTCGTGCGTGCAAAGTTTCTGTTTTTCAGCAGAATCAAATCAACTATCATCGTAGGTTATCCTATAGGTTCTACTTGGCACAAACACTAATTAAAACATAAAAACACATCCAAACATAGGGTAGATGGATTATTTATTCCTAAACAGAAGCAAAAATCAAAAAACAAAAATAAAATTGGGTTGCCTCCCAACAAGCACTATCAATTAACGCCCCTAGCTAGGCATAAAAGTAAGGATAGAACTAGGTATTGCCATCTTTGGTAGGCAATCCATAAGTGGCTCTCATGATAGATTCATATGGTAATTTTATTTTCTTTCTAGGGAAGTGTTCCATGCCCTTTTTTAAGGGAAATTGGAATCTAATATTCCCTTCCTTCATATCAATAATTGCACCAATCGTTCTAAGGAAAGGTCTACCAAGAATAATGGGACGTGAAGGATTGCAATCTATATCAAGAACGATAAAATCTACGGGCACATAATTCCTATTTGCAACAATAAGAACATCATTAATTCTTCCCATAGGCTTTTGAATAGTGGAATCCGCAAGATGCAAGTTTAGAGAGCAATCATCAAAGTCACGGAAATCTAGCAAATCACACAAAGTTTTGGGAATAGTAGAAACACTAGCACCCAAATCACACAAAGAATGAAACTCATAATCTTTAATTTTAATTTTAATAGTAGGTTCCCACTCATCATAGAGTTTTCTAGGGATAGAAACTTTCAACTCAAGTTTTTCTTCATAAGATTGCATCAAGGCATCAACAATGTGTTCGGTAAAGGCCTTATTTTGACTATAAGCATGAGGAGAATCTAGCACGGATTGCAACAAGGAAATGCAACCAATCAAAGAGCAATTTTCATAATTAAATTCCTTGAGATCCAAAATAGTGGGTTCAGCAACATCTAGGTTTTTATTTCTTTCAATCCCACTTTCATCAATTTCATCATCAAGATCTAGAAACTCCAAATTCTTAGAACGCCTTCTAGGTAAAGGAAGATCATATTCAGTTTCATCAAGATTCATATTGCAAAACAAAGATTTAATAGGGGACACATCAATAACTTTTAGATCTTCATCTTGATTTTCATAGGAATTTGGTTTAGCGGCCATCTTATTGACTAAGGTAGCTTGCATATCCGACATTTCAGCGGTCATCTTTTCAAGATGAGCAATTTGGGCTCTTATACCATCAAACTCTTTAGACATATCATCGAGTTCTTTATTGATATAATTCATAAAACCTTTTTGTTCCTTAAACTCGTTTCTAAAGAAATTATTATGCTCAAATTGCAAAACCATAAACTTTCTGACATTACTTTCGATCTCCTCTAGCCTTTTAAGGTGAAGAGCACCAAAATTAGGGAGAGCCATCGTGACAGGTAAGCAAACTAATACACGAGCAAACAACGGACGAGGAAAAAGGGAAACGGGAAAGAGAGGAGGAGATTGGGAAAGAGAGGGCGAATAAAACGACAAGGGTGAAGTGGGGGAGAGGAAAACGAGAGGCAAATAATATGATGCGAGAGATAGGGATTGTGATGGGTACTTGGTATGGTTGACTTGCTTGCGTGAGCCTCCCCGGCAACGGCGCCAGAAATTCTTCTTGCTACCTCTTGAGCACTGCGTTGGATTTCCCCGAAGAGGAGAGGATGATGCAGTAAAGTAGCGTAAGTATTTCCCTCAGTTTTTGAGAACCAAGGTATCAATCCAGTAGGAGACCACGCACAAGTCCCTCGTACCTACACAAAATGATAGCTACTCGCAACCAACGCGATTAGGGGTTGTCAATCCCTTCACGGTCACTTACGAGGGTGAGATCTGATAGAGTTGATAAATAACATTTTTGGTATTTTTGATATATAGATGCAAAGTGAAAAGTAAAAGGCAAAGTAAAAACAAAGCAAATAATAAAGTGATAGAGATTGATATGATGAGAATAGACCCGGGGGCCATAGGTTTCACTAGTGGCTTCTCTCAAGAGCATAAGTTATTCTACGGTGGGTGAACAAATTACTGTTGAGCAATTGACAGAATTGAGCATAATTATGAGTATATCTAGGTATGATCATGTATATAGGCATCACGTCCGAGACAAGTAGATCGAAACGATTCTGCATCTACTACTATTACTCCACTCATCGACCGCTATCCAGCATGCATCTAGAGTATTAATTTAAAAACAGATTAATGCCTTAAGCAAGATGACATGATGTAGAGGGATAAATTCATGCAATATGATAAAAAAACCATCTTGTTATCCTCGATGGCAACAATACAATACGTGCCTTGCTGCCCCTGCTATCACTGGGAAAGGACACCGCAAGATTGAACCCAAAGCTAAACACTTCTCCCATTGCAAGAACTACCAATCTAGTTGGCCAAACCAAACGGATAATTCTAAGAGACTTGCAAAGATAACTCAATCATACATAAAAGAATTCAGGGAAGATTCAAATATTATTCATAGATAATCTGGATCGTAAACCACAATTCATCTGTCTCAACAAACACACCGCAAAAAGAAGATTACATCGAATAGATATCCATAAGAGAGGGGGAGAACATTGTATTGAGATCCAAAAAGAGAGAAGAAGCCATCTAGCTACTAGCTATGGACCCGAAGGTCTGAAGTAAACTACTCACACTTCATCGGAGAGGCTATGGTGTTGATGTAGAAGCCCTCCGTGGTGGATGTCCCCTCCGGCGGAGCTCTGGAATAGGCCCCAAGATGGGATCTCGTGGATACAGAAAGTTGCGGCGGTGGAATTAGGTTTTTGGCTCCCTATTTGATCTGTCGGGGGTACGTAGGTATATATAGGAGGAAGGAGTACATCAGTGGAGCAATAGGGGGCCCACGAGGTAGGGGCGCGCCCTAGGGGGGGCGCCCCCCACCCTCGTGACCTCCTTGGTTACTTCTTGGAGTAGGGTCCAAGTCTCCTGGATCACGTTCGGTGAGAAAATCACGTTCCCGAAGGTTTCATTTTGTTTGGACTCCGTTTGATATTCCGTTTCTTCGAAACACTGAAATAGGCAAAAAACAGCAATTCTGGGCTGGGCCTCCGGTTAATAGGTTAGTCCCAAAAATAATATAAAAGTGGAAAATAAAGCCCAATATAGTCCAAAACAGTAGATAAAGTAGCATGGAGCAATAAAAAATTATAGATACGTTGAAGACGTATCACCGAGCAGTGTCGTTGGCTTCGGAGTACATCCACATCGAGTGGTCACGTGCCTAGAGCGGTTGGATGCGTTGACTGAGAAACACCTCCAACAAGTCCATGTCGTTTACACCCTGATTGATCAACTGGACCACTCTCTTGACCAACATGTTCGTTTCCACCCTCTCCGTAGCAGTCACTTTTAGCGAAGAAGGTTGTTGGGCGCGATCTAAAGAGAAAGGGGAAAGACCAGTCGACTGACCGGGAGTCGCAATATCCTGGCAGTAGAACCAGGTCGACTGCCAGCCCTTGACCGACTCAGGAAGTGTCACGGAAGGGAAAGCACCCCTTTTCCTCTTCTGGATCCCCAAACCCCCACACATTTGGATCACGTGCGTCCTCTCGTCACCCGAATTCGCTTTCTTCACCGATTGGGAGCGGATTGTGAAGAAGTCCTTGAAAAGGCCCCAGTGCGGTCGACAACCCAGGAAGTTTTCACACATGGACACAAAAGTGGCGAGGTACGTAATGGTGTTGGGAGAGAAGTGATGGAGCTGAGCTCCGAAAAAGTTCAAGAAGCCTCGGAAAAAAGGATGCGGAGGAAGGGAGAAACCACGGTCGACATGGGTGGCGAGCAGGACGCACTCACCCGGCCGCGGCTGAGGCGCCATCTCCCCCTTCGGCAGCCTCACAGCTCCGTCGACGATCAGAGCGGAGTCGGCTAGCTCCTCCAAATCCTCTGGCCGGAGCGAAGATCGGATCCAATCGCCCTGGATCCAACTTGGTGGAAGCCCGGACCTCAATGACGACCCCCGATTCGTCTTCTTGCCTTTCACCGTCCCCGTCGCCTTCTTCGCGTGTTCCAGCGCCGCCATCTTGTCCTTCACCATGGTGGCGGCGCAGCAGCGTCGAGAGCGGAGAATAAAAATGCAGCGGAGAAGTAGAGAAGGAAGAGGGAGGACGGATGCGCACAGTGCAGATGCCTCGGCCCCGTAGCCTTTGAAGGACCCACTTCCGAGTGGCTGACGCGTGGGCCCGAGCGATCCTGTCAAATCCCGCAATAGTCGCGCGCTGGGTACATGGCAAAAAAGGTGGCACAGAAATCGAGACGTCCCTGTCTATCCATCCCGCTTACTGCGGTGCGCTCCGCCTCGCGCGCTTCCCCAAAATTTCGAATCCCGCGAGATCCGGGATACGCCGTAACCAATCGCGCCATAGATTTCACGTCAAAGTAACACTCGACGAGTGTCGGTATAATTCCACTCGACAACTTCAGAATCGATTAAGGCGACTGAAACAAAGTCGAAGTCCCAACATGGGCCTCTAATCCAACACAGGTATCTGTGAAGCACGAGAGTCAAGACAAGATTAACTTCAACCTTCTTTTCACTCGGATCTTAATCCATTCGGGGGCTAATGATAATGATATAGACCTAGGGTAGGGTCATAGGCCTGACCTATACGCCCTACCCAAGTGTTGGGGAACGTAGCAGAAATTCAAAATTTTCCTACGTGTCACCAAGATCTATCTATGGAGAAACCAGCAACGAAGGGAAGGAGAGTGCATCTACATACCCTTGTAGATCGCTAAGCGGAAGCGTTCAAGAGAACGGGGTTGAAGGAGTCGTACTCGTCGTGATCCAAATCACCGGAGATCCTAGTGCAGAACGGATGGCACCTCCGCGTTCAATACATGTACAGCCCGGTGACGTCTCCCATGCCTTGATCCAGCAAGGAGAGAGGGAGAGGTTGAGGAAGACTCCATCCATCAGCAGCACAACGGCGTGGTGGTGGTGGAGGAGCATGGCAATCCTGCAGGGCTTCGCCAAGCACCGCGGGAGAGGAGGAGTACTTGGGAGAGGGGGAGGGATGCACCAGAACTTGGGGTGAGGCTGCCCTCTCACCCCCCACATATATATAGGGGCAAGGGAGAGGGGGGCCGGCCCCCTCAGATCCAATCTGAGGAGGGGGCAGCGGCCAAGGGGGGGAGGAGTGCCTCCCAAGTCAAGTGGAGGCCCTCCCCCTTAGGGTTTCCCCTCTCCCATGCGCATGGGCCTTGGGGGGCTGGTCCCCCTGGCCCATTAAGGCTAGGGCGCCCCCTTACAGCCCATGATGTTGTATTGGACGTGGTGGAACAATTTCCGGACCTCCGGACCCCTCCGGAATCCTCCGGAACCTTCTGGAAGCTTCCCGGTACAATACCGGAAAAACCCAAACTTTTCCCCGAACCCGAACAACAACTTTCCATATATAAATCTTTACCTCCGGACCATTCCGGAACTCCTCGTGACGTTCGGGATCTCATCCGGGACTCCGAACAACATTCGGTAACCACATACAAACTTCCTTTATAACCCTAGCGTCATCGAACCTTAAGTGTGTAGACCCTACGGGTTCGGGAACCATGCAGACATGACCGAGACGTTCTCTGGTCAATAACCAACAGCGGGATCTGGATACCCATGTTGGCTCCCACATGTTCCACGATGATCTCATCGGATGAACCACGATGTCAAGGACTCTATCGATCCCGTATACAAATCCCTTTGTCTAGCGGTATTATACTTGCCCGAGATTCGATCGTCGGTATACCGATACCTTGTTCAATCTCGTTACCGGCAAGTCTCTTTACTCGTTCTGTAACGCATCATCCCGCGATCAACTCTTTGATCACATTGTGCACATTATGATGATGTCCTACCGAGTGGGCCCAGAGATACCTCTCCGTTTACACGGAGTGACAAATCCCAGTCTCGATTCGTGCCAACCCAACAGACACTTTCGGAGATACCTGTAGTGCACCTTTATAGCCACCCAGTTACGTTGTGACGTTTGGTACACCCAAAGCATTCCTACGGTATCTGGGAGTTGCACAGTCTCATGGTCTAAGGAAAAGATACTCGACATTAGAAAAGCTTTAGCATACGAACTACACGATCTCTGTGCTAGGCTTAGGATTGGGTCTTGTCCATCACATCATTCTCCTAATGATGTGATCCCATTATCAACGACATCCAATGTCCATGGTCAGGAAACCGTAACCATCTATTGATCAACGAGCTAGTCAACTAGAGGCTTACTAGGGACATGGTGTTGTCTATGTACCCACACATGTATCTGAGTTTCCTATCAATACAATTATAGCATGGATAATAAACGATTATCATCAACAAGGTAATATAATAATAACTAATTTATTATTGCCTCTAGGGCATATTTCCAACAGTCTCCCACTTGCACTAGAGTCAATAATCTAGTTCACATCGCCATGTGATTAACACTCACAGGTCACATCGCCATGTGACCAACATCCAAAGAGTTTACTAGTGTCAATAAACTAGTTCACATCATCATGTGATTAAGACTCAATGAGTTCTGGGGTTTGATCATGTTTTGCTTGTGAGAGAGGTTTTAGTCAAGGGTCTACAACATTCAGATCCGTATGTACTTCGCAAATCTCTAGGTCATATTGTAAATACTGCTTCCACGCTCCATTTGGAGCTATTCCAAATGGTTGTTCCACTATACGTATCCGGTTTGCTACTTTGAGTCATTCGGATAGGTGTTAAAGCTTGCATCGACGTAACCCTTTACGCCGAACTCTTTATCACCTCCATAATCGAGAAACATATCCTTATTCCTCTAAGGATTATTTTGACCGCTATCTGGTGATCCACTCCTTGATCACCTTTGTACCCTCTTGCTAGATATGTAGCAAGGCACACATCAGGTGCGGTACACAGCATAGCATACTGTAGAGCCTACATCTAAATCATAGGGGACGGCATTCGTCCTTTCTCTCTCTTCTGCCGTGGTCGAGCTTTAAGTCTTAACTTCATACCTTACATCTCAGGCAAGAACTCCTTCTTTGGCTGATCCATCTTGAACACCTTCAAGATCATGTCAAGGTATATGCTCATTTGAAAGTACCATTAAGCGTTTTTGATCTATTCCTATAGATCTTGATGCTCAATGTTCAAGTAGCTTAATCCAGGCTTTCACTTGAAAAACACTTTTCAAATAACCCTATATGCTTTCCAGAAAATTCTACATCATTTCTGATCAACAATATGTCAATAACATATACTTATCAGAAATTCTATAGTGCTCCCACTCACTTCTTTGGAAATACAAGTTTCTCATAAACTTTATATAAACCTAAAATCTTTGAACATCTTATCAAAGTGTATATTCCAACTCTGAGATGCTTACTCCAGTCCATGGAAGGATCGCTGGAGCCAGCATACCTTTTAGCATCCTTAGGATCGACAAAACCTTTCTGATTGTATCACATACAACCTTTCCTTACGAAGACTGGTAAGGAAACTCGTTTTGACATCCATCTGCCAGATTTCATAAATGCAGCTAATGCTAACATGATTTCGACGGACTTAAGCATCGCTACAGATGAGAAAATCTCATCGTAGTCAACTCCTTGAACTTGTGAAAAACTCTTCGCCACAAGTCGAGCTTCATAGACGGTGACATTACCGTCCACGTCCGTCTTCTTCTTAAAGATCCATTTATCTCAATGGCTTGCCAATCATCGGGCAAGTCCACCAAAGTCCACGCTTTGTTCTGATACATGGATCCTATCTCGGATTTCATGGCTTCTAACCATTTGTCGGAATTTGGGCCCACCATCACTTCTCCATAGCTCTTAGGTTCATTGTTGTCTAGCAACATGACCTTCAAGACAGGATTACTATACCACTCTGAAGCAGTACGCATCCTTGTCACCCTACGAGGTACGGTAGTGACTTGATCCAGAACTTCATGATCACTATCATAAGCTTCTACTTCAATTGGTGTAGGCGGCACAGGAACAACTTCCTGTGCCCTGCTACACACTTGTTGAAGTGACGGTTTTATAACCTCGTCAAGTCTCCACCATCCTCCCACTCAGTTCTCGAGACAAACCTTTCCTCAAGAAAGGACCCGATTCAAGAAACAATCCCTATTGCTTTCGGATCTGAATTAGGAGGTATACCCAACTGTTTTGGGTGTCCTATGAAGATGCATTTTATCTGCTTTGGGTTCGAGCTTATCAACCTGAAACTTTTTCACATAAGCGTCGCAGCCACAAACTTTTAAGAAACGACAACTTAGGTTTCTCCAAATGGTGTCGTCTCAATGGAATTACGTGGTACCCTATTGAAGTGAGTGCGGTTATCTCTAATGCCTAACCCATGAACGATAGTGGTAATTCGATAAGAGACATCATGGTACGCACCATATCCAATAGGGTGCAACTATGATGTTCGGACACACCATCACACTATGGTGTTCCAGCCGGTATTAATTGTGAAAGAATTTCCACAATGTCTTAATTGCGTGCCAAAGCTCGTAACTCAGATACTCATCTCTATGATCATATCATAGACATTTTATCCTCTTGTCACAATGATCTTGAACTTCACTCTGAAATTACTTGAACCATTCAATAATTCAGACTTGTGTTTCATCAAGTAAATATACTCAACATCTACTCAAATCATCTGTGAAGTAAGAACATAACGATATTCATTGCATGCCTCAGTACTCATTGGACTGCACACATCAAAATGTATTACTTCCAACAAGTTGCTTTCTTGTTCCATTTTACTGAAAATGAGGCTTTCAGTCATCTTGCCCATGTGGTATGATTTGCATATCTCAAGTGATTCAAAATCAGGTGAGTCCAAACGATCCATCTGCATGGAGTTTCTTCATGGGTATACACCAATAGACATGGTTCGCATGTCTCAAACTTTTGAAAAACGAGTGAGTCCAAAGGTCCATCAACATGGAGCTTCTTCATGCGTTTTATACCAATATGACTTACATGGCAGTGCCACAAGTAAGTGGTACTATCATTACTATCTTATATCTTTTGGCATGAACATGTGTATCACTATGATCGAGATTCAATAAACAATTCATTTAAGGTATTATTCAAATAATTAGAGTAACCATTAGTCTCCTTAAATGAATAATCGTATTGCGATAGACATAATCCAATCATGTCTATGCTCAACGCAAACACCAAATGACAATTATTCAGGTTTAATACTAATCTTGATGGTAGAGGCAGCGTGCGATGTTTGATCACATCAAACTTGGAAACACTTCCAACACATATCGCCAGCTCCCCTTTAGCTAGTCTCCATTTATTCCGTAGCTCTTTTATTTCGAGTTACTAACACTTAGCAACCGAACCGGTATCTTAATACCCTGGTGCTACTAGGAGTACTAGTAAAGTACACATTAACATAATGTATATCCAATATACTTCTATTGACCTTGCCAGCCTTCTCATCTACCAAGTATCTAGGGTAATTCTGCTCCAGTGGTTGTTCCCCTTATTACAGAAGCACTTAGTCTCGGTTTTGGGTTCAACCTTGGGTTTCTTCACTAGAGCAGCAACTGATTTGCCGTTTCATGAAGTATCCCTTCTTTCCCTTGCCCTTCTTGAAACTAGTGGTTTCACCAACCATCAACAATTGATGCTCCTTCTTGATTTCTACTTTCGCGGTGTCAAACATCGTGAATACCTCAAGGATCATCATCTCTATCCCTGATATGTTATAGTTCATCACGAAGCTCTAGCAGCTTGGTGGCAATGACTTTGGAGAAACATCACTATCTCATCTGGAAGATCAACTCCCACTTGATTCAAGTGATTGTTGTACTCATACAATCTGAGCACAAGCTCAACGATTGAGCTTTTCTCTCTTAGTTTGCAGGCTAAGAAAAATCGTCGGAGGACTCATACCTCTTGACGTGGGCACAAGCCTGAAATCCCAATTTCAGCCCTTGAAACATCTCATGTGTTCGACGTTTCGAAAACGTCTTTGGTGCCTCAACTCTAAACCGTTTAACTGAACTATCACATAGTTATCAAAACGTGTATGTTCGATGTTCGCAACATCCACAAACGACGTTTGGGGTTCAACACACTGAGAGGTGCATTAAGGACATAAGCTTTCTATTGTCCGCATAATCGCTACTGTCAACTTTCAACTATATTTTCTCTAGGAACATATCTAAACAGTGGAACTAAAGCGCGAGCTTACGACATAATTTGCAAAGATCTTTTGACTATGTTCAGGATAATTAAGTTCATCTTATGAACTCCCCTCAGATAGACCTCCCTCTAGTCATCTAAGTGATTACATGATCTGAGTCAACTAGGCCGTGTCCGATCATCACATGAGACGGACTAGTCATCATCGGTGAACATCTTCATGTTGATCGTATCTACTATACGACTCATGCTCGACCTTTCGGTCTCTTGTGTTCCGAGGCCATGTCTGTACATGCTAGGCTCGTCAAGTCAACCTAAGTGTTTCGCATGTGTAAATCTGGCTTACACCCGTTGTATGTGAACGTAAGAATCTATCACACCGGATCATCATGTGGTGCTTCGAAACGACGAACTTTCGCAACGGTGCACAGTTAGGGGGAACACTTTCTTGAAATTTTAATGAGGGATCATCTTATTTACTATCGTTGTTCTAAGAAAATAAGATGCATAAACATGATAAACATCACATGCAATCAAATAGTGACATGATATGGCCAATATCATATTGCTCCTTTTGATCTCCATCTGCGGGGCTCCATGATCATCATCGTCACTGGCATGACACCATGATCTCCATCATCATGATCTCCATCATCGTGTCTCCATGAAGTTGTCTCGCCAACTTATTACTTCTACTACTATGGCTACCGGTTAGCAATCAAGTAAAGTAATTACATGGCATTGTTCAATGACATGCAGGTCATACAATAAATAAAGACAACTCATATGGCTCCTGCCGGTTGTCATACTCATCGACATGCAAGTCGTGATTCCTATTACAAGA
Organism: Triticum aestivum; assembly: GCF_018294505.1. Lineage (NCBI taxonomy): Eukaryota > Viridiplantae > Streptophyta > Magnoliopsida > Poales > Poaceae > Triticum > Triticum aestivum. The sequence goes on along the minus strand of NC_057807.1, from coordinate 350,568,921 downwards.
ACATGATCAATCTCATACATCACATATCATTCATCACATTCTTCTTGGCCATATCACATCACATAGCACACCCTGCAAAAACAAGTTAGACGTCCTCTAATTGTTGTTTGCATGTTTTACGTGGCTGCTATGGGTTTCTAGCAAGAACGTTTCTTACCTACGCAAAAACCACAACGTGATATGTCAATTGCTATTTACCCTTCATAAGGACCCTTTTCATCGAATCTGATCCGACTAAAGTGGGAGAGACTGGCACCGGTATCCACCTTACGCAACAAGTGCATGTCAGTCGGTGGAACCTGTCTCACATAAGAGTAGGTGTAAGGTCGGTCCGGGCCGCTTCATCCCACAATACCGTCGAAACAAGATTGGACTAGTAACGGTAAGAATATTGAACAAAATCAATGCCCACAACTACTTTGTGTTCTACTCGTGCAAAGAATCTACGCAATAGACCTAGCTCATGATGCCACTGTTGGGGAACGTAGCAGAAATTCAAAATTTTCCTACGTGTCACCAAGATCTATCTATGGAGAAACCAGCAACGAAGGGAAGGAGAGTGCATCTACATACCCTTGTAGATCGCTAAGCGGAAGCGTTCAAGAGAACGGGGTTGAAGGAGTCGTACTCGTCGTGATCCAAATCACCGGAGATCCTAGTGCCGAACGGACGGCACCTCCGCGTTCAACACACGTACAGCCCGGTGACGTCTCCCATGCCTTGATCCAGCAAGGAGAGAGGGAGAGGTTGAGGAAGACTCCATCCAGCAGCAGCACAACGGCGTGGTGGTGGTGGAGGAGCATGGCAATCCTGCAGGGCTTCGCCAAGCACCGCGAGAGAGGAGGAGTACTTGGGAGAGGGGGAGGGATGCGCCAGAACTTGGGGTGAGGCTGCCCTCCCACCCCCCACATATATATAGGGGCAAGGGAGAGGGGGGCCGGCCCCCTCAGATCCAATCTGAGGAGGGGGCAACGGCCAAGGGGGGGAGGGGTGCCTCCCAAGTCAAGTGGAGGCCCTCCCCCTTAGGGTTTCCCCTCTCCCATGCGCATGGGCCTTGGGGGGCTGGTCCCCCTGGCCCATTAAGGCTAGGGCGCCCCCTTACAGCCCATGCTGTTGTATTGGACGTGGTGGAACAATTTCCGGACCTCCGGACCCCTCCGGAATCCTCCGGAACCTTCTGGAAGCTTCCCGGTACAATACCGGAAAAACCTGAACTTTTCCCGGAACCCGAACAACAACTTTCCATATATAAATCTTTACCTCCGGACCATTCCGGAACTCCTCGTGACATCCGGGATCTCATCCGGGACTCCGAACAACATTCGGTAACCACATACAAACTTCCTTTATAACCCTAGCGTCATCGAACCTTAAGTGTGTAGACCCTACGGGTTCGGGAACCATGCAGACATGACCGAGACGTTCTCCGGTCAATAACCAACAGCGGGATCTGGATACCCATGTTGGCTCCCACATGTTCCACGATGATCTCATCGGATGAACCACGATGTCAAGGACTCTATCGATCCCGTATACAATTCCCTTTGTCTAGCGGTATTATACTTGCCCGAGATTCGATCGTCGGTATACCGATACCTTGTTCAATCTCGTTACCGGCAAGTCTCTTTACTCGTTCTGTAACACATCATCCCGCGGTCAACTCTTTGATCATATTGTGCACATTATGATGATGTCCTACCGAGTGGGCCCAGAGATACCTCTATGTTTACACGGAGTGACAAATCCCAGTCCCGATTTGTGCCAACCCAACAGACACTTTCAGAGATACCTGTAGTGCACCTTTATAGCCACCCAGTTACGTTGTGACGTTTGGTACACCCAAAGCATTCCTACGGTATCCGAGAGTTGCACAGTCTCATGGTCTAAGGAAAAGATACTTGACATTAGAAAAGATTTAGCATACGAACTACACTGTGCTAGGCTTAGGATTGGGTCTTGTCCATCACATCATTCTCCTAATGATGTGATCCCGTTATCAACGACATCCAATGTCCATGGTCAGGAAACCGTAACCATCTATTGATCAACGAGCTAGTCAACTAGAGGCTTACTAGGGACATGGTGTTGTCTATGTACCCACACATGTATCTGAGTTTCCTATCAATACAATTATAGCATGGATAATAAATGATTATCATGAACAAGGTAATATAATAATAACTAATTTATTATTGCCTCTAGGGCATATTTCCAACAGTGACTACCCTAGAAGCAAAGGCACCCAAGAGACAACAAGGAGTATCAATTGAAGGCGTCGAGTGCAATCCACTCGACCAGTCATATCACTCAGGTACCCCTCCCTCCTGATGTCACTCGAGCATACAAGAAACCACTCGACCTACTGAAGACCAGGAGTCACTCAGGACAATAACGGTCAGGCGTTCACTCCGTAGTCTTTAAGAGCACTAATAACACTTTATAGCTAGCGTTATCAGTAACGCCCTATCTTTATGTACATTGAACCCCTATAACGGAGGTGGGCTGGGTCCTGGCGCACTCTATATAAGCCACCCCCATCTTTGGGACAAGGGTTCGCACCCCCTATAACACATACGCCCATATTCTAGTCGACCGCCTCAGGGCACCGAGACGTAGGGCTTTTACCTCCTCCGAGAGGGGCCTGAACTCATAAACACTTGCGTACAATCTCACCGTAGCTACGACCTTACCTCCTCATATGTACCCCCTATACTTATTGTCAGACTTAGTACCACGACACTCCTCTCCTTCCCCTCCCCTTGCCGCTACCGAGACACTGTTGGGTGAAGCCCGTGCAGTGTTGGTGTTGGCGGGACCTCTCCTAGGCCCGACCCCCTATATCCCTGACGGTGGCATGGTTCCCTTTAGACTGAGTACTTAGCAGCGAAGCGCAGTGAAGTTCAGTGGTGACTCTACTCAATGGCAATGCAGGTGGTGTAGGCTCCATCTAATGGTGCCGCTTTGGTGGCAGTAACGGCTAGGAGTCCTGGGCCTGCCCGATCTTGATCTGGCCAACAGGGCTTGGTTCATGGCTACCGACAGGCGTGGCGACACAACTCGGTGTGGTGGTGCTAGCAGTTTCTTATTAAAAATTGTTCATAAAAATTTGAAAAATATTTAGGAATCTTACAAAAATCATTGCAAATATTTGAAAATGATCATGGATTATAAAATATTGCACATTTAAAAGAATGTTCACAAATAACAAAAATATCCGCTAATTTTAAAATTATTTATAGATTATATTGAAATGTTCAAGAATGAAAAAAATATGAATTTGGGGAAACGAAAAAAAATTAAAACTGTTTTTTAAAATGTTTGTGCATTTTAAAATAGTTCAAAAATTTCTAAAAATGGTTGGAAAAATTAGAAAACATAGTCATGAATATACAAAATGACCAAGAAGTCTTGCAAAAATTGTTCTTTTTTCAGAAAAATCTTCGCAAACTAATTTTTTTTGTTTGCAAGCTAAAAAAAATCACGTTTTCAAAAACTTTCCGCAAAAAGAAAAACTCTTTGGCAGAATATCATAAAATAATCGCATTTTGAAAATATATTCATAATTTCAGAAAATATTAGAGTTTTTCAATTTATTTTCCACTTTTTTACAAAAATGTTCACATTTTGAAAAAGTTGTTCAAAGTTTCAAAAAATGTTCTTATTTTCTATTTCTTCCTTTTTTTATGGAAAATATTTGAGATTCCCTAATAATGTTCAAATCTTTAAAAGTCTGGGAGCAATTTTTGAAATTTTCATTTTCTTAAATATATTTTCTTTTGTGAAAAAGAAAACCACATTCGAAATTTCCAAAAGAAATCTTTCGCCCCGTAAAGTTTATATAAAATGAGCTGGCATTTTAGACAAAGAAATCTGTGAACACTATGGCTAGCGATGTTGGTTCACTCACTCAAAGTCGTGTGTTCCATCTCTCTGACGGTCATTTTTGGGAAATTTTTGCGAGGCTCTATTTCTATTAAAGATTTGTGTTCGCTTCTTTAGCATTAGAGTAATCTCGTCGCACTAGCTTGGTGTGCAGTTGTGTTTGCCGCTGGTTGTGGGTTCATTCCCACATTGACGTCGTTTCTTTGTTGATTTTTCATGGTGCGCTACCTTAAATCGGCCGGCCCAGGTCAGCTATGCACTTGGTGATTCATCGACTGTTTGCTGCAGTAAGCGGCGTATAGGAGGTCCCCTCCCTTCCCCAGGTGTGCCATTTGCCGGCCCATTTGTGGGGCTGGACGCCCCTGTTTTTTGCCTTGTATTTTCGTTTTGTGTTTATTTTCTGTTTTTATTCTTCTTTAAAATAATTCAGGATTACAAAAATCTTACATCCAACAAGTGTGAACTATGAAAAATGCTCAACAACCCATAAGATGTTCGCATATTAAGAAAATGCTCATGATTTCAAATATAATATGTACATATCCAAAACATGTTGAGGAGTTTCAAATAACGTACACGAATTCAAAAACAAAGGGATTTGTAAAACATATGAGCATATTCAAAAAATGTTCACGATGTCAATAAAAAAATTCATGAATTCAAAATTTCATTTTTGAAATTAAGAAATGTTGTGAAAAAAATGTTCACGGTATAGTAAAAAAACTGTTCGCAAAAGTCAAAAAATGTTTGCGAATCTAATTTGTTTTCAATTACAAAAATATTAATAAATTCTAAAATATTCCGCATCTCTGAAATGTTTTACGAGTTTCCAAAAATATTGACAAATTCAAAACAAGTACATGAGTAGTGATAAAATTTTAACGAATGCGAACAATCTTCATAATTTCAGGAAACTTTTTACGGATTTGACACATGTTAAAATTTTCAAATATAGTTTTTATTTCAGAAAATGTTCAAAAAAAAGAGGACAACAAAAAAAAGAAAAAAGGTAAAGAAATGAAAAGGAAAAGATAAAAGGAAAAAAGAAAAGGATAAAAAAAATGAAATGAAAAAGGAGAAAAAAATGAAAGGACAAAAAACTATTTAGGAAGGTTCTAGAACCTTTCAAATACCGGAAACAAGGTAGTTGGGCCGGCCCAAACATAAGCAGAGGGAAGCAGGGTTACGCGCACGGTCGCTAACCTGCACCCCGCATGCCAAATAGGATCCGGTTGCTCGAGATTCCAGACTTACATGTGGAATATTGTGGATTATCTTTAGAAAAACGTGTAGAATATAGATTGTGAAACCCTGAGTAGCTCGTGGGCTACCTCCCTGTTGTAGATCACAAAACAGACATCAAAACCACTAGCGACCAGTGGGAATTTATTATTAGCCGCTCTCTCTGCCAAATAGTTGAATCTTCGCATAGGAACGAGCGAGCGAGCTGGCAATGGAGTGGGCGACCCGTTTAACGGCGTACAATATGTTTTTTCTGAAACGGTTTTCTATCATTTTGGGTTTAGATGTTCTAGGCCACACGCACGCTACACTGATGTATTCCACGAGTATATAGCCTTAGCCGACAAGTCCGGGTAATCTTGGGAAATTTCATCATGATGGGGATATAGCATTGCAATTGTTGGTCTTCAATGAGGAATCCCTAGTAAGCGCGAGTCATCAGCTCGCATTTACTATGTCCCTGCCCTTTATACACACTCCTACTGATTGAATGGTCCAGTGAAGTGTTTGAATTGTAGGGACAGGGGCGGTTCGTCGCCCCCGACGTCGTGAGAAGTCCATTCAACCTTATTATTTAGAGGAAGGAGAAGCCATAATAAGGTTTCCATGGGTGAACCTGCGAAAGGATCATTGCCTTCGTATTTCATTAGTCGCTGGTCGTTGTTAGTTTCAAGTAGGATTTCTAGTCTTTGTAATCAGACTTGTTTGGTTTCTTTAATGGCAATCAGAAGGGGGAGCCCTTCTTTTTATTTTAAAAAAAAGAGAACCGGTTGTGTGAGCCTTCTAAGGTTCCCTAACCGATTTTCCCATTTTCTGTTGGTTTCTTTTACTGGGTGTCTTTTTTTTCTTCAAAAAGCTAGAATTCCTGAAAAATGTTCAAAATCTTCAAAGTTGTTCCATTTAAAAAATATATCAGAATTTTCAATTTTCTGTTCGTGTTTATAAAAATATTTGGAGTTTCAAAAAAGTTTATTTCTTCAAAATGTATTCAAAAACTTCAAAATCTGTTCACAATTTAAACAATGGGATAAGTATATTTTTCGTCCTCGAACTCTTCCCAGAGTTTAGAAATCGTCCCTCAACTCTAAACCAGAGAATTTTCGTCCCTCAACTATCAAAACCAGATAGTTTTCGAACCTCGTGCCGCTTCGGGCGGTTTTAGTACGGGGTGAACAGTAAAATCAAAAAATAGCAACAAAAATAAAAAAATCTGAAATTTTAGAGCATCGAAGATACTTTGGTGCGCAAGACACGTGCAAAATTTTGTGGTGTTTTGATATTCGAGCAGCTCGTGGCAAACAAAAAGCTATAAATTTGTACGTCAGTGAACATTAAATTCAAAATAAATAGCAAAAAAATTCAAAGCGGTATGAATTTTTTTGGCATAAAAGAGGCTTGGGTGCCCAAAATGCGTGCAAATTTTCGTGATGTTTGGGTATTGTACGAACTCGTGACAAAAAGAAACAAAATTTGGCTCAGACTTATTTTTTTTTAAAAAGTGCTTTTTTTTTGGCTAGAGCTCCTCGTATGTCATTCGATTACAAAATTTTGCATGCATCTTGCGTACCTGAGCATCTTTGATGCCAAAATGTTTCATGTTTTTTTGATTTTTTTTTGCTATTTTTAAAAATTTACTGTTCACCAATGTACATATTTACAGTTTTTTGTTTGCCACGAGCTGCTTGAATGTCGAAACACCCCGAAATTTTGCACGGGTCTTGCGCACCAAATTATCTTCGATGCTGTAAAATTTCAGATTTTTTTTTGATATTTTTTCGGTTTTATTGTTCACTGATTTACTGTTCATCCCGGACTAAAACCGCCCGAAGCGGCACGAGGGACGAAAACTATCCGGTTTTGATAGTTGAGGGACGAAAACTCTCCGGTTTAGAGTTGAGGGACGATTTATAAACTCTCGGAAGAGTTGGAGGACGAAAAATATACTTATCCCTTAAAAAGATGGTTGAAACTTCAAAAACCAAAAAAATGTTCGCACTTTTCCTGAAAAAGTTTGAAATTTCAAACATAGTTTGCAATGTTCAAAAAATGTTCGGATTTTTTCTAATTTTTTTGCACTTTTGAAAAGTTTGTAATTTCAAATTTTGTCTGCATTGTTAAAAGAAATGTTTGGATTTTCGCAATTTATTTTGCCTTTTAAAAATTGTTCACAATTTCCAAGAAATGTTCAATTTTGTCTGCGTTGCAGTTAGTTCTTAAACTTTCGTACTACTCATTGGTCACTTACACTCGTCAGCTCCACAGTTATTTTCGAGCGAGAGGTCTTGAGTTAAAATCTTTGCTATGGCATAGGTATTTGTGATTTTTTACATCGTTGTGCTACAGTATCGAATAGGTGTGCTCGCCAATGGTCCGGCCCAGTCAGGGCTATGTGTTTGTGCCTTGTGAGCATATTTGATGCAAAATGCATCAAATAGGTTCTCCCCACCGAGTGCTCCTAGCCCGCGTGTAGGGGATATGCAACAAATCATGCACGTCGCGCGACTTTGGGATTGTGGGATATAAAATGTCCCAGAAAATAAAAATGTTCTTATTTTTTAGCATACTTTCATGATTGTTTTCACAAAATTCAAGATTTCCACGTATTAAAAAATCTTCACCAAATTTCACAAATATATTTAATTACTTAGAAATTATTTCCCAATTTTATGAAAAAATTGGTTAAAAATATTTCTGAAATTTAAAAGACAAGCACGAATTTAAAATTAAAGAAAAAAAGAATTTTGAAAGAAGAAAAAATGGAAATGGAACAGCCGGAGGAAAAGAAACATAGGGAAAAAAATACCAGTCGAGAGAAGGTTCCAACATTTCCAACACCGATAGGAAAGAGACGCAGAAGAACTTTGCGGGTGCGCCGTGCGCGAGTGGTCGTCCCGTCGCGTTAGGCGGGGAATAAGCGCGAGAACCACCCAGGACGCCGCTGCCTCGCTCGCATAGGTCCAGCACGGACATCACTCGGGACAGACTATAGATCAGTCAACTGAAACAAAATTTATGTCAATCGACTGAGCACAAATTTTGTTTCAGTCGATCTGCTGCCAAGCTGGAATGGGGACACAACGCTGGACGGGTCGTTCCCCTGGGTGGGACACATGCATGCACAGTCAACCACTAATCTTATTAAGCACCGGCCATTAGCATGTAAATTAATCACAATCAAAACACCCGTCACTGCCATTACCCGAACGACAACACAATGTGTTATACGCAGTGCAATTGTACTGACTATATGTGCACTCCCACCTTTTCTTACATAGTGCATACAGTACATATATGCACATATATCATTTTTTACAATGTGTTATACACAACGCAGTCGTTAGTGACTATATCATTTCGAAGGAAGAGAAGAGGCTATTTAAACCCATATTTCTAACATGTTTATGTCTAGTAATCATCACACAAGACAACTTATTATTATAATCATTCTGATAAATTGTAAAAATAATAGTGGAATGATATCGGTATTGCCTCTAAAGAAAGAAAATAAAAAAATTCAAAATCAATAATGAAGTTTTCTATGGAAGAATGAAACCCTTTAAGAACAAAGAAAATAAAAAAAACTAAAACATAATCAAAATAATAAATTTTCTAGGGAATAATGAACCCCTTTAAGGAAAAAGAAAAGGAGAAAAAAAAATTGCACACAAGTTTGCACTGAAATTGCACTTTAGTAATATGCGAGCAACAAACATATAGTATTGCAATTTGGCACTCTACTATAATTTACACACATGTTGTATAGTACTTGTGTGTATACTTATTTAAACACACAAAAATATAATATTTTCTAAAAAAGAATGAAGTAGTGGCATTGGTACCACCCTTTAAGAAGAAAGGAATGAAAAAAATATGTCATGATAAAATTTGCACATAATTTACACATAAATTGCACTTTTTATAGCTATGCAAGAACTAACATATACTAGTAGAATTTACATAAAAAATAAGTTTCAAAGAAGGAATGAATTAGTGTCATTGGTATTACCTTTAGATAAGAGAGAAGGGGAAATAAAAACTTAAAATAAAATTTTGTCAAGATTCATACAAAAATTCACTTTTTATAATATGTAAGAAGAAACATATAGCAGTGAAATTTCCATAGTCCAACATAAAGTATACATGTAGTACTTGGGTGCATATATTTACACACACTCAACATCCAAAAAAACGCATGAAAAAAGAAAAGTCAACAAAAAAGCTAAAACACACAAAAATAACCAATAAAAGGAAATAAAAAGAAAAAAATGCATAGAAATAGAAAACCAGAATAAAAAATAAAAGCAAAAATACTCACAAAATAAAGAATGAATATGTGGCATTGTTATTACCATTTAAGAACAAAGAAAATGGGAAAACAGAATGAAAGACAAACACTGACATAATTTGCACGAAATATACATAAAAATTGTGCTTTTTAAAAATATGTAAGAATAAGCATACAAAAGTGAAGCTTTTGCAAAAAACAAAATCGAAGAACAAATGAATTGTGGCATTTGTTATGAAAATGATGTAAAGACAAACAATATCAAAATAATTTTTTTTCTGAAAATGAAAGGATTAGTGGCGTTGGTATTTCCTTTTAAGAAGAGAGAAATTTAAAGAAAAACTAGCGCACAAATTTGCACCGAAATTGCACTTTATTGTGATACGTAAAAACAATCATAATCATAATATCTGTCACATATTATATAGTATTTGTATGTATATAATTACACTCAGCCAAAAACCCACAAAAACAAAAAATAACCAATAAAGAAAAGGGTAAAAGGAAAAGGAAAAAAGTAACCCAGAAGAAAACAGCCCAAGAAGCAATTCGACTGACCCAAAATAGGGGGCAATCAATTCCACACAGCCCAACCCAACGATAGAATTAAACAGAAAAAAGTGAAACAACATGGATCTCAAAGCGTATCCAACGAACAGAAAATCGATTGACCACAAAATGAAAAGTCAGCTGACTGAAATGTAGCTAAAGTGACATCACTTTCGCGTCTCTTGCCAGTAGAAATTGTTGGCTGCCCTCTTCTCCTTCACGGCTTCACCGCTCGATTGTTGGACCAGCCCCTGCTTGACATGGTTATCGCTAGCTTCCCTTCCCTTTCATCAACCCGGGCCCTGCACGAGACGACGCTGCTTTCCGCGGCTAGTACTAATCATCGCGGGCGCGGCACGGCGCGCCTCTTGGTGGCGCACAAGAGGCACCTGTGTCCTGTAGCAATACGCCAGTTTGACGACGGATCGGCTCTCACGTCGTGTTCATGGTGGTTGATTGGTTCATCCATCATGGACGGACGTACGGTGACGGGTGTCAATTAAAGGGCCTAGCGCATGCATGCCCACCCCCTTGCTACTAGCTACCCCAAATGATATCCTACGTAACGTACGTACGTACACAAATCAAAGCTATCCCCATTCCCGTCCCTGGATTAATTTAGAAACACTAGTGAGTATGCACGTGCAACGCACGTCTTGCTAGAATTCAAGATTTGAATGCCTTCAGATGACATTCCAGTCACCTTTATACATACACATACCTATCAAAGCCTCACGTAATATTAGTTTATCAAAATATAGTTTTCTTGCAACATCTCAAAGTACAAGAATGTTTAGGAATAAAAATGAAACACCAAAATCATCCAAACTTGGAAATGCCTGCAAAGAATATTTTTCTTGAAAAAAGTTGCCAGGAAAGCATCACGCATACATGAATTCAACTGACTAAACATGGGTAAATATACAAAAATAGAAGCACACATCGGCTCACGTGGTCATACAAGAAGTCAAATACACATTGAGCCAGAGAAGCAAGTCAACAGTCACAACAAAGGATCCAGTGCTACATTAAGATATAAATGACCGAGAAAACTGGAGCCGTAATTCAATTCCTACAGCCCGAAAAAGATAACGTTGCTAGGTTCTAACTTAGATCACGTCCAAGCAGAATGCATGTCCACCATAGTGTTGTATGATTGCAGAGTATGGACACAAGGTTTATCTTGATCTTCAGTTTTAGCATTCTGCAAAAAAAAGCTATCCAAAACCCCCACTGATTTTGAAAATATACATATAAAAAGGATATGCTAGTACACAATAAATTGTACCCATCGATCCTGGTTGCAAAAAGTGAAAATCTTCATCAGATCGGATAGTTGATCAACATTCAGAAGATAATGATTTCGAAACTCATTGGAACCATACTCCAAGTGGATCTAACATTAAGAAGATATATTTTCAGAAATCATTAGAACCATACTACAAGAAAATACAATGGCCCTAAAACACATAATACAATGCAGATATATGAGTGACAAACTCCTTACCATGATGTCGAAAAGGGCCAATGAGGGAACATATTATGAGAATAGACCCTGCGCCAAAAATATCATTTAGCATTCAGGTTACATACACAAACAACAAAGAGAATAAGTTTTCCTTGCCACTGTTTTTCTTCTTAACATTAACTTATGATAGCCTGCTAGTCTCCCATGATCATCATTTTTCTATCACTACGGTTCAGAAATATATTGTTACCTATAGGTAGAATAATATTCATGTCAAAAGGAAGCTCGGGAATGTTCCAGATATGTAGACCTGAACGATTCTCAAAACTAAATCATACTTAATACTTCGTCTTTGTATGCATGATTTCGGCAATGTTTCATCTTATACCGTTAGAAGAATCCTTCTTCCACTCATATCCATGAGGATGGCGTCAAACAATGTAATGAGAATCTCAAATGATCATGGTTACAAACAAAATCTTAGTGCTCAACAAGATTTACTGAAAGTAGTATATGACAAACCTGAATAATGCCAATCTACATGATTCCAAATTTACCTAGAAATTCTGAATTTGAGATAAATCAATACTTTTCATGCAGAACTATTAGAAAGGGAAAACACAATGATCAGGAGGACTGCTCCACCACGCCACTTTGCAGGCTCGCTTGCTGACTGCAACGCTGACCAGGAGGACCGTGCGCCGCCCACCGGAGGCAACCACTGCCGGCTGCTGCGGGTTTGCCGTCGCTTCCGTCGCCGTGTGCAGGCTGCGCCGCTGCAGGCTATGCGTCAAGCCAGACCAGGCTTGGTTGAGGTTTGCGGGGAAGCTGGAGCGGGACGCACAAGGCCGCGGTCACAACATACTGCCGGGATGCGGATGCGTTGCACCGCGACGGAACCGACGGCCAGTGCCAAAGAACGCCGCTGCTAGTAAATGTAGCCCTCAGGATGCACATAGGTGCGCTGACCTGCAGTTAAGTGAAATACTTCCACTGTCAGTTAGATCAGGAAAGCACATTCAGACCTCAAATGGATAGATTACAACCTGCTACTCAAACAGATAGATGACACGATTATACACCAGGTTACTCCAATAGACAGATTTGTAATCTATGACTCAAATAGATCAGACGATTTGCTTGAGAAGTTTGTATTGCCAAAATAAAGAAAATCAGAAAGATGAACCTGAAAGAACTCACCAGACTGCCGCAATAGCATGCAGGCCAGCGCCACCATAGTGCAGGCGCGAGCAGATGGAGTCCGTGCGAGGTGGCTAGATCCGTGCCTGCACGAAGAGGCGGCGTCCACGGATTAGGTGGCGGCGGCGTACAGAAGCTTGACCGGCGAAGGGCGTCAACGTCGTCGAGGCAGCGGCGACGGCGGCCATGAGCGAAGCGTGGCAGCGCGAGGAATAACATGAGGGGATTGAGAGGTGCACGGTGTCCTCGTTGACCACCAGCTACGCACGCCGCCGAGGGCGGCTCCGAGGACTTACGTCCTTCAGGCGTCTGTCCCCTCAGGCACCAGAGGATAGGATGCCCCAGCCTGGGGATCCATGATAGGAGGTAGCCTAGGCCTGTAGGACGCGGGGCACGCGCGACGGCGGGAGCTCGCATTGCGGCGGCATGTGGCAAGCATGGGGGCGGCAGGGGAGTATGGCGGCACGCATAGCTCGCGTGAAGGCCGTATCGCAGGGCGGAGGAGGCTGTGGGGGCAACACGAATAGGAAGATGGAAAGAAATGATTGTGCGTTGGAGAAGAGGATTTAGCGGGATAAACCAACTCATCAACACGATGGAATCTATATCCGTAAAATCAGGATGTTGCGGGCGGGGACGTAGGGATCGGGGATGCGGTGCGCTGGGATGACGGGCAGACCATGGCGTCTGTTTTGGCAGAACATTTGATCGTAGCCGTTGATTTGGTTGACACAGAGTTGATGTAATATGGACAGTAGGATGTAATTAAGTGGATTTGATCGGAGGGTTCTGATTATCTTGTGTACAGTTTGGTGTGTGTTCTTTGGGAAATTTATGTTTGCTTTTTTAATAGTAGTATAGATATAGATTATAACTGTGCACTTTTCCAGCCCTCTCAGACCATTAGCACTCATAGCCGTTGGATCATCATGTTCAGGCGTTTTCGGCCGTCAGATTAGCGCTCAATCCCACCTCCGTTCGAACTGATCGCTTGCAAACGGTGCGGGGCCGCTGCTCTGATGACAATTTCGGCCATCTGGTGTAAATTGGGCCCGGTGGGCTTTCTGTTGTACCAATCTCCTGTGTTATAGTGGGTTGCTCCTCCTTTTTCCCCCAAAACAAAGGTGATCCGTTCCCAAAAAAACAAGGTGTCGCTCCTTCATCCTTTCGTGAGAAAACCCTAGCGTGGCGGCTCCTGACCTATCGTCTCTCCACGGCAGGCTGCGGCGTCACAACCTCCCGTCGACCATCCAGCGTCTCTTTGGTTGGATCTGGAAGATGAGGGTCGAGACTCAGGACTGAGCCGAGGGAAGAGAGTAGGGCGATGGGAAAGAGGTGAAGAAGGCAGTGCCATGCTCGATCAACGATGCGAGGAACATCTCTTTGCGTCTCAGGGATGGGGTGGGAGCCGCTGGACTCGATCTTCCAGTTCCACACGACTCAATGGTTTTGTAGGCTTGTTAATTCGATTCACCACCACGATTTGTTTCTCCAATCTAATCAGTTTGGATCCTCTTCTCTATTTTTCTTCAGCGCGTCCAACTCCCCTTTTAAACCTAGGCACCCTTCAAAGGAATGGAAGCGTGAATGGTGAGATTATAGGCTGTGTCACCAGGTAAATCTCACTCTTCAAGTGTTATATTCTCTTATATCGTTCTGATCCTGTCAGTTAACACAGATTCTGGAAGAGGGACACCATTTTTATATGCTACTCTCCAAGTGTAGCAAACACATGAATCATCGCAAGCTATGACGTGAGAATATCTAAGATGTTTGCACTGCTAATCTGTTATGCATTTTGTGGTGAGATGTTTGTCTATCTGCAATCCTTTTCTTTTTGGCCAAATAAAATATGAACTCAGACATGTTGTCTGATGCCTGACCATTCATTACCCTACAACCCTTTCTATTAAAAAATGTGAATGACAATATGCAAGCTAACTCTAAATTTCATTTATGCTGGCGAGGAACAACAGATGCTATTGCCGAGGATTTGACCTTATGAGTTATGATACATTAATGCAAATGATCCTGATTTTTCTTCCTTCCCGTGCTATTTATATACTTTTGTTCTTGTAGTTTCCCATAATTAACACCTCACACGTCATGACTCATGTGTTTTTGGAATGAGCATATTTCCATGGCTTCCTACAGAAGCATGGTAAATTCTATGACTGAATAAAACATGGTAATCTTAAGTAATGTACAAGCGAAATTCATTAATTTGCATCTGTCCCAGTTGTGCCAAAACATATTTGGTTATTGTTTCCTGCAACTTCTTAGGGTTCACAATGATTCTACGAAAGAAGTGTCAAGCTTCTGAGATCCCGGTAAAAAAGAGCTTCTGTGTCACATCAGCACTCTTTGTATTTGAATTTGTTTATCATGCTATATACTCATGCAAGGGAGAACTTTTGTGATGTAGTAAAGGATGTCAAGGTGGACTCTGAACTCTGATCAAACAACATTCTTTTTATATTTCTTATTATGTGAACGGAAGCTATGCTTAGCTAGGTTTTTTAGACGTAGCCAAGGAATGTGTTATACATTTCTATCATTTGAGGCTTCATGGTTGCATTGATTATGTTATTTGAAACTCTATATGTTTATATACACCAGTTTTTTTTCTTTGATCAGTTTTTTTTGCCTTTCTCTATGGTCAGGTATTGTTCACTTACAACTGAAATATCATGGTTGTTGCTTTGTGGAGAGGTAATGCTATTTGTTTGACTAGCGAGGGTCTGTACAGACTCGGGTGATCAATGATTTTTATCATAGCAGGTATCCCAGGACCTTACACAACATTTTTGCCCTATGTCCATAAGTTCATGATATTTATCAATCGGAGCCGGCTGGCCAAAAGGACCTTACACAACATTTTTGCCCTTTCTGCCATCAATTTATTCAGTTTTCCACATCCTACACTTGTTGGCTTCACCTCAAAAGTTTCTTCATGTTTGCAGGAAAGTAAGAACACTTCGCAACAAGGCTTGTTGAAACAGGAATAAGAGTAGGCAGAGCAGCTGCAAGCCAAAACATCAAGATCTGACATTTACATGATTGAAGGTGCCATATGATCCTACTCATGATCACTTTATTTATCGCTCACTTACAAAAACTATGGCAGTTTCTCTTGGTTCTTTTTTTCAAAACCACATATGTAATGTGGTGATCACTTATTCTAATTTTTTGGCATGTCTCAAGGCAAGTGGCTAAATGCGGAAAGGTACCATACTTTATCATGGTCACGTATAAGCATGTCATGAGAGTGGATCTATATTTTATTTCCCAACTTGAAAAAAATTCAGTAAGGCTGTTCCATGGCCAGATTAGATTTCTAAATTTTGATTAGGTATGTATGGTAGGTGATGTTGTCTTAAGGATAATAAAATATATGCTATCTGAATAGCGATGCTATTGTATGCTACATCAATATACACCATAATATTATTGCTTACATCATGTTGTTGCTTTATTTTGATCGACTGAATTTTTTTACTTGTGATACTACTTAACAACCTACAATCACTTGATTGAGCGCTTTGGAGGTGATTTTTACCTCAATAAAACATTTCTTATTGTAGATCATATGAAATTCTTCAACCAGAGGACCTCCTCAATGAGTAAGCCTACATTCAGTCATCTATGTTGACGCAACAAAGACACATTCAAACAAAAGGAAGGAATGGTTAGTGAGAATGATATTTGCGTTCCAACATTTTCTAAGAAAAGACTGTAATTTTCATCTCTATTCTATGAATAAGTCTGACATGTTTTTTGACAAATGATTCTTTTCACCATCCAGATTTTGGTGTTATATGGACTTCGATTAGTCCATGTTTTAATGCGTTGCATGTGTATGCCCAAATGCAAATGTTATCGAAATTCAAGAACACAAATGAGCAGAAGCGTTAGAATCATTTCTTCCTCTCCACCTATGTTTCAGTTTTCTCATGAACTATAGAAGTGATGAGAAGTACTCCCTCCGTCCTAAAATAAGTGACTCAAAAATGACTCAACTTTGTACTAATGTTAATACAAACTTGAGTAAGTTTTGAGTCACTTATTTTGGGACGGAGGGAGTAAGAGTAACACTACTTTCCGATTATGCCTTGGGGTGTTAAATGTATTTCTGGAAATTCCATCATTAAGTGCAAAAAGTTACTAAAAATTTCTATCATAATAGACGGGCGCAGCAACGCGTGCCATCATGCTCTAGTCAACTCCTAAGATGCCATAAGATCCCAGTGAAGTGGCTTTCGGTGACCTGGCAACACATAATCATGTGAATTATCAAATGCCCAGTGGTTAGTGTTAGCTCCTCCTCGCTCCCTGGCACCCATCCGTGCCTGCATCAGCAGACGGGCAGCGATCTCTACTTAACCAATCCGCTCTCCTCCAGTTGCCCTAATATATTCATTCAGTCCGGTCTTATCGGCTCGATCGATCTTGCATCATGCATGCACCTTACTATAGCCGGTGGGTGCTACGCAGCAACAAATTCCGGAAAAGTTCACTCCAAAGTGCACTATTGTTTGCGCGCCACTTGGGCACATCTGGTCCCGGTTCCCAAGCGTGTGCTTCACTTGATCCCAGAAAAACGTTAGGAAATGTGCCACTTGCAAAGGTGACCTCTTTTTCGTGATCGAGCATACCACCACTTGCAACAAGGTATCACTTTGGAGTGCAAACCTAATGCTGCCTGCAGTTGCGAATAGGATGGCAGCATTCTCAAGCTTCGGCAGGGAAAACAACAACCTACCTAGCTTGTAGGAGGAGTACGTACCTTGATAGACTGATGCTGACTCGGACGTGTCCCCACATGATCTACAGTACTCGTACTACTGGTAGTACAAGTCATTTTTTCTGGAGCACCAGCTAGATTAGCTAGATTGCAGATCTCCTCCTTTTCAGTGCTCTAACTGCTGTGTTTATGCGATAGGAACCTATCATGTGAATTTTCGTTTTCCAACAGAGGGCAGGGGGGCGTAGGGGCGGCCCTGAGATGGCAAATAGACCAGAGTAGACCCGAGATGAAGTTTTGATGCCAACTTCATAACTGTTATATTGATCCTCCTTGGAAAAGTTATGCCATGTGAGTTTGACAAGACATGACCAGTTGCTGGCTTTTTTTTTGAGCATCAGTACAAACACAAGTGCTCATATACACGCGCATACACTCACCCCTATAAACGCACACGCACATCCTACCCCTATGAGCACATCCAAGAGACTGAGCCGGCATATCATCTTGAGATTTACGAAGCCACCGTAGGCGCCTCGTCGTCGACGGAAACGTCTCCTCCCACTGAAAGTGCGTCGCCGAAAATCCTGAAATAAATCCAGGAATAATGCGAGCACCAGGATTTGAATCCTGGTGGGTTGGGGATACCACTGTCCACCTAACCATCTCAACCACAGGTTGAACCTCTATAATCTGAGTGGGGTCAGAAATCCGAACTAAAATAGTTCAACCTTACTTTCTCCGGGTTTATTACCCCCTCATATTTTGGTTCAAAGTTTGACAATAGATTTGACAAGCAAAACGTAAGTGATATGTCACTAAAATTTATATTGTTGCCTTCGTATTCATTTTTTTCTAACGATATTACTTTTACGACATACAAATCATATTTTATTAGGTAACTTATGGTCAAAATTTGGCTCAAAATAAGAAAATGAGCTAATAAAGTCGGACTAAGGAAGTACTATATTTTTTTAATTCCAGCTTCACCTACTGTTGGTCTCATGTTTTTTTTCCTTCCTTTTTTGACCCGGAGAAACTTTACTAAAAGCTCAAAAAAGATATTTAGAAACTGCATAAAGACTATACGAAGAGATCCTCAAATGAAAGGGATATATAAATGCTACAACTGAGGCTATGGTGGGCTATCAACCTATGATTGTAACTGATCACTATGCTTTTTTTTCACCCTATTCGTCGCTTGTGCATGGTGATGTCATGGTAGTTTGGTTGCGCCATGCTTTAGAAGAAGGTATATTTGCTATTGAAATATGTACCTGTTACTATTTTTCAAATGTGCCAGCAAGCAATAAACCACTTCATTGCAGAAAGGATGACCAAAATCCCTTCTAACCACCAGTGCAATTTCTCACACATTCATGTCACGTCCCTAGTAAATTCGCACATAGTCCATATGCGTCACAGATGGCCCTACACGTCTTTTGAAATTGGAATAAAAAGAACATGTGAAACACCATTAATAAAGTACCCTTGAACTTTATAAAAGCACATTAATAAAAATTAAAGGTCAAAGTTATATTTCAGATGTTGAGTTGATGTAGGGAATGATAACTTTTAAAGTACCAAATGAAGTAAATAGTTACAACTGCTAAGGTTGACTTTCAAACATCCATATTTTGTGACATTCACATGAAATATCAGTGCCTCCTAGAGATATCGTTGGGTTAAATACCCCAACTAAGAAGTGAATCAATATGCATCTATGAGGGGTGGGGGCAACACCATTGCTTCGGGGACAAGTTTTTTTTTTTGCACATGAATCCTCTTACTAGAAAGTTGTCCAAATTGCCTTCTAGCTCTAGGAGGTGCGTGCTGCAATTTCTAAAACCTATACCCATCAAGTTATCCTGCATCTGATTGTCCATGACATTGATTCAAGAGCTTGAACAAGTATGAAACACAAATGAGGAGAGGACAAGCCAGGATAAAATGAAAAGATTATTTTGCGCTCAATAACAAGGAGGAGAATACATGATATGCTTGGTTCCGTTGTGCCAAGAAAACTCTTGCCTTGCCAAGGTTGGGATTGTCGTCTAGATAAATAAAATTATTTTAACATAATACCAAATATTGTTTTTTATATATTGAAATAAAGGAGAAAGATCTAATAGATAATGGGAATAAGTTGTTGCAATCACACAAAACCAACATAGCCATGCATGGTGCACTCGATCAATACAACACGACCTTGCCCCTACCCCCACCCCCCTGTTACGTAGGTCCTCCTTCGGTGGCCGCCACTGGCCTCCCCTGGTGCGTGCCACTCCAATCGCGTCATCCACCATATGGGTGTCACTCACTCCGACATTGTCGAAAAATTCGATTCCATGGCGCTCTCTGATCTGAAGTTTGACCCAGGGTTTGAGTTTGAGGCAAGGATTTTGAAGATTATTGGATGGTCGGTTAACTTTGTGTATGGTTTATTCTCCGGGAATTATTTTTGGTTGTTTAATTTTCTAGACCAAATATTAGACTCAATCTTAAATCTACGGGTCCCATTCTGCAATCATGTTTAGGAGGTACCCATTCTCGTTTGAAAGTTTCTATGCAGCAAAATAGTTTTTTTCTTTCTAAATTTCAGTTTCTTCAAGAGATGCGGGCTTTGCAATTTACAATGGAGGTAATATTGTGAATTACTCCTATAATTTGAACTTGATATTATGGGGCAAGGGAGGTACTATAACTCTACTCAAGACTTCCAAGAGTAAAAGAAGGAGAATAATGGATCACGGTCTCCAGAAAGAAGGACCCCAAAATTGTTGATGATCTTTGTACTCCCATATTTTTTGATGATGATTGTGTTATTTGGGATAATTAGACACCCCCCAGTGGGCGTAATTCAGCTTTTCACCATATTGACTTCTCCAAGGACATGGTAAAGGTTGATCAATTGGAAAATAAAGGTAGGGCAGGATCTTTGACAGTTCAAAATTTTAATCACGGGCCTTAGGCGTATGGGCCGAATTCAAATTCCTATGTCCTTCAGCATTTCTATGGACGATGCTTAATGTTTGGCCATTGCATGTGCAGTTGCAGTAATAAGATTAGATGCATGGATTGAAATGTTTGGGACCATATTGTGGCTAATTGCTTTGCCAAACATGACTAGAATAATTTGGCC
Source organism: Triticum aestivum (assembly GCF_018294505.1). Lineage (NCBI taxonomy): Eukaryota > Viridiplantae > Streptophyta > Magnoliopsida > Poales > Poaceae > Triticum > Triticum aestivum. The sequence goes on along the minus strand of NC_057807.1, from coordinate 350,548,409 downwards.
CCTAATCAGAATCACCGGGCGAGATTTGCTTAGTATCAAATCAAGGAACTCCTTCCAAATCAAGGTTGTCGGCATCAAATGGTGCAAAAGGCTTTTTTGGCTATATCAGACGGTTTTGAGACTTCGGCTAATGTTAGGGGCTTTGTCCCTAAATTAGCGAGGGTTGTCCCTTAAGATTCATCTCACAAATCCTCTACCCCTCTTGATTCCACTATTCTTCAACACCACAATTCCCTAATGACCCACAAGTATAGGGGATCAATCGTTGTCCTTTCAGTAAGTAAGAGTGTCAAATCCAACGAGGAGCAGAAGGAAATGACAAGTGGTTTTCAGCAAGGTATTCTCTGCAAGTGTTGTAAGTGGTAATGACAGGTAGTTTTGTAGTAAGGTAATTCGTAACAAGCAGCAAGTAGCAATAGCAACAAGAGTGCAGCAAAGTGGCCCGGTATGTCTCCAACGTATCTATAATTTTTTATTGTTTCATGCTATGCATTTTATGCTATTTTGTATCATTTTTAGGAACTAACCTATTAACCCAGTGCCTAGTGCCAAATGCAGTTTTCTGCTTCTTTTTGGTTTTCCAAAAAATTAGTACCAAACGGAGTCCAAACGCTATGAAACTTTATGATGATTTTTTCAGACATAAGAGACCCTAGAAGCTTCTGGAGGAGACCAGACACGAAGCAAGGAGAAAACAAGGCAACAAGGCGCGCCCTAGGGGCTAGGGTGCACCCTGCTACTTTGTGGGCTCCACGTGGCTCCGCCTGACCTAATTCCACTTCTATAACTTCCCAAATGTTGGGAAAACCCTAGGGAGCCAGCCGAAACACTTTTTCCGCCGTTGTAAGCTTATGTTCTTCCATGATCCCATCTGGAGACCTTTTTTGGTACTCTGCCGGAGGGGAATCGATCACGGAGGGCTTCTACATCATCCTTGCTGCCTTCCTTGAGTAGTTCACCACAGACCTATGGGTCCATAGCTAGTAGCTAGATGGCTTCTTCTCTCTCTTTGATCTTCAATATAATGTTCTCCTCAATCTTCTTGGAGTTCTATCCGATGTAAGCGTCTTTTGCGGTGTGTTTCTTGGGACCTGATGAATTGTGGACTTATGATCAGATTATTCATTGAGATCAATTGAGTCTTTTCTGAACTTTACTATGCATGATTATGGTAGCTTTGTATTTATCTTTGATCTATCCATTTGGTTTGGCCAACTAGATTGATTTATCGTCAGTGGGAGAGGTGCTTTGTAATGGGTTCAATCTTGCGGTGTCCTCACCAAGTGACAGTAGGGGTAGCGAGGCATGTATTGTATTGTTGCCATTAAGGATAAAACGATGGGGTTTATTCATATTGATTGAGTTTACTTTGTCTACATCATGTCATCTTGCTTAAAATGTTACTCTGTTTGTCATGAACTTAATACCATAGATGCATGCTGGATAGCGGTCGATTGGTGGAGTAATAGTAATAGATGTAGGCAGGAGTTGGTCTACTTGTCACGGACGTGATGCCTATATGTGTGATCATTGCCATGAATGACATCATACTATGTGATTTTCTATCAATTGCCTAACAGTAAATTGTTTACCCACAATCTGCTATGTGTTCGAGAGAGAAGCCTCTACTGAAAACTATGGCCTGGGGTCTACTTTTATCATATTACTAAAACCAAAAATACTTTGCTGCAATTATATATATATATATATAATATTTTACTTTACTTCTTATGTATCTATCACTATAAGAATTAATACTTGCAAGTAACGAGCTCAAGGGGATTGACAATCCTCTTGCCCCATGTAGGGTGCAAGTATTTCCTTTTGTGTGTGTAGGTTCTGACGACGAGAGTTTGCGTGGTTCTCCTATTGGTTCGATAAACTTGGTTCTCACTGAGGAAAATACTTATCTCTACTGTACTGGTTCACCCATCCTCTTCGAGGAAAATCCCAACACAGTTTACAAGTAGCATGACCCAATCCTTTTTGTAGCAAAGGACAAGCCAAAAGTACTTCTTATAATGAGCAAAGCATTCTCGAGGACACATGGGAATTCTCGTCTAGTCACGCTCATCATATTTAGTTTATTCACGTTCACTACTATGATAATTTGATACGTGGGTGGACCGGTGCTGGGGTGTTGTTCTTACTTGAACAACCATGCCACTTATGATTACCCCCTCTCGCAAGCATCCGCAACTACACAAGAAAAATTAAGATAAATCTAACCATAGCATGAAACATATGGATCCAAATTAGCGCCTTACGAAATAGTGCATAAACTAGGGTTCATCTACTTACTACTCCCCAGTGCCTTCCCCTAGGCCCAAACATGTTGAAGTGTCATGTAGTCGATGTTCACATGACACCATTAGAGGAAGAACAACATACACCTATCAAAATATTGAACGCATACCAACTTCACATGATTAATTATAACAAGACTTCTCCCAAGAACAAACAGAACTACTCACAAATCATATTCATGTTCAAGATCAGAGGAGTATAATATATGATTAAGGATCTGAACATATAATCTTCCACCAAATAAACAAACTAGAATCAACTACAAGATGTAATCAACACTACTAGCAACCCACAGGTACCAATCCGAGGTTTTGGGACAAAGATTGAATACAAGAGAGAAACTAGGGTTTGAGATGAGATGCTGCTGGTGAAGATTTTGATGCAGATGAGTTCTCCCACGACCAGATAATCATTGGTGATGTCGATGGCTTCGATTTCCCCCTCCCGAAGGGAAGTATCCCTGACAGAATCGCTCAGCCGGAGAGGAAAAGTGCTCTTCCCCAGGTTCCTCCTCGAGATGGCGGCACTTCGTCCCGAAAGTCTTCATATATTTTTATAGGGAAAATGGCTTCATATAATAGAAGGAGGGCACCGGAGCACCTGCTATGGACCCCACAAGACATCCGTGTGTGCCATGTTGTCTTGTGGACAGCTGGCGGGCCTCCTTGGTAGATCTTCATTTTAGTATTTTTTTTATATATTCAATAAACAATCTCCATAAAATTTGAGGCCATTTGGAGCTCCATATAATAGCTATCTGTGTTGTAGCTCTTTTAGGTCCAGAATTCCAGCTACCGACAATCTCCCTCTTCATATAAATCTTGCACATTAACAGAGAAAAGGCATTAGAATTGCATCATAACGTGAAATAATGATAAAAACACTATAAATAATAGTAGGAAAACATGATGCAAAATGGACTTATCATCCCCCAACCACCACCTTGGTTCCTCACTGTGACATCCCTTCTGCTCCCGCCTGCGCCGCTCCCTGGAGAGCTCCATGAGGGAGATGGCTAACTTTTAGTTTGACCCGGTGCCATTTCTGATGTCAGGGCTTGAGCCGATTGAAGTTGAAGGTCATCCTTCTAGGGTTCGTATGATCTCTCCGCACATTCACTTTATTAACAAAGATCTTTCCATCATCAAATTTGGGCTAATGATGAAAAGTAATGTTCATTTTATAAATATCGAAGAGATCTTCACTGAATTCCTCTGAGATGTCAAAGGTATTAGTTCTAGTCGCTTCTCTCCTTGCCCCCGTAGTCAAGCCTTTGTTAGTACTGATAGTGTATGGGCAGAGAGGAGTTATTTAATCATAACCATCATTAGTGTGAGACATCTCTATTAGTTTTGGAAAGCACGATCAAGGATTGTACTAGCATAGATTTCATATGAACCATGAGGCTTGGTTGATTCTTGTGGGGTTTCATGCAAATCTTAGTATTATGACTGATATAGCAAATGTTGTTATGAGCTTTGATGGTAAGCTCCTTGTTGGGATAAAAATAAAGGTATTCACACATCTATTGTTATAGAAGTAAGAGTTGAGGAGCTAAAAAATATTCTTGCTAGGATTGTTCAGTCCAAGTTAGTTGACTTTTTGGGAGAATCTTGACATGTGCATTTGGTCATTTTACAACAAAAACTTTTCGGAGGTGGTCCACCTGATGAGGACCTAGTGCCCCCAAATTGAAACCCCCATCCTCTTCCTATGCATGAGCAATTTCACCCTAACTAGGACAGCCATTTGATTGGTTATCTTCCTTTTGCTAAACCAAATGTTGACATCCAAAATGACAATATTTTGGTTAATCAATGCATCTTGAATGTTACTGACGATGAGCTGGATGGGGATAATTGGTCTTTACCACCTAAGAAATACAGTCATCTAATTGACCTTGAGCTACATTGGGGAATTTTTTTTAGAACTGCATGATCTTATGGGTCCAATTGAGGTGGAGGCTATTGCTCATATGCATCCTAACAACATTAGCTGCCTAACTTTATCTCTTAACCCATATGCTAGTGCCAGTACCAATGGATCAGTTGGTGTACCTAGACCCAATGTTCTACCAGACTTAAACCTCTTGGAAATGCCTATGGGCCACCAAGCCTTGCAAGTTGTTCGACTAATTTTAAATGACCCATTTAATGGTGTTCATTTTGTTGTTTGGCCGGGACCTACTGTTGTTCCAGATATGGCTCTTTAGAAAAAACATTCTCAATCTCTGCACCCTTAGGGGAGGATTTGGTCAAGCAAAATTTTAATCTTCAAACCTTTCAATAGGAAGGAGGTTGGACCTCTGTTAAGTTAAAAGATGCATTTTCTTTGTTGTTGTCCCTTATAAATTCGATGTGTCACTTGTCTCTAAACGTGTGATTAAAGGAAGATCAAGATAACTTGGTTGAGCCTTTCATTTTGAGGCCCTTTGTTGGAACTTCATTTGAAACTTTAATTGGTTATGATGTTGCGAAGGACAATATTTTTTCCCTCTATATAACTTCGTTGGAAATAAGGTAGTGAATACAAGTTTGTCTACTAAATCTAGCACACTACAATAACAAGACATTGAGAAAACGTCATTAGTTAGTTCCAAACTCGAGTTGAATTTGTTAAAGTTTCATCTCTATCCCATTTAAGAACTTGTGGTATCTGTTCTTCCAAAAGGTATGATCCATATGCTAGTTGTTGAAACTTCTTCAAGATATGTTAGTAAATCCTCTAGTGATCAAGACCCTCGCTTGGTTTTCTTGAAAATGGGGAATTCCTCACCCAGAATAATATCCCCTCTAATGTTTATGAACCTATCATGCCACTAATAGTTTCACGACATTAGTTTGATCTGGACTCTTTGGATGTTAAAAATACTTGTTAGGAAGTAGTGGATATTTGGAAAGGGAATTTTTCTCTTGGAACAGACACTTTTAAAGTAGCTCAAGTGCCTCTTGGTTGGGTTAACTTCATCTCCATGGCCCTATTATCATCTGAAAGATTTGACCGGGCTAAAGGATTTCTAAACTCTCAAATGTGAGGCGTCATTTTACAAGGACCTCCAATCAAAGAATATTTCCATTCTATCTCTAATTCATGTTTAACCACTCAAGGCCCTATGTTTAAACTTTAGTTATATGCTTTGGAAATAAAATTGACCTCAGTTTCTCAACTCATTTGTGCAAGAGCCTACCCATTCAGGTGTCAGAGCAGGAGGTGGAACATGCCTCTTCTAATAGTGCTATGCAAATCGAAAGGAAAAGAAAGAATAGAGCACATATTGTGGAGTATGAGGTAAGAATAAGTTGCCGAATTCAAAATTTAAATAGAGGATTTATAGTGAAAAGTGATTATGTGAATAGGAACAACATGGCATGCAACACAAGTTCCTTGAATTGCTGCAATTTTTTAAGAATTTGAATATCACTTTCTGAAAGGTTACTCAGCAGGATACTATTGAGGAATTGTTGACCTCCTAGCAGAAGATGAAGAAGATGTGTGACAAGGAGGGGAACAAGAAGAGTCGCTCTGCTACAGAAGGCCAGGGGTTGCTGATTAGTTCCCAATGATGAAGTTTGTATTAAACCAGTGTTATGCTTATGTACTTTGGCCATCAAGTTTGTCTTCTTAAGCATATTTAATCTAGGAAGTTTCTTTTTGTTTAGGCTATATTCACTGGACCTTTGCGTAGTGGTTTGATCTCACACCCATTACATTTTCATCACTTGCCTGCATCAAAGTTAAAATAATGATCAATGAATAGAGATTAGAAAATTCTCAATTAGAATATTAGAGGTATAAATGATAAGTCAAAGTGGTTGCACCCACAAATAAAATTGAAGAATATGGATGTGCAATTTTTTGTCTCTATAAGACCAAAAGGGAGAGTTTTGATTCTACATATTTGAGAAAATTTTGTCATAAAATATTTAATAGACTCTAATATTTGCCATCTTGGGGCCTCTAGTAGTTTACTGGTTGCTTGGAATGGAATCACATTTCAATGGGAAAAGGGGTTTAAAAATAAATTCCCTATTTCCATTGATTTAACACATAGGAAATTCTTCGTATCTTACCAACGTCTATCGTCCTCGCATTCCAGAAGCGAGAAATGAATTTTTAAGCTTGTTTCAAAGCATTCACATGCCTAATGATATTTATTGGATACTTTTGGGTGATTTTAACTACATTAGGTACCCAAAAAATAGAAATAGAGTTGGAGGTAACTCTCAAGACATGATGCATTTCAATGAGACTACTAGTTATCTAGGGCTAGTTGAAATCTCTTTCAAAGGTAGAAATTTCATTTGGAGTAATAAGCATGAAGCTCCCCTTCTTGAAATATTTAATGGGTGCTTCTCTTCTGAAGCCTGGATTTTGAATTACCTGAATACGTCTATTTATGCTCTTGCAAAACATGTTATTGATCATGTTCCTTGCAGCATTAAAGTGAGCACCTCAATACCCCATGTCCAATTTATTTAGATTTTAGAACTTTTGGCTTGAACATAGTGACTTTAAGGAAGTGGTTAAAGATTTGGTAACAAAATATGAAATTGGGAGATGATGCCAAGAGAATTATAGCTAAATTTATAGGGCTTGGAAATGGGTTAAAGCTTTGGTCCAAATTCCTGTCCAACTTGCCTGAGACTATTAAGAACTCTAATACGTTCATTCATTCTTGGGATTGTCTTGAGGAATTTAGAAATCTTGGCATTGGGAATGGAATGGAAGAGAGAATCTCAAAGGTCACCTAAACAATCTCTTAGCTTATCAGAACACCTAGTGGAAACATAAAGCAACAGTTAGATGGGCTAAGTTTGGTGTTGAAAATAAAATAAAAAATTATTCCATGCTAAAGCTACAACAAATACATACATAACTACATTTCCACCCTTCAAGATGAGTTCGTCAGGAACACAATGATCATCATGCTAAAGCTCGCCATATTGTGGAGAGCATTCAAGGACTGATTGGGTACTTCCAAGCCTTCAAACTCTCCTTTTTTCTCACCGGTCTTTTGGAAAGAATGAACAACCATAAGGATCTAGAGGTTCCTTTTTCTAAATAGGATATTGATGAGGTTGTTTGGAACATGCCTTATGATAAGGCTCCTGAACCTTATTGAAACTTATAGGGGTATAATTGCACATGATTTTTATGATCATATTGAATATTTTTCTCATGGGAGACTAAGCCTAAAATCTATTAATTTCTCTTTTATTACCTTGATCCAAAACAAAGATAACCCACAAACTCCAAGTGACTACAAACCAATTTCTATATTGAACTGCACTATAAAGATCCTTACCAAGCTACATGCTAGGCTACAAAGGGTGATTCGTTCACTAGTACACACTAACCAATATGGGTTTCTAAAGGATAGATGCATTCAAGAATGCCTTGCTATGTCTTTTGAGTTTATGTTTTAATGACATTAGTCCAAAAAGGAAATTGTGGTTGTTAAGTTGGACTTTGAAAAAATGACATGATTGAGCATGGCACTATAATGGTTGAAATGGATGGATATGATCTTCCCTTTTGGCACATCATCAGTTTTTCTAAATGGAAAGCGGTATCCCTATAAGAGGGGAGTTAGGCAAGGGGACCCACTTTTTCCTCTCATTTTTGTGTTTGTTGCAGATCTTCTACAACCAGTTCCGAATGGATAACCATGGATAATGGCTTGATCAGCCATCCTCTCTCTATTATGCCCTACCCTTATTTTCCTATCATTCAATATGTTTATGATACAGTTCTTGTATTGTTGTTGTGGAAGCCCAAATGAATTAAAAATTGTTGGGGAATGTTACATGAAAACCAAAAAATTCTACGCACATGCAAGATCTATCCATGGAGATGCATAGCTACGAGAGGGGGAGATCATCTACATAACCTTGTAGATCGCTAAGAGAAAGCGTTTATCAACGCAGTTGATGTAGTCGTACACCTTCACGACCCGTCCCGATCAAGCACCGAACGCACGATACCTCCGTGTTCAGCACATGTTCAACTTGATGACATCCTCGCCTTCTCGATCCAGCAAGAGGGGTGAAGTAGTAGATGAGTTCCGGCAGCACGATGGTACGTCTCCAACAAATCTATATTTTTTTGATTGTTCCATTCTATTATATTATCTGTTTTGGATGTTTTATGTGCATTAATATGCTATTTTATATTATTTTTGGGACTAACCTATTAACCTAGAGCCCAGTTCCAGTTTCTATTTTTTCCTTGTTTTTGAGCTTCGCAGGAAAGGAATACCAAACGGAGTCCAAACAGAATAAAACCTTCGCGATGATTTTTCTTGGACCAGAAGACACCCAGGAGACTTGAAGTGCAAGTCAGAAGAGCCACGAGGCGGCCACAAGGGTGGAGGGCGCGCCCCTACCTCGTGGGCCCCTTGGTGACCCCCTGACCTAGATCTTTCTCCTATATATTCACATATATTCCCATACATTCAGAAGCATCCACGAAAACACTTTTCCACCGCCACCACCTTCTGTTCCCGTGAGATCCCATCTTGGGGCCTTTTCCGGCATCCTACCAGAGGGGGATTCGATCCCGGAGGGCTTCTACATCAACTCTATTGCCCTTCCGATGAAGCGTGAGTAGTTTACCTCAGACCTACGGGTCCATAGCTAGTAGCTAGATGGCTTCTTCTCTCTCTTTGATTCTCAATACCATGTTCTCCTCGATGTTCTTGGAGATCTATCTGATGTAATCTTATTTTGCGGTGTGTTTGTTAAGATCCGAGGAATTGTGGATTTATGATCAGTTTATCTATAAATATTATTTGAATCTTCTCTGAATTCTTTTATGCATGATTTGATATCTTTGTAATTCTCTTTGAACTATCGGTTCAGTTAGGCCAACTAGATTGGTTTTTCTTGCAATGGGAGAAGTGCTTAGCTTTGGGTTCAATCTTGCGGTGTCCTTTACCAGTGACAGTAGGCGCAGTAAGGCACGTATTGTATTGTTGCCATCGAGGATAAAAAGAGGGGGTTTACATCATACTGCTTGAGTTTATTCCTCTACATCATGTCATCTTACTTAAAGTGTTACTCTGTTCTTCATAAACTTAATACCCTAGATGCAGGCAGGAGTCGATCGAAATGTGGAGTAATAGTAGTAGATGTAGGCAGGAGTCGGTCTACTTGACACGGACGTGATGCCTATATTTCATAATCATTGCCTTAGATATCGTCATAACTTTGCGCTTTTCTATCAATTGCTCGATAGTAATTTGTTCACCCACCATATTATTTGCTATCTTGAGAGAAGCCTCTAGTGAAACCTATGGCCCTCGGGTCTATTTTCCATCATATAAGTTTCCGATCTACTATTTTGCAATCTTCTACTTTTCGATCTATAAACCAAAAAACCCAAAAATATTTACTTTATCTTTTGTTTATTTTTATCTATCTCTATAAGATCTCACTTTTGCAAGTGAATGGAAGGGATTGACAACCCCTTTATCGCGTTGGGTGCAAGTGTTTGATTGTTTGTGCATGTATTGGGGATTTGTGCATTGTCTCCTACTGGATTGATACCTCGGTTCTCTAACTGAGGGAAATATTTGTCTCTACTTTGCTGCATCACCCTTTCCTCGTCAAGGGAAAAACCAATGCAAGCTCAAGAAGTAGCACAAGACGACGTGGTGACGGTGGTGGCGAAACTTTTCTGCAGGGCTTTGCCAAGCACAACGGTTTAGGGCGGAGGAGGAACTAGAGGGAGAGGGGGCGCCGCACACGGCTTGGGAATCATGGTGTGTGTTGCCCCCTCCCGTCCTCACATATATGAAGGAAATATGCCCTAGAGGCAATAATAAAGTTGTTATTTATATTTCCTTATATCATGATAAATGTTAATTATTCATGCCAGAATTGTATTAACCAGAAACTTAGTACATGTGTGAATACATAGACAATACATAGTGTCCCTAGTATGCTTCTACTTGACTAGCTCGTTAACCAAACTTGGTTATGTTTCCTAACCATAGACATGTGTTGTCATGTGATAAACGGGATCACATCATTAGAGAATGATGTGATGGACAAGACCCATCCGTTAGCTTAACATTATGATCGTTACAGTTTTACTGCTACTACTTTCTTCATGACTTATACATGTTCCTCAGACTATGAGATTATGCAACTCCCGAATACCGGAGGAACACCTTGTGTGCTATCAAATGTCACAATGTAACTGGGTGATTATAAAGATGCTCTAGAGGTGTCTCCGAAGGTGTTTGTTGGGTTGGCATAGATCAAGATTAGGATTTGTCACTCCGTGTATCGGAGAGGTATCTATGGGCCCTCTCGGTAATACTCATCACTATAAGCCTTGCAAGCAATGTGACTAATGAGTTAGTTACAGTATGAAGAATTACGGAACGAGTAAAGAGACTTGCCGGTAACAAGATTGAACTAGGTATGATGATGACGACAATCGAATCTCGGGCAAGTAACATACTGATGACAAAGGGAACAACATATGTTGTTGTGCGGTTTGACCGATAAAGATCTTCGTAGAATATGTAGGAGCCAATATGAGCATCCAGGTTCCGCTATTGGTTATTGATCGGAAATGTGTCCCGATCATGTCTACATAGTTCTCGAACCCGTAGGGTCCGCATGCTTAACATTCGATGATGACTTGTATTATGAGTTATGTGATTTGATGACCTAAGTTTGTTTGGAGTCCTGGATGGGATCATAGACATAACGAGGAGTCTTGAAATGGTTGAGACATAAAGATTGATATATTGGACTATGTTATTCGGACACCGGAAGAGTTCCAAGTGGTACTGGGTAAAAATGGAGTGCCGGATGGGTTACCGGAACCCCGCGGGGAAGCAATGGGCCATCATGGGCCATAGGGGAGAGAGAGGAGAACCCACAAAGGGGAGGCGCGCGCCCCCCATGGGGAGTCCGAATAGGACTATGGGAGGGGCGCGGCCCCCCTTTCCCTCTCCCTCTCCCTCTCCCTTCCTTCCTTCCCCCTTCCACCAAGTGGAATCCTACTAGGACTCGGAGTCCTAGTAGGGCTCCTCCCTCTTGGCGCGCCCTACAGGGCCAGCCGGCCTCCCCCTCTCCTCCTTTATATATGGGGGCAGGGGGCACCCCAAAGGACAACAGACAATCTCTTAGCCGTGTGCGGTGCCCCCTCCACAGTTTAACACCTCGGTCGTATTGTCATAGTGCTTAGGCGAAGCCCAACACCGGTAAACATCATCATCACCATCGCCATGCTGTTGTGCTGATTGAACTCTCCCTCGACCCTCTACTTGATCAAGAGCTCGAGGGACGTCAATGTGCTTAACGTGTGCTGAACACGGAGGTGCCGTACGTTCAGTACTTGGATCAGTTGGATTGTGAAGACATTCGAGTACATCAACTGCGTTGCTAAACACTTCCTCTTTCGGTCTACAAGGGTATGTGGACACACTCTACCGTCTCATTGCTATGCATCTCCTAGATAGATCTTGCGTGATCGTAGGAATTTTTTGAATTACTACGTTCCCCAACAGTGGCATTAGAGCCAGTTCTATGTGTGGATGATATATGCACGAGTAGAACACAAAGAGTTGTGGGCGATAATAGTCATACTGCTTACCACCAACGTCTTACTTTGATTCAATGGTATTGTCGGATGAAGTGTCCCGGACCGACATTACATGACCGCTTTCATGAGACTGGTTCTACCGACGTGCTTTGTACATAGGTGGCTGGCGGGTGTCTGTTTCTCCAACTTTAGTTGAATCGAGTTTGACTACAACCGGTCCTTGCTGAAGGTTAAAACAACACACTTGACAAAAAATCATTGTGGTTTTGATGCGTAGGTAAGAACGGTTCTTGCTAGAAGCCCGTAGCAGCCACGTAAAACTTGCAACAACAAAGTAGAGAACGTATAACTTGTTTTTACAGGGCTTGTTGTGATATGATATAGTCAAGACATGATGTGATATAAAATGTTGTATGAGATGCTCATGTTTTGTAACAGAGTTATCGACAACTGGCTGGAGCCATATGGTT